>NC_046360.1:21648974-21952227 GCF_004027225.2 Strigops habroptila | reverse complement strand
TGTCAACAATTTGTCAAATTGCTGGATTTCCCCCTCCCCCTGAAATACCCCAGTTATTAAAGACTCCTCTCTCTTAAAACCCCCTTTCTGGTTATTTTTTTTATATATCACTGCCTTTTACTCATTACTTGTATTTCTTCCTCTGCGGAACAAGATCCTGCAGGGTTTGAGGTACACATTCTCCGTGGACTGGTGGTCATTCGGGGTCCTGCTGTACGAGATGCTTATTGGGCAATCCCCTTTCCATGGGGATGATGAAGATGAACTGTTTGAGTCAATCCGAGTGGACACCCCTCACTACCCACGCTGGATTACCAAGGAATCGAAAGATCTATTAGAAAAGGTAGGACTGACGATGAGCGAGTGGTGACAGTGCTGTGTGCGTCCAGGGAGGGACAAACGTAGGCTTTTAAAAGGAGGTGTTTATCAGCAAGCAAATTACTTTTACAAAGGGAAGGCTGGGTCAGATTAATTACTGGTGCTCTGTTTGCTGTGAGCAACTTTTGCTCTTTTAGCTGTACAACCATTATTCTTCCACTGCCACCTACCTTTTGAGCAGACATGAGGCTTTACCTGGTATGTTCTCTTGCAGCTGTTTGAAAGGGATGCAACGAGACGACTCGGGGTCACTGGGAACATCAGAGACCATCCTTTCTTCAAAACAATCAACTGGACAGCGCTAGAGAGGAGGGAGGTGGAGCCGCCTTTCAGGCCCAAAGTGGTACGTGGGGGGGGTTCTTTGTTCCGCAGCGGTATCCCAAATGTCAGCCATGAGTTAAGGAATGATTTCTCCAACTTGCTTAACCTATCCTACTGCTGTTTTTGCCTCACATTTTATCAGAGATGGTTAAGTATCTCAAACCCCACTGTTCTTGGATGGTTGTTATAAAAAGGTACATTGTATTTCTCTGTCTGCCCTGAAATCTTCCTACTAAGACTGTCTTCCTGTCTTCTCTCAAGGAGCAGCTTTACTAATATAATTTCTTCAGGAAAATCAACTAACAGCTCTGATATCCATCCTCCTCAATGTTAGAAGTGTTGGTAGTTTTTTGCATTTTTCTCTGCTGTGATGCCATGTAGAAGGACCAGTAACCTGAGGCTCATCAGGCGGTAACTGCCTGCAGATATTCTGTACAAGCATTAATTCTGTGCTGTTTCTAACTCATCTAAGAGTCTCCAAATGGGCAAAACACATTCTTTTGTATTACTGAACTTGGAACTACTTGTAATGTACATGCCTAATGTTACCTGAGAAAACATTTTGGGAGCAGACTGTGTGTTACTCATAGTCTGTATCATCACAAGATGCTGCTACTTCATCTCACCTGACTAAAAATCCAAACCAATTTTCCTCCAACCTGTTACTGGTACAGGTAGAACGATCTGGTGGTAACACAGTGTCTTTGTACTTACATATTCAATGGAGAAGAGCTGTCCCATGGGGCTTCATGTGGCATGTTCCCACAGGAATGGGAGCTCTGGAAACATACGGATCCTAGAACCAGTAACCCCTGGAGGTTCAGAGTGTAAACCATGGTCTTTAGTAACATGAATTTTTATAAAACATGCACAAATGTTTTTATCCAGACACAAAGCAGCTGCAGTGGGGCATCACTTTTGTCCTCTGACCAAGTGGAGGGAAAATGCTTTCAGAAACTTAAAAATGTGGGTTAGTGGCAAGGCACGTTGGATTTGCATTTAACTGCTGCATTGCTTTTGTCAATAAAGAATCTTCAGGTCATTCTATGAGATATTATCACAAATCTGGGTGGTTCTTCTCCAGAGTGACCTGCTGCCATTCATTTTCAACTAACAATCAGCAATGGCCCAGTTACAATCTTATGGTAGTATTATAATCGGCAAAAAGGAGATTTCTTTTTCTATTAAGGGGGGGGGGGAAGAGGAGGAGGAGGGGAACTCAAGCAATAACTTCCAGACCTTTCTTATTTAAGCAATTTGTTCTGGGAGAAATTACAAAGCTTGTCTCAAACTATCTTCCCTCTCTGTTTAACAGAAGTCAGCGAGTGACTACACCAACTTTGACAGAGAATTTCTGAGTGAGAAGCCAAAACTGTCTTACAGTGACAAAAACCTGATCGAGTCCATGGATCAGTCTGCATTTGATGGATTCTCTTTTATTAACCCTAAATTTGAACAGCTCTTAGACAAGTAAGTCTCTGAACAGTTGGACTCTAAAGCAGGTTTAACGGTTATAAACTGAAGAAGACTCCCAAGTGCTCAGTGTTGTGCATTCCAACAATGTTGTCGATACTTCAGAATAATACACAGCTGTGTGATTAACTATGTCCAACTCCTGATTTATTGGCAGTGTTCCTTTATGCATGGTTGGGTTTAAGGTATGTGAATCATGTGCATTATTTTCTCCATTTGGGGAAAATGTAAATTCTGTTCGGTACTTGAATGTAGTTATGTTATATATAATATATATGCTGTATATTTTGCTCAAGAGAAGACACCGGGGAACAGAAGATGTCTTTTTAAAAAGTGTTTGAGCCCTCAGTTCTTTTATTTGTCTTCAATTAAAAGAAAGTTACATCAAACTTTCATTCATGGTTTTATGATATTTGTTTCTAGAAATACAGAGTTAAACTCCAGTTGTCTTTAAACTACAGTAAAAAATAACAATTTGCAAGCCCTGATCACTTAGAAAAGTAACACAAATATTTTAGGAGAATTAACAAAAATGATGTGGGAACAGCTCAGTGCCACCCTCCTACTGTTTTTAAAGCCTGTCTCACTGAGAGCGGTCCGTGCGTGGAGTCAGGATTCACTGATTGAGGCAGCGTAAGCGTGAGTATCCCACAGCAGGCAGAGCGCACGCTGCCTGTGAACATGGGTTTACACTGGTAAGTGCTCCTTCTGTAAACAGGAACGTGCCCTGTGATCACAGCATCTTACCAGGAGAAAATAGTCAGGTAACGACCGTGTGGCACCACTTTCCGGGTCTGCCAGAGAGGAAGAGCATTGCTGAGCTGCCAAGCACAGAATCTTCCTTCCAGCTTTGTTTGCCTGTTTCTAGCGCAGCAGCTGTGGCTCCTTCTACTTGATGTGAAAAAAGGCACAAAACTACATCCTGCTTCATTGCAATATCTACTTCTGAATGTTGATTTTTAACCAGTAATAAGAAAGAAAAACTAATTAATTACTGCAGAACCCTTCTTCTTGCAGTCAGCTGCTAAAATAGAGGATGAAGCAAGGTCCCTTGCTTCTCAACACCTTTCTAAACTTATTCCTCAATTACTGAGTCTCTTACTTAAATTATTTGTCAGCGTAAAGCAACCAGTGGGGTAAGTGAACTTAATTCTTAGGGCTCTGTGCAAGCTCTCTCAACCAGGCTACACTTCCTCTGCTTCCAAAGCTGTGGAAACCTGCTGACCTGCAGGAACACTCACCTGGCACTTCAGCTGCTGCAAAAGGACACGGAAAGAAACCCACATCAGCACACGTCATAGCATTTGATCTTTATTACCTGGATCAAAGGTCAAGTGATTACATTTGTCTGAAAGATTACGACGAAGGCCAACAATGTAAGAAAAGACAGTTCAATCCTGTTTGAAAGGACTGCATCTGAGCTAGCAAGGGCATTAACAGTCAGAAGGCAGTAAAAGAAACACGGGTACAAGTACACAAGGTCAGGAAGAGGGTTTTCTCTTCCCCTGGCAGGAGGGGGGGACATATTCTGCTTTTAGACAGTGACAGTAATCTGCAGTTCCTACCAGTGCCTCTCCAGAAAGGTGGTTACGTCCCAGGGAGATCCACCACTCATTTCCAACCTACATTCATTGTCTACGCTTGCTCCTGCCAGCTAGAAAGGGTCAGATGCAGCCACTGATTTAATACCTTCCTAAAGTACAACAGACAACTTTGTTATCTTTTTTTCCTCTTCAAGTATCAGCGTAACAGTTTATTTACACTTGTATACAATTCTTTTTTACTGAACACTCAGCTTAGTAAAACACTCATCACAGTATATTCAAAAGCAGGCTATAAAAATACCTACCATACATAAAACATTTAGCCTCAAGGAATTTTACAGCACCTCTGAGAGTTCAGAGAAGTAAAAACAAAGACAAGGAAAGAGGGGAGACACCTCAAGCTGTGCTTGCCAGTGAAAAGAAGGGGCCCATGGGCTCAGCTCTCATTAGGGGAAACCTTTTCCTTCCACCTCATCTCTTCAACCAGGTCTCAGCTCAAGTACCACCCCAGTCTGCAGGTAAAACCCGCTTTGCTAAGGCAGCTCCTGGGCTTTTCCCTCTGTAACTACAGATAAACTCTGATTTTCTCAATTTAACAACTGTTGAACAGCTCCTGGCCACGGCTGGACAGTGGAGGTCTGGGGGAGTGTAAGGGCTGCCTGGAGCACAGCCCAGCTTTCCCAGGCGGATCACACATCAAATCAGGAGGGGAAATGCTACACTTCTGCCTCATTAACTACACATCAATAAATTAACTTCTCCAAGCAGCAGTGTGTGGTCTCTCTCCTCACGCAATAACAGACACAGCTGAATTAATAAAGATCTGCAAAGGGATCACACACTCAAAGCTTTAGACAGCAGCGCTCGAAGCAAGTGTTCCTGGTCGTTCTGTACCCTACAAGTTCCTCTTCTGCAACAGAACCCAGCGATGCAGTATGGCTTACTTCCAGAGCTGAATGTATTGCTTAATTTAGCTTATTAAACACAAAATAAAATCACAACAGCAGCACATTACTTTATAAACCCTGCACAAACAAAAGACGATTTAGCCCTTGCCTGCAAAACTACATTACCAGGGCCTGGTGTTTCACACAGGAATTGAGAATCACGGAAAAGAAACAACAAAACAACCCCAACAACGTACATGGTAAAAGCTCAATTAATTGCAGAGAAGTCCTTAGAAAAAACACAGTCCAACTACCAAAGAACAACTCTCAGTTCAGAACTAAGAGCCAGCAGCGGTGCCGGCAGCTCACTTGTCTGTAACACACGTACAAAATACACCTTGATGCAGCACAGTTAAAAGGTCGCAGCCTCAACAGACACAGGAAATTCCATTTTTAGCACTGGAGTTTCACAAGGTAAAAAAGAGCAGCAGAGAACTGGGATGGCAGAAGATGCCTAAAAGCAACATTTAAAAAAAACCCAAGGCAGGTGTGCCACGTTAAAAATAATTTCAGAGTTTACCTGGGGCTTTTCTTGCATGAGCTGTTAGAATGGTTAAACTCCACCTAACCTTTTGTACTGTTTCCTGACGTACATATTAAATGTGGCTATAAAAGAGAAACATAGACTTTTATGTTGAATTTCATTCCAAAAATTGCCTAAAAAAAAAAATAAAAATCACAGCACTGAGACAACAAGCAGCTTCTCCAGCCCTTGACAGCGTGAATCCCTTTTTCCCCTCCCTTCTAGTCTCGGAAAAGCTACTCATCCCCTCCTGTAACTGCAGCAGAAAGGACACTGCGCCCTCGAGCGCAGGCTCGAGCTGTTCTCACACTCACGTCCCTCCCTGAACTCTGTGTCTTCCACTGCTCTCCAGAACACAGCTGGTCCCTGGATAATGTTCACTTTTCGCTAAAACAGAACCTTTCAGGTAGCAAATCCTGATTTGCTTTAATGCTTTTATTTTCCAAGAGGAAAGTCTCCTCATTTCAGAAAATACAAGCCGTGGTTGGCAAACTGAAGCTCAACTCAAAACACAAACAGCTCTCAGGGCTGACAGGCTTTCCCATTTAGAGCAGTTTTGCAATACGAAGCCTCCAATGCTCAAAATGTACAATTTCACCTATGTTAAATACGCCATCCAAAAAATCTCTGTGTAATTCTAGGCAATCATTCACAGTAAAAATAAGATGAACTCTTAGAAAAACACTTTAAAAAAAGAAAGTAACATCTAATTAAAATCCGACAGTAAAACTGACACGAGCCATTAACCATCTCATAGTATCCACAGATGAACAATAAAAAAATCCCACACTGAAACTGCACAAATTTACATACAAAAAATCCAAACCTGACTCTACTCTGCTTCCCATCGCTCTTTTCACTGGTACCTTTCGGCACTGGGAGTTATCCACAACTACAGGTTTGCTCCAAAGAAGCTGAATCACATTCGAAATGTCTTAAAGCGAAGGGGAGGCACGTTGGTTCCGACCCGCTCAGCAAAACCTTCTCCGTCCTCCTGGACCTGAGCTGCAGCTTCCCGCTCTTACGCTGGAGGAAGGGCGGCCTCCCGGGCACTGGAGCTATAGGTGATTGGGCACTGTCCTCAAAGCTTCTTCTCTCGACCGATCCACACCAACATTCTGCAAATTAAAGACAAAAGGACTTTAAAGCAAGGGTCTCGTGGTCGGCTGTAGTTTCACTTAACACACAGCTATTACAGAAGGCAAAGGGTGAGCGAGGTTTAATGCTTATTTCCTCAAAACGTGTGGTAAACCACAAGGAAAGGTCCCAGGCCATGAGCAGAAGTCAGAAGCCGGGTCCAGGTCTTGTCCCATCCGCTACGCACTCAGCAGAGGCCAGGTCCCTCAGATTCCTGAAGGCAGCTGCTTTGCTGCCCAGTGACACAGCAGCTCCAAGACACGCATCACAGGAGCAGCCTGGTGGGACAATCAGCCTCTGCGCACCATACACAGGCCACTATGTATGGGGTTTTAAGACTTTTTTTCCTTTAACCACTGTTTTTAACCACATTTTTCTAATTCACTCTCTCTTCTAGTCTTTATGCTTGCAAGAAAAACCAGAACCACGCAGCAGAAGTCATAAACCATACAAGAACTGATAAAATGTGGAGGGAGGGAAGCCCATCCCTCCTTGCTTCAAGCACGCTCCAGGAAATTACTCCTTAACACCACCAGCTATAAAGCTGATTCTCATCCTGTCTGTATGCAGCTATGTCACTGGAAAGACTCTGAATAACTCCCTAAAGAGCTGGTAACATAAAGTTTAACTGCATTTCAGCATACACAGGCATGTTGGCAGATGTCACACTGACATCAGATTAATGTTTCTGTGGTTTATAACTACATTTATTAGAGTCCACTTTGAAAACAATTCTCTTCAGTCCAACTGGAGGGAGAGGGGAGCCCCACTAGTGCACAGGGAGGGGGACTCTCAGCACACACACTCAGCAGCACACACACGACTCCATAAGCCAACATGTACCACCTTAAAAAACAAGTCATTCCCCTCCCCAAGCCCAGTTTCTAGGACTTTCAGCCATTTCCTACAAGAACAGGAGATAAACAAGCAGCACCAGATTTGATTTAGGGGCTGAAGCGTGCCAACATCACTTCTGCCAGTAGCAATTCTCCTACATTACTGTCAGCCCTTTCTTTTCTGATACCTTCAAGCCCTTGGGTAAATCACGCTGTTTTCCAGCACAACGCACCACACCAAGGTTTCTGAGAACATGCACACGAACACTGCTGGGAAAAGGTACGCAAGTCCAGGAAATCTCTGCACCCACCAGCACACTGCCCGACCCCCTGTGTCTTCCCTCTTGGAAGGGGGGAAAAGCAACGACCCCATTTCAGAAAGAAGTTTCTACAGGCAGCACCTCCTCTGCAGCAAAGGACACAAAGTGTCAGCATTTGAGAACATGAGGAGTTGGTGAAACAAGTCATGTTCTGCATGACTACAAGGAAAAAAACAACGGTGGCGTTTGTTGCTTTTTGCTGTATTTTTCTTAGCAACTGATGCAACATGCCCAGAAATTCCTTGGGACTGTGGAGATGTCTTTACAGGGACTCCAACAATACTGGCTGCACTCTTTTAAGCTGAGCACCTGATGTTGATTCAAAGAAAATTAAACGGAGCATGAAATGGAGCATCAATATGCAGGAATCCAGAGGTACTGGAAATCAGTCCACCAGCAGCAAGAACCAGACAGCTGTAACGTGAAACTAAAAGCAAACAAGGTGGTCAAAACGAGGCAGAAGATAGAGCTTATTTAAGTTAATGAGACATACCAGATGAAAGCGGCATCTCGGCAACCGAGACAGAACCAGGAGGGGATATCAGCACGCAGTCAAGAAAGCTGAAAGCAAGAAAGTGCTTCAATTTGAGTAGATGTGCAGGAGAAGAGGCTGGAGAAGCAAAGCACACTGGACTGTCACACTGAAGAAAGAAAACTGTCTGGGATAAACCCTAATAAAGACACCCATGGGCTTCTTACACAAAAAGAACACCTCACTGCAAGACCAGATGAGCCAGGGCTTAGACAGGGACTAATATCCTCACTGGTGGTAAATGGATTTCTTCTCATAGGAATCACATTAAATGAGGTGACGGCAGCTGGGATTGTACCTGCTTCCAGAACAGCTGTGGGCGCAGAGAAGGAAAAGCCGTGCCAGGAGAACAGTGCTGCTGCTGAGAAAGGTGACCGAGGTTTCAGCCTTACTGTGGGGACCAAAAGGTGTTCCTGCAACTGCTCAGCACCATCCTACCAAGCACACTCGGACAAAACCACTGCCTGGGAATGGCACTACCGCTGCCACACACCAGCAACACCATCTGGAGAGCCCGGAACAGGAGTAAAACCAACACACACCTTCTTCCAATACTGCTCCTACCAAGGCACATGGGCTGACCAAGCACGGGCTCGCTGCTTCCAGTGCTCCCCAGGGCAGGAGCACTCCCACCCTGCCTTGCACACGGGTCCACCTCACCCAGTCCTCCCTGGAAAGACTCAAACCACACTCAAACTCAAATACACTCTTGTACCACTGTTCTTCCCCTCCCCATTATACCCCTCCCTGCTTAGTACATTTTTTTCCTACCAAGACTCCCCCAGAAACAAAGCGCTGTGGGTTTCCCAACAGGACGGAGCCTGCCATTTCAGGGTTATTCTGATTAGCTACATGCAATCCACACCACAACAGGGAGATTTTGCAGGAAGGCTCCTCTGGGGAAAAGGAGGAGCCTCTAGGGACAAGAACTAGCACAGGCACAAATAGAGAAATAAATAGCACAATACAAACAACCCAGCACTCAGCCGGCTTTCCCCCAGCAAGCTGTGCCCAAACTGTGCCACAGCCGCTTCCTGCCCAGCACCAGGCCTTTCTTTTACTAAGAAAACAAGCCAGAGAGGACTATTAAGTAACCCTGCTGTAACAGGAGACCCCTTAGAGCACAAAACTGCTTTTAAATATCCACTTCACCGTTGCACACATCAGCACAATGAGCATTATGCTCAGCAAAGGGAACACCATGCAGCCGCTGCCCAGCGAATCTGGCTCCAGCAGCTGGGGGGATGGAGGGTCCTGGGCACTTCGGCTGCTTCCCCTCTTTCCACAACCTCTGATGACCACACAGCAGCTCCAGCCAAGTTCCTGCCGCTTCCACCTTCCCCCTCCATTTCCTGCAGCAGCCCAAGCCCTCCTTTCACAAGCAGCAAACCCAGTTTTTGCACAGCAGATGCCAGCCCACATTTTGGCTCCACCAAAAATATAATATGTTTAATTAAATTTGCACAGTATTCCCCTAGTCATGGCCCACAGAGGTGGCAGCACCCTGAGCTGCCATGGCACAGGTTCTCAGTACCTGGCTGTGCCAGCATCCCTGCGACCTCTCTGGAACATCACCTCAATCATCAGGTAAAGGCAACCAGACTCACTAGTTACTGTGTGCAAGTGGGTACGGCAGGCACAGAGCTCCTCCTCTGTGGCACTTTTCAAGGCAAAGCACGTGCCAAGAGGCTGGGGCAATTAAACATGGAAAAGTGACACCACACTCCTGTGTCACGGTCATGATAGAGAGAGGAAAATAATCCGGGTTCCCCCCAGTCCCAGCCCATCCTGAAGCACTGGTTTAACTACATACCAACGGGCACAGCAGGAGGTTCTCTGGCCAGGAGGTTATTTGGTTTTATCAGACATTCCTGATCGCTACAAACCTCCAAAAACTCCAGTGTCATTTCAGACGTGCAGATCTGTGACACTTTTTTTCTCCAAAATCCCTGTTTTGGAAAAATGTTCCACCTGAGAAACCCAAGAGATAAAAGCTTTCCAAAGCACACCACTCCTGCTTACTCTCAAGACTAAAAGATCCACTCAGAAAACAGTTCCAGGGCTGGTGATTTTCTGCCTTTCCCAGAAACAGAATGGCCTTCAATGGCACAGATGCCTCCCAACACCCCATTTCATCCACTGAAAAGAGCCAAGGCACAGCACCACACCTCAGACAGGCTGCAGCCTCCTCCAGCCTGCAAATGGTTTTGCTATAAGGCGGTTAAGGCTGCAAACCCTGATGGTTTGAGATCCCGTGCCCACTGCAGTCACAACCCAGCTACCAAATCACCAGGGTAACTCCGCTTCCCTGTTCTGAAACACTCAACACTGCTTATTGTAGCCCAGATAAAATCTGGTTACAAAGCACAGGGAGCAGAGCTGTAAAAACTTGTCCATCACCCACATCCATGCAAGAAGCAGGAAAAAGGAAATTCAGAATCAGTTTTGCCAGCAGGCAAGCCCTAAATCCCAGTTAATGCAGAGCAGCTGTTAAGAAAAGTCATATATTAAAAACATTTATATGCATTCCTGTATCATGAATAATTGTTCTGGAACTAAGTGAAAACTTGCTACCCTCTTCAAACAACACATCATTGATTAGCACATCTAGAGCACTAGCACTATGGATCAGCAGGATTAAGGTTTTAGAGTAACTATGGATTGTTATTTTATGCTAGATAGCAGTCCAATCACTCCCAATGGCACTGAAATAGGGAACAGTGACTCCTAAAAAGCAAACTTCAACTTTTTCTTATTTCACACAGGATGTTGTGTTTCGTGGCTTTCATAAATCAACTCACTGCAACCAACATTAAATGATTGCTGGCTGTTACAACAGAACTTAATGCTGCAAGATCTTTAAATCACAGCAATTTACAAAAGCAGCATTCCAGTGACAGCCAATCAGTGTTTGAGAACTCACTCACAATAAATTAACCAGTGCAATAGTTTTATTGTGATTTGGTAATTTTTTTTTCAAGTCATGCGCTGTACAAAGGTTTGGCTTGGGTTTTGAGTTGTTGACTTTGGGGAGGGCTTTTTATTTCAAAGTGATTGGAATGATTAGTTTTTCATTTTATTTTGAAGTAGTAGGATGGAAACAGCACCCCAAGTTCGACAGTTGGTCAGCACACGGGATTCACTGATGAGCAGGGACTGTTACAAGAGCGTCCTCGGGAGGTCTGGAAATGTCTACATTCTGTGTAATAATAAAAATACAGAGGAGAACATTTATCATGCAGCAGTAAGAACAACAAAAATACCAATCAGATTTCTTCACAAGTACATGGCTGCACTAATTTAAAAGCAGAGATTGTTTTTAACCCCCTACACCCCGAGAATGCAGCAGGGCAGCACTGGCCCGTGTCCCAGACCAGACAGCAGGAAAACATATTTGCAGTACTCACTGATCCCATGCTGATAACGTTACCAAAAGCTCAAGTAATTCACATTTAGGAGGAAGCCTTTGACAGGCCAAAGCAGGAATCCACTTAAACACGTGCTGAAGCACATATATGTCTATCCATTAAGCAACTCTCAGTTCTTTGCTGAACTACGCCAGGTACTTCTTTCCCAAGACAAGATTTCAACATTTGTCTGTGCTACAGGCAACGCACCACCTCTGACAAAAGTAAAAAAAACCTCTTCCCAGACACCCGAACCATTCGAGACTGATCACACCAACCAGATCTCACCTCATTTTACAGAGGCTGTAGGAAAAAATTACATGTAATGCAGAAAATTATTCAAAACCAAACCAAACCAAAGCACCAGCCCAGCCAAACCCTCACGCTGGGAACAGCAGCTGTGTGGGACCAGGCTCAGGAATCACGCCTACCCCGAACCACCTCAGGCAGGTCCCAGAGACCGTGCAGTCAGCACTCCCCCTCTACCAACAACACAGACTATGGGAAACTGTTCTGAAGTCCCTTACAAGATCTGGAGCTAAAGTTTGGTCAATTTTAGGCCAAATCATTGCCAATTCTTCAAACTTTGTGCTGATGGCCTTCACGACTCTTAACTGTCTTACACTGTGGAAGTGAACTTGCCTTTCACTAACATCTTCCTCTCCCCCTCCCCCCACATAATCAAAAAGGAGAGCTCAGCTTCTTACTACGAGCAATCTCTCTGTCCATCTCCCTATCCTGTCACTCACTAAGACAGAAGGTGCAAAGTAGATATTTCATCCCAGTGCTTCTTTTCCCCCCAAAGAGGGACCCAAGCAACAGCTGAAATAATTCCCTTCAATTATTTTCAGTAAAAAGACTACGGACTCCTTCATTTGGAAAGGTCAGGAACTTAAGCCACTACAATGCTAACAAACAGAAGGCTTCAATCCACTTCAGACAAATCATCTTCAAACAATGAAGTTTACACATGCTATAAACAAATACTCTAGTGCTTTTCTGCATTGCATTTCTGAAATGTGAAAATAGATGCTTTCAGCTGAAGCCAAAAAAGAGTGTGCTGTTCTGAAACACGGACTGCAAATTACTTGTGGGGGCACAGAACAGCACACTGGGCAAATTCTTATTCAAACGGTTTCATTGTTCAATGATGTTATCATCTGCGGCGCTGTATTTAATTAAATGCTTTGACTTCAGTAGACTATTTGAAAACTTAATTTTACAGAAGTAATTAACATTTTCATAGGTAACGTAAATGAAAGCTCTCGAAATTTTCCTAATGCTCCAAAGCAGCATTTAAATGCAGACAGGATCAACTTAGTCCTTCATTCAGCCCTACTAAATACTATAACTTTACTGGTCTGGGTTTCTTTTGGGGCAGAGGGAGAAGGGTGTTTGAGGGTTTGGGGTTTTTTTAATAAAAATGCTTCTGCTCCTTTTTTTCTTTTTTAAAATTCATTAATTCAAGTTATTTCTCTTCAGATTAAACAGTTTTATGTCTTTGTGCCCACTGCAATGCAACTATCTGCACAATCCTCTACATGTACCTGAATCACAGCCACTCAACAGCAACATCAGTATGGCCATGTCACTTGCTAGACACATAAGATTCAAGCACACCTTTCCCCCTTGAAATAAGCATCTTCAGTTATAGAAGTGGTATTTCCAAAAGCAATTCCCAAGATACCTTAGCAAGCTGTAAACTCAGCACCCATATTTTATCAGCCAAACTGAAGATGTTCAACTGATCTATGTTATTTAATAAGGATAAGATAACACCTGCTCCAAGACATCCTCACTATTTTCACCATGCTGCTCCAACAGCTTTCAGGCACTGTGGAAACAGAATGGATTTCCTACACCTAACAAACCAAACTCATACAGAAGTGGTAAAGCAGAATGACAATGGTGAAAGGGGAAGAGAGAGGAAATATGCAATATGACCAACAGAAAATGTCCTGGCTATGAATCACCAAAAGTCAGTATTTTCAGGAACTCAGAATACCCAAGTTATTAAAACAAACCTTCTCTGCAGACCTCTCCAGCACAAATTCCTCACATAAGACATTTTGTGTAAGGTGCCTTACTGAATACACACATAAAAATGCATTTATCACTATATTCCTTTTCACCATAAACCACTGTTCTGAAAACCACCACAAATAGCCCTTTTTTATCAAACTGACTTAATTCACCTGCAGGCACAGCTCATAACCTCAGCAAGTAATCAGTGCCATACCCAGTAGCATTAGCATGAGGATCTGCAAGGAAACCAGACATTTCTAATCGTAACACATTTTACATAACTTCCATAACGCAGCAATGGAAGAGCTTTGTGCAAGCAGCAAAATGAACTTAAGCTCATGTCAAAGCTTAGGAGTACACAGAACCTAGGCCTGACACAGAGAGAGGAAGAAGCTGCCACGGTCTGATGTCTTATCTCCACTTGTATTTTACAAATGCACTCAATTTCCTTTTCCTCAGTTTTCTGCTGTATCCCAAGATCCAGTTTTCTCCTCCAGCTCTGGCTTAAAACACATGTGGCATCATCAGTTCCTCTTTCTTCATACATCAACGATCACAGTGATGAAAAAGCTGATTTCATTATTCACTCTGCCCAAAATAAGCGTCGCATTCATAACAATGTACTTTTTGACTACACCCTACTTCTGCTGAATGACAGAAGCCAGGAAGAACTTCATACAGTTTTTAAATTGATACCATATCTTTAAACTCTCATTCATTTTTTGAAGATAAACTACTCCAGCAAGAGCTCATACGCAAGATAAATGTGCTCAATAAAAAGGACTTTTTTCATCCTCAACAGCAAACCAGTAGCAAAGCTTAATATGTAAAATTAAATATGCTCAGCTGAGTTATCAAATCATTTCTCACCACAAGGACAATGGAAATGAGCTCAGGTAGTACATCACATCAGGTTCTCCAACTTTAAAATATTCTTACCTCGGGTTTATCTCTGTGTGTGTTTACAGCTTCAACATTCAGAAATATAGATTCTACTTTACATCCTGTTGATAGAAAGCACAGTTTTAGAATTGGTCTGCTTTAAAAATGAAATTACAGTAAAGATGCAAACTAGTTTTGAGTTGGAGAAGGTTAATCACGTTCTACTTCTGACTTATACTAGAAGTTCCCAAATTCCAAAGAGCTAAAGCTATCAAAAATTAATCTGTTCCACTAGGATGAACATATTTTCAATCTGATAATTCACCTCCTATTCTCAGCTTTATCATTATTTTCTTGGAAACAAATTCTCATTTATAAACATACATTAACAAGTCAGAAAGTTAATTTAACTTCTTTTGGTTTTAAACATCCTAGACTTCTTAGAATTTCACTGTAATACACCAGATAAATGCTGCTCTCATTTTTTAAAACATGAAACTAGTTAAGAGGATTACTGCCAATTGCTAGCAACCCCCATTCCTCCATGCACGCAAGACAGTTTTAACCCCCAAAGAAATGGAACTTTAAAGTTGACCTCTGAAAAAGAACTTCTCATTTCCACCCAAAAATGGAAAACTCCACAGAAGCAAGAAAAATTAAACCATGAGAAGAGATAACTATTACTCAGGTAGTATAAACTGACCCACATACGGAATTACAGTTAGTCAATACGCTGTGACCACACCATTTTAAACAGTACCTAATTGCCAAACACTGTCTTACCTGACACGACTTTTATAAGCTACCAGTACCCTACATATTAATAGCCAAATTCCTCTGACATTTCCTATCACAAGTGAGTTTTCTGTTATTCTTTTATTTCTAAAGTCATAGTCACACACTTCATAGAAGTGTTACATGACAGCATATGGTGATTTTATCCTTGTATTAGAAAGCCACCGCACTTAAAAAAATATAATATCAATTAGTAAGGCAAATACTTGCCTTCCCTTAGGGAAGCCTACTCTAAAAAAACCCATGTGTCATGAACACTGTGAGCAAACGCTGCAGGAATGCCAGCACTCAGAGAAATAGTCAACCAGAAAACAGATTTTATGGAGGAAAATTGCACATCTCCCACTGGAAGAGTACTCCAGTCATCCTTCTGCTCATAGATCATTGCAACCCTTGAGACCAAGTGAAAACTAGCTGCTGCTGGCCACTGCTAAGGACTGGCTGGTTACACGCAAGAAAGACTTTCAGAGAGACCTCTCTGTCCTTACTGCTAGCTGAGTTTAAGACCTGAAAAAGTACTGTATGGAAAGCTTTAAATAGAAACTGAAGGGACCTGAGTTACTGCACAGCAATAACAACGTGCATATTCCCAGCTCTTTTTTAATTACGCATGTACAAGCTCATACCTACAGCAAGACAGAGTTTCTCTTTCCTGTGTGCTCCCACACAGACCACCGCTGTACTGGATTGTTGGATAAAAGTCCAATTTATCCTAATCCAACTGTCAGGCTGTAACAGATGTTCCCCTACTAAAGATCAGACAACAGGAAGAGCAAACCCCTAAGGAAAGTGTTACCCCAGAACAGGATTAGCTGGAAGGTACTAAACACACCACGTTTGATCCTGCATCCTGCCTCACTGGAGCCAAGTCATACATCAACATGAAATAATGCTATAGATCATTAACGTATAAATAGTTTCCACAGCCATTGTATTTTCAGATGGTCAGATTCCAAGGAGTAGGTGGACTGAAATGTGCTAATCAGACATATGTATCAAACACTTTAAAAATGAACAACTTCTTTCACTGAAGGCAAAAGGACAAGGACAGTATTTCATACCACGTCTTTCCCTCCCTCATTTAGTGTCTGAGTAAACACGGCAAACATCCAGGACCTCTTAAAACAGGCCAAGACTAGTGAGTCAAGAAGATCCATTTTCCAAAACCAAAAAAATGAGCTGTTCTGAATCCTATTTTCAAACTTCGACTTGTCATGCAAGGCTGGAAACACCAGATGTCACCAGAGCATAGTAGAACAACACAACAGTTAAATCACAAAAATCTCTTCAGGTACATCTCCCAATGTAACGGCTCGTTTCTTTGTCTCAACTTTATTTGAAACTTAAAGAAGTACAGGTCTAGGCTACTTTCAAAGCTGAAGATCAAAGACAGCTTTGCATTTCCGATTAACAACTCGACTAGCATTTTTGGTAACCCATTTCCTAGGAATCTGTGCAGATTTGCCTATAAATAATCTTCTGAAGTGTGATGAGGTATCAGAAGATATCATTAAGCCATCACTTAAGGAAAATTAACAGCAGGCACATGTTAAGCTCAGGTTGAAACACACACAAAAGGTAATTAGCAATCAGCCTAAAACCCAAGCAGTACAGGTTGCAACCCAACACTCCACAGGCTGGCAGCAAATCTCAGTTAAAGCCCCTGAGCTACGCACTGATAAATAGCAACTGACAAACGAATGCCAACTACAACACTAAGTTCATGTGGTAGTGTGAAGGTCCACCAAAAACATGCTTGAAAAGAGAACAAAAGTTACTTAAGGGTAAGAGGAACACCCCTTTTAAGGTGATAAACCTACATAAATGTAAATTCACCCGTTCTAAAAAGCAATACCCTCAAACACATCAATACAAACAGAGACCTTACCGTACGTGACTGTGTAAATGGCATGGGTTTGCCAGAAGAATGAGTGAAATAACGCAAAACAAATGTAAACCCAAGGATTCACTGATTCTAACAAAGCTGTACAGGAACACATGCAGTATCAAACTTATCTGTTCAATTCTATATTAAAGCAGAATAAATTTTGAAATCTCTTAATTTAAATGCTTTACAAACTTTACTCATGACACAATCAGTAGAGTTAGACTTAGATATGCTTAATACCTACTTACCATAAGCCACCGGGGTTAGCTTTAAGACAGTATGCAGTGGGCACTTCAGGTAAGGCAGTTGTTCTGAGAAATCAAGAACAAATTACATATGAAATATGGATTACGAGAACAATAACTTTTCTATTATGTTGCAGATCAACCACTTAAATGTCTTTTTATCTGACAGTAATCTGCTTTCTTCCCTAGCATGCATCAGAGAGCTATTCAAATAGAGCAAAAATTGAACACCACACTGTTTCAGGTGAGCAGCTCAATAAAAATCAACTACCAAGTTTTACATGTGGGTTAAATAGAAAAAATTACATTTGCATATTTGCCTACCACAACCACCCTCTGAGGAGAAAGGAAATTGTTAGAATTCATTCTTTGGAACCTTCATCGGTAAAATTTTTTTTAAAAATAGACCACTTGTAATGTATTAAGGAAGATTTACCTGCAGGCTTGTCAAGAAAATATGCAAGCAAACAGCGCATGACAGCTTGGTGACATATGACAAGCACATTTTCCTGCCTTTCAAGTTCCATAATTACTGGCTCCAATCTCTGAACAAGATCTTCATAGGACTGGGTGGGGAGAAGAAATACACAGCCCATTAAAAAGGGAGAACTCTTTGAAGAAGGTATGTATACACAGTGGATCTTACTTTCATATTAGTAATCTTCTGTTATATTAGTGCACAAATATTGTAGTAATAATTTTCCTTAAATTAAGAACACAGTCCAGGTCTTCCAGACTATCAAAGAGCAAGCATATAACAAAATAAATCTCTCTTATGGAAAAGCTTTATTAAATCAGTCACCATGATCAAAAATTTCCGCAAAACTCCTAGAATTTAATTCACAGCATCTGCAAATGTACAGGTTAAGTCTTGCACGTTATTTTCCACACCTCATCTTCAAAAGCATCATCTCTCTTCTAAGTAAAAAGCTGGGAACCCCGCCTACAGTCAGCATACAGAAAATATACAAAGCCTGACTTGTTCAGGCTGCCCTTTGAAAACAAGCTATGGGCTTGGTGAGCTGGCCTGGTGATGGCAGCCACCATCCCACCCAGAGCACAAAGGATTCCTCTTGTGACCTGTCCCACACAGCTCACACACACTAAATCTGTTGCTGCAGGTCAACAGCATGTTCATGCTTAAGTTAATGTTCACATGCCCTGTAAAGACAACACTTCCCGAATGTAGGTGCACTGAACATGTGGAGAGCACAGCACATCTCCCAGCAGGACAGGGAATGACCACGCTGCCCTGATCCCAGGGCAGGTGTGGGGCTGCCCGGTTGGAAAGCGGCACTGCTGAGCCAGACCTCTGCAAGAGAAACCCAGCGCTGTGCTCCAGCCAGGCTGTGCAAACCCTGCCACGGGTACTGGTGACAGAGGGACCGCCTTAGACAAACGACTGACATCAACTAATCACCCCAAAGCGATAAGGGAGTTTGAAACGTTTGTCACCATCCTAGAGGATGGCATCAGTTTGAAAAACAAACACTCCCTGTTCAAATGGATTAGGAGAACTTCGCAGCTTAATGACTGCCTCATTAGTGAGACCAGAGATGCTCTTAGCACAGTGATTACTCTTGACTGCTGAGGAAAGACCACGGAGCTCCGATTCCTCAGGACACAACAGCAGAGCAGCTGGTCCAATTACTCCTCTGCCCTGCTGCCCTGAATCCTAAACTTCAGCTCCCACCGACAGGCGTGTGGCCATCTGGTAACTGCTGCAGTTTGCTTCAGAGTTTGCTTCAGAAATGCTGTCAGCATTTGTTTTCCCAGAGGCAAGGAGGTCATTAAAGTGAAAGACCACCGTGGCTACAGATTTCCCTGCGCTTCAGCCAGCACTGCATGCAAACCAGCCATTACCCACAGCAAGGATGAATAGGAAAAGGTGATCTTGGCAGTACGTTTGCATATGCACTGGTCTGAAGCCTTGCAATCATTCTTCCTGCTTTATCGCTGCAGGACCAGCATAGAAACGATGCCCACAAGATCAAAGCTCTCCACTGTTTCTTTCTAAATCTGTTGTTTCATTTGTCAACCCTGAATCAAATTAAATGGTCTGGGCTCAATTCTTGCAAGCTCCTACGTGCTTTCCCCTGGAGAGAGGAACCACCTTTTTATTAATTTAAAAATGTATTTCTCCTTTCTAAAGCCAGCATGCATACATTCAGGCAGACAAAGGAAGCCCTTCACCTTAAGAGAGAAAAGGGAGCATACCTCTCCTTTAGGGTATCTGTATCTGTATTTGTCTTGGTCTCTCAGTGCAAATTCAAGCGGATAATTTTCCTGTATTTCTTCATATGTCATTTCTTCACATACTCCCTATACATAATAAAAATAATTTAAAACTACCTATTTCCAGCAGTGCAAAAAGCAGATCTCACTTAAATAAAACCATATATAAATAAGCATTAATAATTGTAGTTTGTTACTCCGGCACTTAAAGTCAAAATTGTTGCATATGATGAACAGGACTCTCAGCTGGACTTGGATGTGCATAAAAGGAGTCATTAAGTCCGTATATAAGTGAAGTTACATATATGAGCAAGCAAATCACTGAGCAAGGTCACATTTTATCTATTGCACCTGCTTATATATCTTACAGGTGCAGTTGGAAAGTGCCAACCAGCAAGCTCCTCCTTACAAAAAATTTACTTCCAACCCCCAACTACCCAAAATACTGTCTTCTGCAGGGGAATCTTCTACTGGGAAAGATAAACCAAGACTAAAATAATTACGGCAAAATTTAATAAAACGTCTAGCCTTAGTAACAGGAAGTAATGACAATTTTTCCAACCTCTAGAAACAGCTTAAATGACTATCCCATAAAAGGCCTATCATTACAAAATTAAGTAGTTCCTTCATCTTCAGCAAACCAAGCAACTTACTAGATGTTTAGAAAATAAGAACTTACTGCATCTATCTCATTCAAAACCTTCCACTGCTCATAAGGCACTCCCAACGCTTCAGCAGTCTGAATTGTCCTTTTCATCTGGCTGGTCCAAACTTTCAGATCTTTGATGTTCTGCTCATTAATAAACTGTGCCAAACTTCTGGCAAACTGAAACAAAAAACATGAGGCACTGGATGAGGGCTCAGAGCCAACACACTCTGTTCAGTTTGGAACATACAGGCTCCAGGCTCTGTAAACTCATTATAACTTTTCCAAAAGGCTGAGAAATCCAACACATTCCATTATGACAATAGGTACAAGAGAGGGAAGGAAAGGAGTACACTGGAGATACAAGTTTTCTGCAGTTCTTATCTTTACCTCCAGGAATTTTCCTTTCAGTTTTAACTTGTGAACCTTCCCACTTATCCACAAATAGGGATTTTACAAAAATACAGTTAAAAAAATAAAGCCCTCCTGACAACTGCTTTGTGCTTTAGGATAAAAAATAATTTCAATCAACAGAATGACAGATAGAAGAGCACGTACCAAATCACAACACAAAGTGTGTCCATCCAGTTTCCACTACTCACATACGCAACTGAAAAAAAATCCTTCTTAAGCATGTTAAGAGGAAAAGGGTGTAGAGGAAGAAAGCTGGAACTGCACAGCACAAACTGCACACATGCACAGATACACGCAAAACCCAGTCACATTTGTGCAGGAGGTACATACTTCTTTCCCCCTGACAGACAGGCCAGGATCTCCTCCTATTCTCCCTTTTAGATTGAGTTCACTTTCTCCATGTCGACAGAGGTAGATTGACCGAGGAGTCACATGGATATTCATGAGGTAGTAGACAATCCGGCTCTGAATGTGATCCATTACTCGGTTCACAAGGTAACTCCTTCCAACATCCATAATTTTAATGTAAGAAAGATCCCTTTCAGGAGCAAACAAGAAGAAATATTAAGATTCCACACAGTTTCCATTAGCATGAACCAAAATCTCTGCCATTATAAAACAAAGAGGCAACAAGCCAAAGCAGTAAACAAACACTCAATTACCTATGGAATATGCATTAGTCCTAAGAAACAATGAAATACTCTAGAGGTACGGGATGAACTCCGTTCCTTTCGCAGGTGAGCTGCTCACATCACTTTCTTTTCTGTTCCCTTTACTTGCATGTTGTCTCTCAAATCTAGATTCTGCTCTTGGAAAAACACAGTGCTCCCACTGAAGGAAAGATTCAGTGGAGTCATTTGACTGTGGTAGCTTCAATATAATATCCGCATATTTTATGATACCGAGTATTTTTCTCCAGGTTACAAACACCTCCCCCACAGCAAGTATTTGCCTGATGGCACCCAGGAGCCAAAAAGCATGGTGATCATTTACCCATCTCTGTTAACCCTTCCGGAAAAACTGCAGCATCAGAAGGAGCAGGGACCAGCCTGACACAAGACATTTTCTCAACCACTCTATCAACAACTATTTATTAACAGTACTGTAGTGTACCCCACCACTACCTTCCTTCAGCATGAGACAGGTTATAATTTCAATTTTCACTGCTTATCCTGTCTCATTTGAGGGATAAATTTCAAAGTAGTATCTAGTTTAAAGGAGGAAAAGAGCCTAATAAGCTGAAAATAACCACTACTGGTTTCTAGTGAAGCATTTGAGACATACCACAATAAACCAAGAAAAGTTATAATAAAACCAAATGGAGGTGATGAGAAGCAAGCATCATCACCTCATCTCCAATAATGTTCTTTGAGGTTAATCATTACTATTTTGCCCAGGCACAACCATTAGGCCCATCACAGAAATTACATGCATGAACTGATCTGATTTAACCAGCTTCACACTGCTTACACTCAATTACATTAAAATGCAGCTCAGCCTTCTCTACAGCACTGGTCCTGAAACAAAGCAGGAGCACTTGGTATGAGTGCAGCTCAAAATCCCACACTGAAATCCTGGAACGCAGCAAGAGAAACAGGGCTCCTCCTCATGTGGTTCATCCCTACCTTACTTTCAAGCATGGAAAGTGAATGAAAAACAGATGAATGCTTTGGCACAAAGGCAAATAATCCAAGCTAAGAAACTCTCTCACAGCCCTACGTCTGCAGGGTATTTTGCAAGCACAAATAAATAAATTTAGATGTCACATTTTTAAGACTGATGTGTTCAAAATTAGTCTTAACCATGTCGACAAATGAAGTTATGCTTACGAATCACTCAGGTCTCCTCCACAAACTAAAAAACCAAGTAGCAATCTGAGGTCTGGAATAATTTCTAAATGCTGGTTCTGTTCCAGAAGAATCATATCATTCTCCAAGTGGGAAAATCAAGAATAATATTGTCCCAGAGTAAATGTGTTAGCCAATTTTCCTCAAGCAAGCAAGTTTCCAGGCTACACCCCCAGAGTAAACTCTAATTTGCCAGTGGAAAAAGAGCTTAAGCCATTAAAAAGAAAATTACTAGAAAGCCCTCATCCCCAATACAGGATGCTCCATCCCCTAAGGAAACATCTTAAAATGACCCAGTTGTGATCACAGTATTATTTCATCACTTACTTGTCAAGAGTTTCATCTAACGTCTCATACGAGTTCTTGTAGCACTCTATTCTTTTCATGAAGTCTTCTGTTGCTTCATCATTACTACAATCAACATAGTCAGGACTACCCAGCTTCACTTGCTGTTTAAAATAAAACCAGAAGAGTAGTACATTTCTTTCCCTTTTTAATGCAAAGTTTAAATAAATAGGAAGGGGGAGAACATAACACAAAAACTTGTATCCTGGAAGTTAATTAAAATATATGTATAGCAAAAAGAGCTATTCTTCATAAATTTCTGAGTTATTATAGGCATGAACAGGAAAATAAATGTGAAGTGTTCCATTAATGGGAGCTAATGGGTTTTTTTGCTATTGAAAGTTCTTTTAATGTACTTCTAAAAATACTCAACTACCTTAAACCTCCTACCTTAAAGCAGTTAAAGCAAACTTTCCTATACTTACCACAATGTTTGCAGCGATGACCTCTGGATCTACACATACTGACTCAACAAAAAAAGTCTTCAGTCCAAAGGGGAAGTCACGTGTACAGAGGAAGGAACAAGGAAGATACATTAGAATGCCTCTGGAGACTAACACACAAGCAGCATGTTATTCACTTTCATGCTAACTCCTTTTTAACAGAACCATGTGTTAAACTTCCCTTCATTTACTCTGAAGGTTTCTGCAGACACTCATCAGAAATTGTTGGTTTAGCACTCCCTGAAGCACCATGCTCTATATTCTTCCCACACACACACAATGCTTGTAAGCAGAAAAATTTTGCAGTGAGAAACATTTAGGATGGAAGAGAAATAAATGCAGAGGATACAAGTTCAGTCATACGAAGAGTAACTGATGTTTCTGCAATAATAATTTAGAAGCCTTTCAAATAATGGAGTAACACAACTTAAAAAGACTTTTGTGTTTTGCTGTCTCAAAGGCTTATGGAGATACAAGTTTAGAGGAAGTAAAAGATTACTGGAGAAGACCTAAATACAAAACAATCCTGAACAGAAGGCACAAAACCACGGAAAGTTTTTTGTTTGCATAGAACTAACACAGAATTCCGTACGTACTTCTGTAACAAAAATATGAACTGCACTAAGAATCATATTTTAAATAATTCTTGCTGACAGCACACTCAGAACTACAGGTCCAGGATGACAGAATTGAAGCCACAGCATAAAACTGCGTAGCTACTAACAGTACAAATATTAAAGACAAGAAAAATGAGGACTGGGTGGCTTTTAATCACAAATGATGATTGAGAACACAAAATGTACCACTGACTGTACACCTAGGAAGGACATGGCTTATGCTAATGCACTACTTAACTTGGAGTACTTGGAGATAAGGGCAAAACTATCACTGCCTTACTTGTCCAGGCGTTAGCTCAGAATTCCTTTGCTTTTCAACTCACCTTATACCCATTTTCTTCACCAAATTTGTAAATAGTTTCTCTACGTTCTCGAGTGGTGTTTGTAGCATCAAAAACCTAGAAATAATTACGGGGGGAGAGAGAGAGAGAAGAATTAAAAAAGTATCATAGTCCGTGAAAAGCACTGTGCTAGTAACAGCAAAAATAAGGGTTCAAAGTCCCTCAGTGTGAAGGGAAGCAATGAAAATGCTTCCTTCCCCTTCCCCCTATCTCAACATGCTCGAGAGGCAAAGAGAAGACATTCCTACTTTCCACACTTGATTTTCTACATACTAAAGAGTAGTAATATTTTGAAAGCACTACTAGCTGAAGACTCTGTTTGGAAGAAGCAACCACAATTTAAGCCTAACACATAATACAGGACAGAATCTTCCTCCTGACCCATATATGCATTAAACACTAATCCCTAGGTTTTTAGCAAACTTATATTACAGAAAAAAAAGCTGCTGCGATCAACGTGCTATTCAAAATGCAAGTGTAAAGCTTTTAAATGGCAGAAGATCTGCAAGACTTGTAAAGCCTGCCTGTGGACTACATGATATAGGCAGCCAATCTTCTAGGAACTAATGTTTACTAGGAACTAATGTCTGAACACACCAGTGTTTTACCAAACCATGAGGTTTGCCAAAGTATAGTTTACCTCACATCCCCAACAGAACTTATAATTATTAGTTAATGGTTTTCCCTGATTAGTTAATGAAAACACCAGAGTTGTGTCAGTAGTCTTAAGGAAAACAGTGTTATGCAAATTAATGTGAATATGCAATATCAGTAATTGAACAGCTGATGTTTTGCATCCCAATATTAAATACAGATATGCAGCGATTTACTTAATTTCTCCTGCTCTCCTCAGATTTCTCATGTTGGTAACAAAACTGCCAAGCAATACCCAGGATGCTTTTTGTTCAGTAAGTACCTATCACTTGAAACACTAGACTTTCAAGTAGAAACAGAAGTGCAGACAAAACAAGAGCTGTGTTTAACAGTACATGATATAATGTGCAGAGAAGGGGGACATTTTCATACGTGTTACCCTCTCCTCAGTTAACCCCTCAAATCACAAAAGTGGTTACTCAATATGGCACCATCTCCCTGAACTTCAGTGCTCCTTTCTCTGCAGCAACAAGGCAGGTCTAACATAAAACTCCCAAAGAAAAAAATAAAATCATATACTGAAGAGATACTGAAATTGCTCAGGCTGTGTATTATCCAGCAGACGCGCTGTTTTGTAGGGAAGCATCTGAAGAATGCATCTCCAACAAGAAACTTACAGCCACGTGCCCGTTTTCTTCACTGAGGTACTGTCGGACGTCATTCAGCGCTGCTAAGGCACACTGTCTTAAAAATGAAAGAGAGTAAAACTCAAATGCTTATAAAGTCATATTATTATGCACTTGTGCACTGTGATCAAAGTGCCCTGCAACTGTTAAGATAATCTCTCTCAAAAATAAATGTTTTCATAATCGGGCACCCCCAAAACATGGGAAAAAACAACAGAGGTCAACTAAGCTATACTAAGGAAACATGGTCAAGGCCATCTGCCTAAAAAAAGACCAGTCCAGTGCTCCTCTGAGCAACTGATATGACTACACATCGACTACACATCATCACAGAATACCTATCAACTTTGCTGACCCAAATAAGCTTTCACTGATCTAAAGTAACATCAGTGAATCATCCCTGGAACTGTATTTTTTCCCAATTACCTACTCATAGATACTTGCTTCTTATTTTGATTCTCGAAGAGGGAAGAAATAAATCAACTTAAGGTTTTTATCTTGTAGCCCCAAGGTAAAGTGGATAGACAACTATTTTTCAGTAACACACTGCTTCGCTGTTCACCTATTGTGTAAAAATTGCTTATGTAAAAAAAATAAATCTGTTAAAACAATAAAACAAAGTTAGCAACAAGTATTAGGGACAGAGGTGAAAATAAAATCCCATTGTAGTCACCAACCCAATGTAATTAGAACTGGAGACCACTGAGGACACAAACACCCCAAACCTCCCCTCCCACACACTTTACGCTTGGGTTAAATTTGGACAAGAATAAATTAATTTGCAACTTTCCCATTTCCTCAGCATTAGCATTATCTTCAAAGCCCATTATGATTTCTACCACATAAATAATACTGGAGGGCAACATTAACGTTGTACAGGATTTACTTATTAGAAGAACAAAGCTCCATTTAGTTCCATGAAGTACAGTCTTTTTGCAATACCAATGTAAAAACCTGTCCATTTCAACAGCCTTTCTCTGCATTAGTGCTCTATTTTGACTTCCAGACTTAAACATGTAATTCTTCTCTTACATTTAGCATATTTTGCATGCACAGCTTTATCTTGAAAGAAAAATTAAAGCTTTTCAATCCTGACAGTATTTCCACATTAGCACGGTTAATGGCTGTCAGGAACTGAGATTCATCAGTAAAGTCTTAACTAAATAAATATAAACCCTCTTTATTCACTGCTAACTAGGCAGATTAGCTCTCACAGCCCATTTCATGTTATATTCCCCACCATTTAGTATAAGAAGTGACACAGAGGCACATTAAAAGGTTTCGCTCTACCTCTAAGCAAAAGGTAGGGGCTTGCAAGGCTAATGCACCTCGTATCTACTTTCTGGTCTCAAGGGATTAGGAGGCTCTTATGCAAGTTCCCTTTGACATTAGCAATGCTCAACTGCTGCAGAAGGGGAAAGGGAAGAGAGAGAGGACAAGCAGAGGAACAGCCACTAAAGAAAGTCCAGACATTAGGAAAAGTCCAGACAGTTTTAAGGCTTGAGCTGAAGCAATTAAGAATAAAATACTCTGCATTTTAAGTAGCCTAAACAAACTGCATTTCCATTCCTCTAATATTTCTGATACTTCTCACTTCTGACTGCACGCTCTTAAATGTTTTCCTGAACATACTAAACAATAGCAATAAATGGTGAAGAAAATCAAAAGACCTTCCCATTCTGTAAGAAAAAAGTAGCTCCCTCTTGCTCTGACCTTCTCTTCATCTACTCTTTCTCCTACATTAAAGCACAGCCTCTTTTGAAGCAAGAAGGGAGTCTCATGTGCTTCATCTGTGCACAAGACATTCACACTGATGCTCACCTTGCTTTGAATAGCATTAGGAAAACATGACAGTTTTCAAGGCAGTGCACTGATTGAATGCATGAAGCACCTGCATGGTGGCTAAAAACACAGTTTCAGGGAGAGAATAATATTGTTTCATTCTGGCTTATTTGAATGGATAATGACAAGTACATTCAAAGTATTCCAGCTGAAAAATTCCAGTATGCAAACCAAAAAGAAAATCTGTTAACTATTTGTTAAAACTGCTTCATTTTGAGTGAAAATATACTGGAATATCTGCAGGAATAGCAGCAACCACAGCCTACTGAAAGTGAAAAGGAATCAAGTATTTACCTTCTCTGCATTTTTGATGCTTGAGATGAAGCAATTAAGAGAAAAATACCCCAACTTTTAAGCAGCCTAAACAAATCTCTTTCTACTTTCTCTAGAATTTCTTTTCCTTGTCATTTCATACTGCAGTCTCTTAACGGTCTTCTTGAGCATACAAAACCACAACTTAAAGCAGTGTCTACGAGCAAATTGTACAGGGTAACTTTTTAATAGTTAGCATTGTGTAGCAAACACATTCAAAACTTACTTCCTGATTTTCAAGCCTTCTTCATTGTCAGGCAGGAAGAATTCAAAAGATTTATACTTTTTCACCAAATCTCGACGATACTGACCAACATTAAATTCTGCCAACAAGAAACCAGTATTAGTGGAAACTAATGATATTCATGTAAAAAGGACAAAAGTTACGACAGCTCTGAAACCAAACTACCTGCAAGAATAAAATAATTTAGCATGTACAAAGTCAACGTATCATACTTCTTGTGTTTTGGGGGGTTTGTTTGTTTTCAAATACAAAGACAACAACAAATCATGGAAATGGCAAAAGAACATTTGGGCTGTAGCTTCAATAGAGTCATCTGGCCGTATTACTGTGCTGCTGTCCGTCAGTTTGCCTGAACACCACAAAAAAACCTCTTTTCCTCCTTCGCAGGGGTGGTTGGAAGTCTATTTCAATAGTCTACAAATAATCTAGCTTTCTCTTCTGTGCACATGTGCAGTGAAACAGCATTCTAATAGCACCTCCCAAAACTTTCAGCTCCTATTTAACCAAGGAAGAGCTCTAAATAGAACTAACCAATCTTGATTTTGATAAACAAACCTTAAAATTCAATTTGTGGAAACATTTGTTCAGAAGCCTGCTCAAGTATTTCTATTCCTTAAGGATCAGTACATACTATGTCACAACCCTTGTTCTATTTATTTTAAAAATGCTTAAGTTGTGAAAAAAAAAAACCCACAACCAAACAAAACATTCAGTGTAACTATTGAACATAATCTCACTGTGATCTCTTAACAATGGTCAAAGAAGACTACTCCTTATCTGGGCAAAAGTCTATAAGGTCAATGGCCATACACGTGTCACAATACCAGATATGGGATTAGAGCAAGGCAGTTGTTTTGCCACACAGGAGACAATAACACTGTACCCTTATGAACTTCATTCAACAGCTCTGAAAGTAGGTCTCTGAAGTGCAATTAATGTTTAAGTTGTTTCTGACCTGTCGGTTTTCTCTGCTGAACTGCAAAGCATTTTTTTTTTTAACATTAGATCAACCTTAAGTATTGCTTGAGAAGCTGCCAAGGTATAACTACTTGAGAGACTTCATTTCTAGAAGGAGGAAATGGAGTAATAGACACAATTGCCAAATTGTAATTAAGAAAGGACATATCATAGAAGAGTTCAACCACCAGCTGCTGTATATAGATTGCTCTTGGGACTGGAGGCAGAAGATAAAGAAGTTAAGTATTGCTTAATCCCCCAAAAATCAAGTTTTGTTTGAGTTCAACAATGCTGATGTAATTTTTCTGTGGTCAACTGTGTGACATGGATTATAATACAATCCAAGTTATTCTGTGACAGGATTAACAAGCATTGGTCATACCAGCTACGTGAAAAGATGGTTCCTTGTAACAAAAACAGAAGATGAAGGAGTTCAGACAGCCAACGTTTCGGGCAGTAGCCCTTTAAAAATCAAAAATCATAAACTTCCCAAGAAGGAATAGTTATTGCAAGAGGGTCATGCACAGACATGGAAAAAGTGCTATGTAGTGGGACAATCTTCAGCCCTTACGGTTAGCACCCACCCTTGCGGAAAAGTTTCACAAAGCTAACTGGAATCACAACTACCACACAGCCAGAACTGTCCCAAAAAAAGCTTCCCAAAGTTTAGTATCTAAAAAACACATTGCAACACAACTCTATTCAGGCATCTAATTGACCTCATTTCCTTCAAAAAGCTCAGACAAAAGTCCTTTGTATTTTTTACCATTTCACATTCTAAACAGCAGAGGGTTTTGGAAGAAAGAAAAGAAAACACAGAATTGATTGCTGAAATGGTTCAACTAACATCAACTCTGGACTATTTACCTCCACCTTCTCTTCTTGAACTCTCCAGCTTGCTTAATGTATGTTATATGAAAAGACAGCATTTATCTTTCCTCTGGTTTACATAACCTCGTAATTTTAACCATCTATCTTGGAGAGTACGAACACTCACTGTATTAAGCACATGTTAATTTTAAGATATTAAGAGCCAAAGGGTAACTGATGTTAGGGCTACTCGATACTTAATATGTATAGATTCCATCCCAATTACCTGGAAGCATCAGGCAAAGTGTCATCTATTCCTGCAGTCAGTGAGGAATTTTAAATTGATTTCAGCTTCAGGAAAGTTGCATCACTGATGACACAAACAACAGGAAGAGTCTGTGGTTTTCCAAGAAAATCCTAAGTCACCCTTTCTAACAAAGCCAAACCACAACCAGCAACCTAGGATGGAAGCTCACATGGTAACTTTATGTTGCATATTTTTGTAAAATGAGACAGCAATGCCCTATTTTTTATTAAGCCCAAGCGTATGTGCTTTCTGATGTGCTGCTCACAGTAGGCCATGGAACTTCTCCTGTAGCTGAAGCAGACTATGCCTATCTGTTTTACTGTACTTGGGATACATTTAACCAAGCATGAGCTGGATATGGACAATATTTTGTCTGCTATCCAATATTGGATTTTTGCTTTTCAAAGTTCACATTGTAAAATGCTCAACACAATGACATACATACATATCTATATAAATGTATGTTATATCTAACATACAAGCACAGTTATATTACATACACTTTATCAGCTTGGATATAAGCTAGCCTATTGAGACTGTTACTCCGTTTCAGCCTAATGGATAAAACTGACAAATATCTGACACTGCTCATTAGAAGGGTTATACTGTGTGAAAACAGTCAGGTGACAATTTAAATCCTGTAAACTCTCATACTCAAACAATATAACATATCCTCCATAATGTCTTATCTAAATAAAGCAACAAGATTCTAAGAGCTAAAGAGAACTCCAACTCGAAAAGCTACACCCTAGGATCAAACAGCTGTTTAAATACAGGCCAGAACTCTTCATCTTGACTTCTCAGAACTACTAGGAAATACATGTATAATCTAATATGTTTAATGTTATTTAAATTAACTAGTCACAACTATAAAGCTACCATTACTGCACCAGACACAGAATCACAGAACACTAGAACTATCTTTTTCTTCTACAGAGATAGAGGAGAAGGCAGGGGAGAAGGCTTCTCAGAACATCAGAATGGACTTAGGTCTTGATCTAGGCCCACAAAATACCACAGGAGCTCAGGAACAAGGCAGGATAGCCAGGTCCTTGGCGTAGCAAATCTGAGCTGTCGTTTCCCACTCAGAACACATATATAAAATCCTTAAGAGAGTGATAACAAGTGCTGCTCCAGTTCCTTAGGCTCTTAATATTCAAAAAGCTGTAACTCATTCCACAAATGCAGTTAAACGAGGAGTTACAGAGAGAATTACACACTGCACAAAGTTCACAGAGAAAAGAAGATTGAGAAGTCACAAGCGCTGACTGCTCGTTCACCTGTAAACAAGATTCCCTTTCACCCACATAAAAAAAAGGGGAAAAAGGACACCTGAAGAACCAAAGAGTTAAGGGACAAGGGTAAAATGTTTATTTAGGCACCTGGCAGAAGAAGGTGGTAAATCAACAGTTACCAGAATATGTTTAATTAACATCTAAATGGAACAGAGAGTCTGTGTATGCTATTGCTTAAGAATAAGTTTACAACACAGAAGGATTTTAAGTAGTCAAACTTTGCAACAAAATTACTGGGAATTAGGTTTATAAAACACCTAACACCTGCCCTGTCCTTCTGATGTAAACAGAAGTAAATCCATCACCTTTTGTAGGCACTCCAATCCAATTTAAATAGCGTGTCAGCTTCTTTGAGATGTAGGTTTTTCCTCTTGCTGGGAGACCCACCATGACAATCAGAGTAGGGCAATTGGTCATACATACTGAAACAGAAAAACAGAAAACTAGGATTTACCATGAATGTTCCCCACAAAGCAAAGGCTTATATTGTGGTGGAGAATTATAACCCATGTGCTCTCTGAGGAAGTGACCGTTCAGGCAGCTCATGTACTGTGTCTCACTATATCACGGGGTTTCTTCAGGAGTTCAGTGGACCTGACCGGGGGGGTTTATGCTGTGTTGAGTTTTGGAAGGGTGAGTCAGTGGTAGTGCAACACTGGACACGCATACAGGCAGAACACAAGAAACCTATGTACTTGCATACATGTTTTAAGACATATAAAAATGATACCAAAAGGACACTGACATCTTACACCCCTACTCAGTCCAGTGCTTGCATTGAAAGGAAACAACAAGGTGTACAAAATTTCCAGATAATTTTTAAATCTTTAAAACAAGACCTCAACATTGTTCTGTTTTGAGCAAAACAAGCATGACAGATCCAGCTTAACACATTATAGTACAACATGGTACTCACTATTTCTTATTTCTCCTTTCGAGAGAGGTTTTTGTGTTAATAATTAGAAACAGAGCTAACTTTGACTGTTTTTCAATGATTACTAGGAATAAAGCACAAGTATTCTAAGCAATCATGTACAATAATCTGATAGACAGATATATGTACAGAAGTACTGTATCAAAAGCAGTGTTTAATTAAAAAACAAGAACACTGTAGCAAGTTAAAGGAATTACACGTATAAACTTAAAACCTTGAGGCCTTTCCTTTCAAATGACAAGTTTTTGAACAGTTTAATGGCATAAAACTATGGATACCTTGCATGAATCTATCACAGCTACACGGAACTGCCTAAAAAGAAAGAAGACATTAAAGTGGCGCAAAGATAGCACTGGCTCCCTCCATCCCCTACTTCAAAGGGCATTAATTACTGTACAATCAACACATGCATCAATTTCCTCAGTGTCTTGATAGAGGAGTTAATTTGCTCCGAAAGACTAAATCTCAGTGTTACGCTGCAAGACATAGCTAAACTGCTGCACAAAGTGCTGTTAGTGCTTGACATTTCCAAATGTTGGATTGACAAAGTCCTATCCCACAAAGCCACTTGCACAAACCTGGCACAGCTACTCTGCATAGTAAACCCATAGATTAGCAAAGACAGATGCACTGTCTTAAAGCACACACTGAAAAGAAAACAAAACAAACCCCAAACCCATTAAAAACACACTATTTTTCATGAGAGAGAGAGGAGGCAAAACCATACCTAACCTCAAACCCATGAAACTGTCTACTACTCCATGTAATGAAAGTTGCATGGAACTGAATGCGAACCAAAACAGATCCATTCAAACATGTCCATGTCTCCAGAAGGACACTTATAAAAGCCCTTGGTGTAAGCTCCTCTGTGCAGAAGCTAATAAACAAGGAAGATAATGGGGTTTTGTTCCTTCACCTCTTTGTCCGAAGTTCAGGCCCATGAACCCTGTCTCCAAGAGAAGGCAGGCAGGCTCTGGGGAAACAAAGTCTGTGAAGTGCAAAGAGTACACTGCTAACTAAGCTTAACAACTTTGCTTTTAATTTTAAGGGCAATAAAATAAAATATTGAGATAAGTGAAATCCCTGAGCCCCTTAGAAATGTTAAGAGAAGACATTGTTCTTCAAAGTCAGCTTAAAAGGTTCTTCACCTGAAACATCTAGCTCAAGTTTTAAACAACTTTCTAGTATAAGCAGTGAAGTAAGAGTTGTAAAAGACAAACCAGGATCTGTACGGAAAGGCTGTGTACACAGCCTCAGGTCCACCTGCTCTGCCAGGAACTGTGCTAATGAAACAGGCTTCTTGACCCATTCTTTACCAGAATTTACCAACTAATGTTATACCTAGACCACCTCTTTTTTCTCCTTCTCCTGGGCTGAGCCATACAAATCCAGCCTTCTCACAGAGTATCTGCCTTCTGGTAACGTAACAATAAACCTATACTGGAGAAAAACTCCATTTTGCGAAACTAAGGGCTAGGAAAGTACCATGAAGAAACCTGCAACCCACTTGAACAGTTGCTTCACATATGTCCTGGGTTCAGCTACAGCAGTCATTTTTTCTCCTTCTTAGTAGCTGGCGCAGTGCTGTGTTTTTGACTTTCAGCCTGGGAACAACGCTGATAACACCGATGTTTTTAGTTGTTGCTAAGTAATGTTTATTCCAACCAAGGACTTTCTCAGTCTCATGCTTTGCCAGGGAGGAGGGGAAGCTGGGAGGAAACAGGGACAGGACACCTGACCCAAACTAGCCAAAGGGGTATTCCATACCACAGCACGTCATGCCCAGTATATAAACTGAGGGGAGTTACCCGGAAGGCCGAGATTGCTGCTCGGGTCGGGCTGGGTATCAGTCGGCGGGTGGTGAGCAATTGTATCCTCTCCCCTTGTTATTTCACTAATCATTATTATCACTGGTGGTAGCAGTAGTGGTTTGTATTATACCTTAGTTGCGGGACTGCTCTTATCTCAACCCGTGGGAGTTACATTCTTTTGATTCTCCTCCCCATCCCTCCGGGAGCGGGGGGAGGAAGAAGGGGGGGAGTGAGCGAGCGGCTGCGTGGTTCCGAGTTACTGGCTGGGCTCAAACCACGACAGTCCTTTGTGGCGCCCAACGTGGGGCTCAAAGGGTTGAGATAACAGCAGATCTGACCAGAGTGTGTCTAATCATATTTCTGATAAGCATTCCTTGTTTTGGATTAATAGTCACTCGTCACAATGTTGATTTATTTGCTCTCAGAGTCGTTGCGCTTGATCTCAGAGTTTCAGCATGTCGTACCTTATTTACAGCCAGTATTTGCTGTTTTAGTGTTTATCAGCTGGGGGGACCTGGGCTAAGGTTATTGTTTCACTGTACTTCATTATAATGACTTGTAATACAATAGACTCATTGATCATGAAACTGGTCTGGCTTGTGTTCCCAGCGTGGCCATCACCTCTATACTTTGGGAGGTACATAATGAAATTTTTTAGCAATTATATATCCTTTTTTTTTTTCTCCTCGGGGGGTCAACCTATGAAGGAGGCATTCCCTTACACCCCCCGCTCCCCCACCAGGTTATTTACAACAGCATTTGAGAGTTCTGAAGGTTTTGGATGGCCTTTGAATACCCTTGAGACCTGCCTGCTGATTGTGCTGGGGATCAGCATGTTGGCACACATAAGGAGTATGTTTTACCCACGGCCATCCCGCCCTGGGAACACCCTATTTCGTCTGATCTCGAAAGTTAAGCAGCAGCAGGTTCAAATCTGGTCTAGGGTTAGATGACGATATAGGAGGACCACCAAGAGATTTTCCCTGAGGCTGGACGGTCACGAGTGGCAGGGTGTGTGGGATAGTATGGGCAAGTATCTAGGCCAGTGGGCCCCTCCAGTGCTTTGGAACTTCACCACTGAACAAATGCAAAATCCAGAAAAACTAGTAAAACACTTAAACGAGGTGTGCTGTCGTCCTGGTTATACCAGAGAGGGACAAATCATGGCAACGTGCTGGGGCTTGGCCTACGCCTACAGAGCCCTGCTCAACACTATCCAGCACCTTCGAAGGGAAATGTCTCTGGATCTGATGGCAAAGTAACAGACAACGCAGCTACTCCAACTCCAAGCACAGCAGCTACACCAACCCCAGTGACAAGCACAACAGCTACTCAAACCGCGAGAGCAACAGACAACGCAGCTACTCCAACTCCAAGCACCACAGCTACACCAACTCCAGCGACAAGCACAGCAGCTACTCAAACCCCGACAGGAACAGACAACACAGCTGTTGGTGTTACTCAACCCACAAGCACAGCAACTGCACTAACCCTGGCAACAGACACTGCAGCCACTCCAACCACAGTGACAGACACTGCAGCTAAACCAAATGGCCAATTTGTGACAATATCGGTTGCCCCTGTAAGCAAGGGGAAAAGCAAACGAGAGGCACAAAGAGCAACCCGTGCAGTGAAGAAAGATGAAGTCCCAATGCACTTACTACAGGGGACAGCATATGAACCAGAGTTACTACTACGTGGATCAGAGGAAGAGGAAGAAGAGGTCACTTCTCGACCCAGGACCTCGACCGAGCTGCAGAATATACAAAAAGATTTCACCCGTCTTCCAGGGGAGCGCATCGTCACCTAGTTGCTCCCATGCTGGGACAATGGGGCCAACGGTCACGAACTAGAAGGTAGGGAAGCCAAGCAGCTGGGATCACTTGCTAGGGAAGGAGGAATTGACAAAGTGATTGCAAAAGAGAAGCGAGCCCTCAGCCTTTGGAGGCAGCTCTCGGCAGCTGTGAAGGAAAGGTTTCCCTACAAGGACGATGTTATGTGTCACTCAGCCAACTGGACCACAATAGAGAGAGGCATCCAGTCCCTGAGGGAATCAGCCATTCTAGAGATGATCTATCGTAGACCAGATGCCGGGAAGGCATTCGTAGATCCAGATGAAGTTGAATGTACACAACCCATGTGGCAAATTTACACGGAGTGTAAGATCACTCAGTGCGCGACAATACAGCAGAAACCAAGGGAATTATCTGCTCATCCCTATCAAATAAATTGCAATCCTCTTCTGATCAGGTACCAGGCTGACCGAGAGAGGTTTTCCTCTTTAAAGGCAGGTACCAGTAAAACAGATGCCCTGCACACCAAAAGGAAGACTACCACTCATTCCAATGACGTTAAATACTCTGCTTTTACATAACTCCATAGCCCTGAAAGCAACACTACATGGTGCTACAGCATATACCACCCATTAGTGCTTGTCTTCAACAAGAGGATGCCAGTTCACCATCTAAAATTTGGCTGTTTTAACAACACACACAAGACTCAGCACAGCAGAGTGTTGTGTTTGCTTCCTTACAAGGCTTGATTTTGCTCATTAGCTCAGTAAAAAAGTCAACACCAGAACAAAATGCCAAGTTCTGAGGATGTAGCAAATACTCAAACATTTAAAATAATTTTATTATCCTTCACTTTATCTGACTGAGCCACAGCTTTCTCAACAAAATGTTGCCAACACTCACTGCAAGTGGGGAGAAGCACTCACTCCAATCACAGTATTTAAAGTATGTGTGTGCCAAAACTTTCACTTTTCTTTGAAGAAATGTACGCAATTCTGACATGAGGAAATAGACTAAGAAAAAAACCCAAACAAACCACAAGTTACACAAATCTAACTCCTGGAAAGAAAAGTGTGGGGGGGAGCCTCTCTAGTTTAATATTTTCCCAATAGTACAATGCTCAGTTCCCCTTTTCACAGCACCTCACCATCATTCACTTTGTATGAAAACCAACTTGCAGCATAAAAACAGTTATACAGGAGCAAGTTGCTGAGCCAAGGCAGACTCCTAAGTGCAGATTTCTCTCAATTCCTTATTGCTGGATTGCCTGGTTTACCTCCAGATGTGACTCTACACAACCTAGTTTCGAGGTAACAAACTCATTTTTTAATACTGCTTCACATAGGTAACTCCTGTGGATGTGCTATCAACACTGATTTTGCGAGAGGAACAGACACATTCAGAACAGCAAACCAAAACTTACAGGGTTGTATGCCATCAGTTGCTAAAGATGCTCTATGTCTTTACTCACTCTTCTTCTCTAAAATATATCTGTAATATATGCATGTAAGATTGTTTATAAACAGCAGCATCAAGAAGAACTGTATGTTGCATCCCCTCACTTAGAGGGAACACACAAAAAACATGCCCAAAAAACCAAGCAGTGAAGGAAAATGGCCAAGTGATGAAGTGCATTAAAATCAAGTACTGCAATTTAAGCAAAGTCATTATCTCAGCTAAGTATTTCTTCCATACTACTGAACAACACAGCATGTTGCAGCTCAACAGTACAGTTATGACTGCCTACCCTTCTGAAGTTAAGACTTAACAGTCAAGGAAAGAAGAAACAACACACTCATTTCTTGCCTCATAAGACTCCATTGTGAAATAATGCAAGATCCAGAAGAAGGTTGAGAAACAAACTGGGACACTGAACAACCTATATCAGCTGTGCAGCATTTCATCAGCCCACAAAACTCATATGATCTTGTGAAACCAGACACAAGAGTTAGTGTTTTTCAAGTTCACCTACTACCTGACATATCATCAGCTGTCCCTTCCTTCCACCCAAAATTAGATTTTGTCTTTTCCTTCTCTGTGTTAAATTTTTAAGTCAATTTTTAAGGTCAGATGCTTTTTGCGTCAAACTGCCACAGTTTGCCATCCGAAGTTTACAAAGGATTCTTGCTGTTTCTATGGCCTTCGATCCAAGGCCTGTTCTCCAAAATCACTGTACTATTTAGAGGATTATACACAAACCACCCTTCCAAATAAGGCTAGCACTACATCTGTCATCCAATTTAACTATTGTTAATCCATTTTTTCCTGTTGATCAGTGATGACAATCAGTCACACTTCTTGGCATCCCACAGGGATGAATTCCCCATCCTGCTGCTCTTCCTGAAGAATACCCTGCTCCTATACCTGAAGTCCATTATCTTCTAATTTGCCTCTCCTTTTTTTGTCCAAATCACCAGTTTCTAACATCACCTTGGTACAAGGGTTTCAGAATTTGTATTCATCCTCTAGCCAGCCTCGTGCCACCAGCTGCTCTAAGCAGCTCCGCCAACCACTTGCTCAGAGTTACCATTTGCTTCCTACAGCTTTGATGCCAGCAACGATGCCCCACCATACACCCTGATCCTCAGGCTACAGCTGGGTGTTGTCCTCACCTCATTCACTTTCTCCATCTCCAGTTCCTAGGGTTGTGAGCACAAATACACATAAGCAGCGTGAGCACAAAGGGTAGAGTCCTTTAGGGCAAAGATAATCATTTGATCTTTTTTTTTTAGACCTGATGTACATTCACATTGCTGTACAAACATCAAACAAAATTGTTAGAATGACCGAATTCCACCAGCTTTAGGGAAGCAAAGCCGTTAACAGTAGCGGGGTGGGGGAAATGTTTAACCACAGGAAGTTCACTATTTATCTCTCACTCTATAAACATGCTCTGCCAGGCTCTCAAGATCACTTTCACTATAGCTTACTTTAGTATTTACTTTTTATGTCCATGTTTGTAGCCCACTGCTTGATTCATAAAGCTCGAAGCAATCTGACATCCAATGCCAAGAGTAGCTTTGGTGCAACCTATTTACAGACAAAACCTTCCACAAAAAGCCACAATGGGTAAGTGGCAGTTATTAACAAAAACACGCACTTCTACTGCCTACAAGTCTTAATTTGGAAGGTCATTTAAAAGTTACCTTCGTCTTACTGGTCTCACCAGCTGTAAAAGCTCAGCAGGCCACACATGGCCAGAACTTCTCCTTGAAGACCTCGTAAAGCAGACTAAAAGAACTAGCTCTTCAAAGCCCTTTGACAGCTAAACCCCGGCACAGCTACCCAGGTTTCTTTTTCCCCAGATAATTACAGTTGCTACAGCTTTTAGAAAATCAGACTAAAACCAGCTAACACAGGTAAGTCCCTTTGAAGGTGGATCTGCCAAGACCTCAACTAGAAGCATGCATGATTCTGCTCAGCCACCTTCTAAAAAGGTAAAATAAGACTAAAAGTAGTGCATGTCTACACATAGGTCATCAGCATGAATAAGGAAATAAACCAAACCAAAAGGAGACTGAAAGAGTTCATTTTGCTTAGCCTAGAAATTCAAAAGACATCAGAGCAACTACCTTCACTGCTTCCACTGGAAAGCTGCTCTTGAGGACAAGAAATCCACTTCCAACTTGAGCTTATGCTTTTTGAACAGTAATATTTAACAGAGTTACCTGTAGCAGCAGAGATCTGGAATGGGTGAACCCAACACTGTCCCACATCACCCAGTCTGGGCAGTCCATCCTATGCTGTCTCAGCACGGCTACAGGACCCATGGGTCACACTGACGCATCAGAACACGGGATAATGCACAATACATGGAAATCTGAGGAGAAAGGGCTCTGCAGTACCCTTGCTGAGGAAAAATTAGAGAGCATTCCATTTCCTGAAATAAGATACATGGTTTTATCAAGGAAGAGTAAGTTCTGCTCCTCTCTAGGCTCTTTGTAATTATTATGGATCACAAATAAACGTAGACATATTATGGGTAGAGCTGCAACAGCAAATGCATGCAAAAGGATTTATAAAAACTGTATTTTCAAATCTGTTTTTCTAGAAGAAAGGTTTTTCAACTGTAAGGGGTCTTGGGCATCAAAATATATTAAAAAAAATAATTGCTATACTACATAATTTTAGTCATAGTCAAGAGAAGCTACATAATTCTGCCAAGACGACTCTGTCATCAGTTTACATATGACCAATATGCAATTTTGTTCTTGTGGGGGTTTGTTTGGTATAAGCGTCTGTGCCCCGTTAAGGCTAAAACAAAGCGTTCTCCTTACCGTGTTCACAAAAGCCATTACACACATTTTCTGACACTTTTCCTATTCCAGCATTCAGCTCCTCTTAACACCCGCTGTTTTTCAGATGCTGGAGTGGTTCAGTTCACACAGAAACACGTCTGCTTGCCTAGCTCAAACCAAGGGAGTTTGGGCTTTTTGTTTAGCAAGTGCTGGACCAAAGCAGGGCCAGAGACTAGAGGCAGCAGCGCAGGGCCGCCTGCCATAGCAGCAGAGCCCTCCGCTCGCTGTCAGCGCAGCCTCTTTGCATGACAAATAAAACAATTCCTCACCACAAAGCCCCTTTTGTCTGCAGAACCGCCGTGTACCGAAGCTCGGTTATTTAAGTAAGGCAGCAAAAAAAGAGGAAATAATCACGTGAGGCAAAGTTTGTTAATAAACTATGGTTTGCAAACGCCACAGCCTTAGTCTGTAGAGGCTGATGACTTGGTTGGCTGCACCTCAAAATAAGGAAAGCCATTAACTCATATAACAGATGGCCCAGTACAGCACTGGCCTTAAAAGAAAGAAATTAAAAATACAGTGACGTTTTTAGGCCTCCCTTCAAGAAGAATACACTGACTATAAACGCTCCTTGGAAATAGAGCCTCATAGAAAATCAGAAGCCACTGGAGGAGACCCGGCTCCCAGCGCTGTTCTGTCCCCTTCCGCCGGGCGCAGCTCCAGCAGCTCCGGGGTTTTCTGCCTTCCCGTTGCGGGCGATCCCCCGCGGCCGCCCCACCTCAGCTCACCGCCCCCCCGTCCGCGCACATCGCCCCGGGCCGGGCGAACCATTAAACGAGCCGTTTGCACCGGACTCGCGTTAAAGCCCCGGCGGTAACGGCGGCGGGGCCCGCTCGCCTCTGTCCGTTTTCCTCGCACCCCGACCCCACTGAAAAGGAATCGCCCCCGGGAGGGGCGCTCCCCGGGGCCCGACTCGCCCGCTGCGGCCCAACCTTCCGGGGGATGAAGATGAGGAGCGGCCGCCCGGGGGTCCCGCTGACAGCTGCCGCCCGCGGGGCTCCGGCAGCGCGGCCTGGGCAGACACCCCCCCCCCGCCGCCCCGCTCACCGCCGCGCTGGGCGCTGTGCCCCGCCGGCAGCCCGTTGTCGTAGGGCTCCCATGTCTTCTGCAGCGGGTTCTGCGTGAGCTCCCGGGCCGGCGACGCCGCCGCCATCCTCGCCCGCCTCCCGGCTCCCACTGCAGTGGCGGCGGGCGGGGCCGCACCGCCCTCAGCGCGGCGGGGGCGCGGCCGGGCGCGGGCAACCCCGGCCCCGCGGCTGCCCTGGGGGCACCGGCGGCTCCGCCCCAGGGCTCGGCGGCAGGAGGCCCGGGGCAGCGCTGGGCCGCGGCCCTGCTCCCTCATGGAGACTGCCCCGGCGTGTTTGTCACACCGGGTCTTCAGCCCCCGGCCCCGGCTGCCTCCGAACGGCCGCCTCTTAAAGCCCTGAAAATACATGTGCAGGGAGCATACACCGTCGTGTAGGAAGTCATGCACTGAATGATTTATTCCTCCAATTAACTGGTTTAGGCTGAAGGCTAAATTAATATCGATGCAGAAAGCCATAAATAAACAATGGGTTTCTAACGCCTCGTTTAGCTTAATAATTCACAAATGACACTGGCAGCTCCTGCACTGCAGCAAGAGCAGCGGCATGGCCAAACACAACACCCGCTGCCGCATCTCCACGTCGCCTTTATCGGCTTTACAACCGAGGGAAACCCGGTTCCTTACTGGGCTGAGCAGTCCTAAAAGCTCAGTATTCCACTGTCACACACAGCTCTGTCTGCATGTTCCACAGAAGTTAAATGCAACACACTGAAAACACGGCAGAAGTGCAATACACATTTTCATTATTATTCACTCTATTATTACAGGTCTAAACAGAGGTGAAGGTCAGTACATACATACATTTTTTTTATACCAGTCAGACTCTGAGCATCTGAGGGTCATTTTTAGCTCTTCTATTCCGTTACAAGAGAAAATCAGTTCCGAGATATTTGGTGAGACACCCCTGGGGCGAGTTAACACTCTTTTTCCAAACCCTGTTTGCTTGACCTGCCCTTCCCTCCTTTCAAAGCTGATTTCCTTCTCTTCAGGACTGATTACAGTTCTAAACTGTAGGCGCCTGCACTCTGTTTTTCCCTAGCATTTTTGTCTCGATTTCGGGTTGATAGCCAAAGCAGGGAGGTGGTAGAATTACATTATGAGGGTCAGAAAACTAGGAGCAGAGAAGTGGAGTTGTTGAACACTTAAAAGCACCTTCATTTCTTCTATTTGATAAGTATTTGCTTCCAACAGTTGCCAAAAGAGCTGCGAGCAGGAACAGTTTAATCTGTGTTCCAGGTTAACCCCAGAAGCCCATCGCCTGTACAGACACAGAACGTTGCCACAAGCAGATGGCTGACTTCAGCGTACAGCCCAGAGTCAGGATGTACCCACTGTGCCCTCCCAATCCCAGCAAGGCACCTACCACCAGGGTCCAACTTTCTTAATAGTGCCTCCAGTAGAGCCAGGCCAGTCCACAACTCATGTAATAGTAACAGAAATAAGAGATTAACAGGAATGCCAACTTACAAAACACACTTCTTGGGCTTGTTCTACATAAGTTCAGTAGAAAATGTATGAAACCCAGTCTCTAGAAACAAAGTTTGTACCTCTTTCTGCAAATCCATGCAGTACACAGGAACTGAAACGCCACTCACACACCTGCCTTGCAGCTGAGAACACTAACCTGATGTTCTTTATAACACAGCAGCATTTTTCGGAGGTCTGCAAGGGGAATTACCACATTTCTGAGCCCCCAAGCACGAAGCACCAGTGAACTCTCTTCTTGCTTGGGCAGATTTAAACCAGTGGCACCTGAACAGAACTTCAGTAGGGGTTTGTCCAGGTATCTGGAATGACATTAGAGGTGTGCAGGGACACCTGCTAGCCTTCAGTTTTGTGAGGTGAAGAGTTCAGCTTGCTTGACGACAAAACTCCTGTTATTATGTTCTTGATCAAGCTTACTCCTATGGAGACAGGCTGAGAGAGCTGGGCTGGTTCAGCCTGGAGAAGAGGCGGCTCTGGGGAGACCTTAGAGCAGCTCCAGTGCCTAAAGGGACTACAGGAAATCTGGAGAGGGGCTTTGGACAAGGGTCTGTAGAGACAGGACAAGGGGAATGGCTTTAACCTGCCAGAGGGGAGATTGAGATGAGCTCTTAGGCAGAAGCTCTTCCCTGTGAGGGTGCTGAGGCGCTGGCACAGGGTGCCCAGAGAAGCTGTGGCTGCCCCATCCCTGGCAGTGTTCAAGGCCAGGTTGGACACAGGGGCTTGGAGCAACCTGCTCTAGTGGAAGGTGTCCCTGACTGTGGCAGGGGGTTGGAACTGGATGAGCTTTAAGGTCCTTTCCAACCCAAACCGTTCTATGATTCTGTGATTTAGGCTTAGCTGGGTTTTTTGATTACCCTGGTGCAGTAATGGTCTGTTTGACTGAGGACAGTAAAAACAAACACAGCAATCTTTTACCACTTATGAGGTCTCGTTTCAAAACATGGTTTTCAAGAGCACTCCACTGAATTCCCAGAAAAAGACAGAACAAATGCACACTGCTCCTTAGATTCCTAATAAGTGATAGAGATCACCCTCTGCACAGCCACATTGTCATCAGCCACTGTCCTCCTACAAAGGGCCAGTTCCTGCAGGTGAAGTGCTGGACACTCAGCTTTGTTTGCTAAGGGAAACCATGAATAAGCCTTTACTCCTTGGAAGGCTTTTACTCAAAGCTCGCACTCTCAGGGCCAAGCTGAGCTGGAAGCTTCCCTGAAAAAGCACCTCTCTGCAGATGCAAAACATGGAGGGGAAAGGCAGCCTTGGAAAATGAACTGCTGCACAGGAACAGAATGTGCTGAGCCAAGTAATAGTTTGATACTTACTCTTCTCAAATGACTGACTGACAATTCAGGAGACTCCTCGGGTTTAATGCATACAGCAAGTGGTAATTATTTCTGAGACGGGGAGAAATAAGAGACTGAATTGAGACTTCTGCTTGATCATACACAAACCCTACTTTGTATCAGTAAATAAGCTGTATCATAACTGTGTAAGAGAAGTTCCACAATACATGCAAGTCACTTTCACATATAATTTCTCTAATAAAGATACCACTTTACAGTCTGACAGCCTATAAAACACCTATAAACCACCCAATTTCTCTGCCTCCTGTCTTTCCATCATCACTCCAGCAACACCAGCTGACTTATTCTTGGAATACAGATGACTTCCCAGTGCTCCAGCTGGCTGTGCCCACACCAGACTGAGCACAGCAGCTACAGCTCATGAAAACCCAGTTCACAAGCCCTTCTGCAGGGCAGAAGATCCAGGAGATACCTGTAAAACGACTAAAGGACACACAGACACAGCCAGAGGTCACGTCGAGGTTTAACCGCAGCCGGCAGCAAGTACCGCGCAGCCATGCCACACAGACCGGAGGTTCCCAACGCAGCCAGCGCTGCGGCGGCCGCGCACTTCCCGGGTCCCGGGCAGAGCCTCCCGCGCCCGGGGCTCCCCTGCGGCACCCGCACCAGCGCACGCCGGGGCGGGGGGGGGGGGACACGGGCTCCGCGCCCGCCAGGCGGCGCCCTGGCACCGTCCGCGGGCAGTCCGCGGGCGCGCAGGCCGCAGGCGCCCCCCAGCGGTGGCCGCAGGCCCCGCGCCCCCAGCGCCGTGTCAGAAGCACAACGAACGGCGCTGTGAGCACCGTGGCAGGAGGTGCCGGAGCACAACAGAGCTGCGGTTGGAATCGCCGGCTCTTGGCTTGTAAACACACACGAGGGAGAGGCTACGGAAAGCTCCCTTCCAACCCCAAGCCATTCTGCGAGTCTAAAAGAAAAAATATTGGGGCAAAGTCCATACTCAGAGCTAAATACCCCCATTTCTTTCTAGATACTAACACCAACAAATTATCTTTCATCATTAACCTAATCTCCCGTTTCTCTAAAGCAATTCTCTTTCTACTATGCCATGAGGTAAATTTTTTAACCCTGCATTATCAGCTACTTACCATTTTGAGAAAACCAGTAGTATCTGACCTCTACACACACAACTGGCAAAAAATCCTAAATCCAAATGTTCCCTATTGCAACAGGTAGAAGTAGCTTCTAGCTAGAAGTAGCAAACAGGAAATAGTTTAAAATATGCCATCTTAAAATAGGTATCTACATTTTCTACATATCGCAATGTTGAGAGGAGAGATGAGAGCTGGGGTCCTTACTCTCCTTTAAGAAGGCATAGAGGGCTGTATCCTCCCCCCCCAGCTTCCCACTACTCCAGAAGACTTTAGCCACACAGGACAACACAAGCTCAGTTTCAGCACAATTTAAGGAGGCACAAAGAACACAGAATGTGCAAAGATCTGTGTTATTTGAGGAATACAGCCGTACACATCTTATATATCCAGCTTTAACATCCAACCAACACTCCCCAACATGGACTAGATGGCTCTGACCAGCTAATATCACAGGATTTGTATACAACATACAGGACAATTCCTATTGAACTTACAATTGATATTCTATTTTAATGAAGAAAAAGATATCAAGTATACCTTCAGGAGGCTCGTGGCAGTCCTTCATTGGCCAAAAGCTATGCAGCTGGAAGCATCACTTGAGGACAGCCACTGACAGCTAGCTAATATACAAGGCTGTTACAACACTGCAAGCCAATTAGAAGAGACGGTGACCAAACACACAACTATGCTTCACCTTTTTGGTCACAAGTAACAACACTCCAACATTTCAAAACTGGATGTCGGGCAGAATGGGAGAGATTTCTCCCCACACACCTTCCGGGCTGCAGTGCTGATGGTTTTGTTTTGACCAGCCATCTGTTACCATGCTCTTACATGGTGAAAAGCTGCAGCTTTGGGTAATGACAGCATCCAAACTTGCAGCTGCACTGTTTCCACTCTAGTGACTAAAACTGCTGTAGAGCAGATGGGACACTTGGCCTGTTCGATCACAACCCTTACTACACTAGCACCTCAGCAGGGGCCACACTGCACCCTCCCTCAGGTAATTCCCATATTCCTGAAGTAAACAGATCAAGCCTGGCAGGTTTTTCCTCACTGTGGAAGAGAAGTCCTCAGCAACCTGCCTAAAACACAACGCCCCTCTGCTAGATATGTTGTCACCTTTGTAAGGCAAGTACTAGCTCAACTTTGCTCAATTGCTAAGAAACCTAAAGGAAGCTGCACTAGCAGCCAAAAAGGCGGCTCTTCCTGTCTGTCCGTTGTGCAGCTCCTGGATAATGATGAAGACTATGCTTTGGGAACAGTCATCCTGCAGAAGAGATCCCTCACAAGTTAAAAACTTCTCAGACAGCTTCCCACAGAGAATAGATTAAGTTCCTTCCCACAAAGAGCTTAGCAAGCACAATGAGCAATCAAGGAAGAAAGATGCAATACTATATTAGCAAAATGACATACATTGATTCATACCTTCTCAGTTCAGTTTCTCAGAACTTTTTGTTACGTCAGCTTCTGAAATGAAGATTTCCTGTCTCCTCAAGATGGCTTATGGTTTCTCCTCAACCAGAAGCACCATCCTTTTTGTTTTCCCACAGTCTAATATCCCAGGAGTCAATGCACCAAAAATGACAAATATCCCACTAAGTCCCCAAAAATTCCAAGCATGCCATGTGGCAAGTTCAGCAGGTTCCCCATACCATCTCTACAGGTCCTTCCATTTAGGTCTTGACTCCAAACCAACTGAAATCAGGAGGTCCAAGCCTTGCAATACATGGCCCTAGCACTTACTCCATTTCCTCTCAACAACAAATACATTTATTACTGGCACCATCCACTCTATGTCCTATTTCCTATCACTGCCTAAAGGAAGAAGTCCCAGTTGCCTTGAAGTAAACTGCTACCTCAAAGATGCAAAGCCATTAAGAATTCAGAACTAAAAAAGAATCTGCCATCAGCAATACACGCCTTCAGAAGTTATAAGAGTTCGTTTTACTATTAGATTCCCTGGCTACAGATCAATCTACCAAAGAGATTGAGGAAAAACAACAACATACATAATGGTGCTTTATATGAGAATAAGCTACTACTAAGAACAAGAAACCTCTTCAGTACTAATTGGGGAACAGATTTAAACAACATCAGAGATCCCACACAGCACAGATACTAGGGACACTGCTTAAGATTAAGCTAAATAATATTCCTTAGCATAGATAAGGAAAATAACTCATCCAAATAGAAAATGTTGGCATAAAGTAGGTGAAAAAACAAGTTCCCATCTAGTCTAACAACCATCAACACATCTGATACAAGGGAAGATCTGACAGGGTTTGGGCCCTCAGAGGCCTCACATCACACTTCTTTGGCTGGAGACAGGGCTAATTCCCACACTCATTTGCATTCATTGTATTTTCCTCATCGTCTACTGAAGCACTGTGATAGCTATTCATCATGCATGCAGAACAGTGATGTAGCCCTCACAACAGTGTTTATGTGCAGCTTGATTCCTGCACAGTTATGTTTTCAAAACCATGACGACCTAACGATCAGGAAACAAGTACTAGCTATAAGGAGATTTTTATTGTAAGAATTGTACCAATAAAGTCTTGAGTAGCTTTGTACACATCCCACATACCGTATTATATGCCTATAAAATCTATCAATATAAGGTTATTTGGGAAGATGGAGGTTATCAGCAGAACATCATCTCACCAATATGCATGAGAATCCCGGAGCATACACAGAGATTCACATACACAGTACTGTCAACTAAATAAAAAATACACCTTGCTACACTGTCCCTCTGTTCTTTTATTATCTTTATGTGAACCATTTCTGAAAGTGTGGCCAAAGTACTTTTATTATTTCTTTTATTATATAAACACATTAGTTAAGTGTTTATCACATTTCAGAGGAAATAATCGTCTATTTTACACGTAGGAGAAACCTAATGTCTGGAGATAAACCCTATCAATGAGATGCCATTGTTCTCATGGAGGGAAGTTTCCTGTGTTAAGTCTAACATGAGGCATAGATTTAAAGCTGGTCTGCAATAACTGTATTCTTTACATCTAAAGGGTAAATCAGTAATTCTTTACACCTCCAGTCCTTTACCTCTGAAGAAACACCGAAATGATTTGCTTGAAAAATAGGCCAGATCCTCAAGTGGTGCTTCCAGGTATTGCTTAAATCTATTTCCATCATCACAAAATTAAGCAACGTTTTAAATCTTCCTGTTATGATGCAACATAAAGGAAAGATGACATCCATTATTCATGTTTTCTGAGTGCAACCAGTGTTAAAAAACCCTTTGTAGCTTACTGTATACCAGGAACTTCAAACTACTTAACATGAGGGGGCATGTGCTTCTGACAAATTGTCCATTTACATTCAGAGGTCTAGAGGGTAACTGAAAATACCGAGTTTCCAAGATGGAAGTCTGCTGAGGACAGACGTTCCTACACATTGTTCTCGTAGTGTGCGATGTTGTTACTACAGCAACAGCACGTACAGCCCTGCACAACCTCTCTGGACGGCTGGTGTGTGTATCCTGATACACTCTCCCCTTTCTCGCAAGTGTGATACAGTGGCAAGTTCCGGTTCTGCACCGGTTAGCTGGAATCTGTGATACAACCCAGGAATACCACGGCTTGATAAATTTGTAATATTTCAAAGAGAAGGAAAAGTAAAAACATACTTGCATCCATTAGGATGTTTGTGCCTCCTGACCCTGCATAAAAGCAATCTCTACAAAGCAGTTTGAAAGTGTCTCTATCACCTTAAAACTCTCTATTCCTTTCTGGTCACATAAGCATATCAGAAAAACCTCTCCATGTCCAAGTTTGGGTTTGCTGTTATGAGTAAGAGAATACTCATAGGAGCACAAGGAAAGGATAAGCAACTTTTATGTAAAGAGAGGACCCTTCTCCAGGCTGAAAGGCTTATGAATTATGCTCACTTACTGCTAGTTTTACATTAGGTATTTTAACATTTATGATGTACACATATCCTCCTTTCATTCAGCTAGGATGCTATGAATCCCACTTGTTTATAACAGCTAGATCTAGGCTGCTAAACATAAACAGCAAAACAAGGGCAGCTGCCTTCTCAGAGTGGAACTAAAATACTTCATGCCATCTTAAAACCAAACGCTATCAACTGACTTCAGAAGCAGAATTTCTCAGGACAGCCACTTCAAAGGAAAACATCCGTAAAAAATTACTATATGCATTAGAGAAGCTGTCTGATGAGCCGGAAAAGGAGAAATATACTGACAATAAAGACTATGCAGAATTTGCATGTGATCCAAATGCATGAAGTAAACCAAATGAATTTTTAAAACAACCATGAAGGCTTTGGGATGAAGCTACCTACCAGGGGGCAGCATTTTGAAATACAAGAGATAAAGAGAACTTAGGATAAAGAAACTTCGGAAGCACCATCCAGGGTTTGGGGCTTGAAATACTGAATGACTACTAATGGAGAAATTAAAGAGAAAAAGGCAGGGAGGAAGACAGCCACTGGACTGGGTGACAAACCATGTTGAGGTGTACAGTGCATCTGTGAGTCACCAGCACATAATAGAAGCTGAAGCCACGTGAATGCCTGAAATAGGGCATGGGGAGACAAGAGCAAGACAAGGTCAAACTGTGGGAGGAGGAGGAAACACCAGACGGGGACGGGGGGAAGAGTATCATGAAGGAACGAACAACAGTTCGACAAAAGCAGCAGTGACTGTGCAGAGAGGTCACTGAGAACATGAACAGAACAGGGGTCTTCAAATGTTCCAGTGGCATAAATAACATGTAGACAGACAGAAGCACACAAAGTGGACTCGGGACAGGAGAGGCTGAGGTAGAGGTTGTACAGCCTTGCCTTGTAAGAGGGCCTATACTTGGCTGAGAGCTACAACAAAACCCCAAAAAAGGAGGGGGGCAGGAGCTAAAGGTCTGACACAGTGTAGTATTCCAGCATATATTACCATATGGATAAGTAGGTCATTAAGAAAAAAGCCCATGGCCACGGAAGCAAGAGCAAATGAGTTAACGGGGCAGTGACTGGGCCCGAAGTCCTCTACATGCACCTACAGTTATACCTGGTTTCATGCATGTCCCATAGGCAACGGGGACAGGAAGGGAGGTTTTCTGAAAGTAAAGAGTAAATCCCTCCAGAAAGCCAGCATGGAAAACTGACACTGACACGAGGAGGAAAATAACCTCGCAGTGTACGTGACACCAGCTGCCTCTGGAAATGTTCTTAGGCTTTCTGATAGAGGAGCATATTCATCCAAATAAAAACACAAGCAAACTAGAACAAAGCTTCTCAGGAGATAGTGATGACAGAATTTATAATAAAAGCAAAATTAATCTAAATTTGGCAAACTGCAATGCTGTCACGTAGTCTAAAACCTAGCACTGAGAGGGGGGAAATGCAGGCAAAGACATATGGAGATTCAAATCGCTGGTGAACCTCAGTCTTCATAGCCCCCGGGCAGATTTCTCATTTTCTGCCTATTTTGCAAGTACAGCTAGATGGCTTATCAGCTTCCCGAGACTAACAGGATCAATATGTAGATGAGAAAGCTTAATGAGGATAATAAAATTAGGACAGCCAAAATAATCTAATTTAGGAAGTGCACACAGGCTAAACACCACAAATGCTACAAAGGGAACTCTTGCAAGGGGAAACATTTACCAAGTGAGAGCATAGTATTAGCAAAGAAACCTTCTCTTTTATTTTTTTAAAAACAAACCCTCTGGATTCTGTTTATATTCAAAAAAAAAAATAACTTGTCAGCACAAGTCTCTCTAGAGAACTGTAAAAAGAATGATTCAGGTGTGCAGAAGATCATACTCCACATGCAGCATACGTGAGAGCCTTTGTCACCAGACTGTGTAAATACACATTCAAACATTTAAATATAAATTGAAAGCAAAACATACATGGGATATAAAGATGGAAAACAAAACAAAAGATGACTCAAAGGCACATAACCACAGCACCCTCCCGTGAGACCCCTTGCTGGCTCCAGCCACTGCACGGTGGGTTGGTCTCCCCTCACCACCAAGGACATCTGAAGTCATTGAGTGATTTGAGCCGTATTTGACACGGGACAGAGGTCTCAAAAACGTTAGTTTCCTACATTTTAGTGCAAACTGGCTACCAAGAGAGCTGCCCTGCCAATGCTCCTGCTACACAATATGCTTTAGCCTTTTCCATCAGACTGACACCAGATGAGCCCAAATCCTTGGAACTGACCCAACCTGGGGAAGAAAAAGCAATTGCAACCCCATGACATAAATCCCTGGGAAGACATCTCTTCCAGAACTGCTTGAACTTTAAGATCCCACATTCTAATCCCCAAATAAACCATTTCTAAGGGAAAAACCAGCAGCTAGACCCATCTCCTACCACAAACGAGCAGTGACTTCAGCTGTAACAGCAGTGCTCGTTTCCTCTCTGGCAAGGTCTGCCTTGCTGCTTTTCCCCCCCTCCTCTTTCGCTCCTTCAGTCTGCCTCTCACAAGCCATTTGATATCTTCTAATTGCAAGGGGTCACGAACCCCTGAAATCTCCCCATTGTTTTGGGGAAACCAGCTTCACATTGGTAGTAGAAAAATGACAAAGCTCTATTTTTTTCCCTCCTTAATGCAGAGGGTGAATGTTGCAGAGCTCCATGCTCAAGAACATCCGTGGGGTCCCCATGAACAACAAATGTTGCTTGTTATTAACAGACAACATCAATTAGGTTTCCAGGGATATATGATTGTAAAATAAAACTTCGAAGGAAGAAAAACCCAGCCTTAAATCCAAATATTGCTGTGGAGGTGCTAATTGGTCAGAAGCAGTTTCAGATACATTAGAACGACTAGTGGGTTTTGTGCTCCTTGATTAGTTTATGTCGAAAGGTGGGTGTAGTCATACAGAAGCTTTTAACTATAAATCACCACAAGCATTTTGTCCCTTGCATTCTTTGATTTAGAATGCCCACTCGCAAACTCTATATAATCCAGCCATGAGGATTTCTTGCTGCTTAAAGAAACCTTCCCATTAATGCACCTAAAACACACACAGGATCAAATCAGGGCTCTGCAGTTTCAGTGCACGCTAACCCAGCTAACGAAGAATGCTGCTGTCTGCAGATGGAGAAGTCACTCACGTGTGAATCCATGTCAAAAAATGCAGCAACACGAGTGGCTTTTCCGAGCAGGGCAGAAATAGCACATTTAAGTCACTTCTAGGTATCACTTTAGTGACATGTACCAACCCCACAGCATATTCTTGGCTGGCTGGGGCATGTTGAAACTCTAGTTTAGAAGAGAACAGCTGCCAAGGAGCCTGGATCACACAGCTCTGCCAGCAGCCCCGTGATTCCCACTGCCAAGGCACAGCACGTGCGAAGCCATCTCCTAAACCACAACACAAACACTTGACATTGTGCAGAAAGAGGAGGAAATTCACATTCAGGAAATAATTCTTCAGGAACAAGTTAGGTGGTCAACTTCAGAGTGAAAAAGGTAGATAGGAACTTTAATCCCATTCCGATTTACCTTTTCCTATTTTCTTGCCTGTAAACAAGATAGCAACATACTGAATCATCTATGGAAACTAATGCTACACAGTCATTTCAGATATCCAAGCAACTAGCTGTACTGAGACTATACCAACACATACAAATTGAAAGCTGTAACAGGCACATGATTTCCACAAGGGGACTCATGCCAAATCCATCCCATTTTATTAACAGAACATTACAAAACATCCCTTTTATCCATCACATGGATAAGTCAGCTACAATTGGGAGATTCATCACTTGCATTCAGGACCTACCATGGCAGCTACACACTTAAAGACTTCAGGATTCTTAAAAACATTTAAGAACCTCCAGAAGAGCTCCCCATTCACCAGCTTCTCAAATGAGAGAGGAGTTTGTTTGACATAATCAAACCACAACCATAAAGGCACAGGTAAGTTTACACATTTTATGCAAAAAGACAAGTGTTTCTTCTCTTTGCGTGGACACAAATTCACAGGCCCACCCCACTGCAGTAATTTTACCTAAAAGAGACACGTTATACACAGCACCACCCAACAGCTACAAGGTCAGTACTTCAGTGGGTAATACGTTAAATACGTCTGGAGATTAGTATTTGTAATTAGCACGCGATTATGAATATTTAGGGCCAGGTTTTGGCAGGCACCCCAGAACAAGCCTGGTTATTAGCCAACCTGGCCCTGCGTGGTATCTTGTCGGAGTCAGACAAGCTAGTGCTCTCTCAAACACGAATCCCTCTGCACAACCAAATCGTACCTGAAATAAATCCACGCCTTACTGCAGCCTTTCAGTATTTAAAAGAGGCCTATAAGAAAGATGGGGAGAGACTTTTTAGCAGGGCCTGTTGTGACAGGAGAAGGGGTGGTGGTTTTAACCTGAAAGAGGAGAGATTCAGGCTGGACATGAGGAAGAAATTCCTTACAGTGAGGGTGGTAAAACGCTGGCCCAGAGAGGTGGTGGATGCCCCATCCCTGGAGACATTCAAGGCCAGGCTGGATGTGGTTCTGGGCAACCTGATCTAGTTGAAGATGTCCCTGCTTATTGCAGGAGGGTTGGACTAGGTGACCTTTGAAGGTCCCTTCCAACCCAAACCATTCCGTGATTCTATAACAACCTGTGTGAAGCAGCATGGAACTCTTTCCCATATCCTCCCTTCCAGCGCCTACTAAAGATTAAGTAAAACCAGGAATCAACTTAAATTCCTTAATTTTAGCCACTGGACAGCCCAACTAGACAGACTAATGAGTTTGGATTCATTATTCTCTTTTACTCCCTTATACAATGTAATTACTTAGCCTCTTACACTCTCAAGACCGCAAGTCAAGTGCTATGTCTCTGATGAAAGTTTAACAGACTAATTAATTTACTTAAAGCGGGGTAAAAAAAGGCTTCTGGGGAAAACCAGAGCAGACCCAAGGAACCCGGCACTGCTCAGCCCCATGGCTGCTGCTTCCTCAGTTATAATCTGAGAATTTCTATCCTTTCTACTACATTGGCCTTGCGATTCCTTCCCAAGGACCTGCCCCAGCCAGGACACAAGCTTCCACTGCAGTCAGTAAATTAAAACAAAGACAAAAAAAACCTCAAAACAAACACACAGTAAGAAGGTGACAGTATTGCACTGGGTCATCTCCTTCAGAAAAAAGCTGAAACATTCCCCAAGTGTATGATGTTTTCCAGCATTTAACATCTAATGTTTATACTCATCTCAGAGAAAAAGCCATGGACATTACATGCAGAAGTCCCAAGGAACCCATGCAACTTCAGTGAGCAATTTAGAACACATCCGTGGTGCTTCATCAGCGATTAGATATTATCCACAAGTTGGATTTACCAAATCTCTTACTCATAAGAACAGAAGGAACACTGACGCAATCAAATTGAGAAAATAGTGCTGTAACCAGGCTGATTTTTTTAAATGAGATGGATGATACATTAATAAAGTGCTGAAAGCACTTAATTCAACAGCATCCTACTACTGGTAAGAGTTGTATTTATAACTAAGGACATTTTGTTACGAAAACGTATCGTTTCAAAGCAGACCCTTCCCTCAAATGACCTCAAAAAAGTCCCGAAATAATATCCTCCCCGAAACGCCCTCAGTATTGGGCCCTCGTCCTGCATAACTATCCCCACACCACTGCTCTCATTAGATGATGCGCTGGTTTAAAAGGACCAGCACCTTATGTAAATGGATGTTATTGCCTTTAATTGCAGCCATAATTATGGGAGTGCCCCACGACTAAGGCCACATTAAGCAAACTTACTGGAAACTTTGCAAACAGCTCCGCAACATATTGGACGAGCACCAGGAGTCCCACAGCCGGGATTTATTCAGTCCCACTACAAATATCAAATGACTCTATATGGGATCACACTGAGTATGGTTTTGCCTCATATTAACTAGTTTCTCTTTGACATTTAGGAATATAGAGTGTTTAATTCAGGATTAACGTTTTTCAAGATTTAAAAATCTTAAACAGTTTTGAAGTTTCTTCAGGTTTTTTTTCCCCTCCCCACTCTACGAAGAGCCACATGAGCACAACAGGACCTGCTGCAGAGTCAACCACAAGGTGTTGAGAATGAGGAGCGCGAGCAGTATCCACTTCAGCAGCTCCCCAGCACAGCCAACAAATCACCACCCATTGAAGACGGCCAGCGCAAGCATCGTGAGTGACCCAAGGAACAACGACGGGTTTCAGTTCAGCCACGGGTGAGCTGGGCCCATTGCTGCGTTTCAACAGCTGAATCAGGGTCCCCCCCATAGTCTGGATGGCTTGGAAACCACCAACCTTACTGAAATCCATTTCCATGCCCTGGGTTGGAGTCAGGCATGGACAAAGCAGTCAGCTGCCTACTAGAACACTAGCAGAAGCAAAGGGATGGCTGTAAACAAGAGCAATCCTCTGAGTCACCGGGCAGGAGCTACAGCCACTCCACACCCAGCAACACCCCATTTCCTACAGCACCAGGCAGCTCAGGGTGCCAGGCCAAGGCTCCCTGTCCCGTTAACAGACCTGTGTACACCACTGCACCGCTTCTGCCTCCATGCCTGCTTCCCTGTCCTGCCCCACAGCTACAGGAGAGCCCAGGAAGGCACCAGGTTTATCTTCCAGCCTATGTAATACAATTTGCCTGGAAAGGGCGGAAAACCACCCAAACATAACCAAGCCTGCGTTCAAAGGATTTGGTGCACTTGTGCCACAGCTGTCATCCTGCATTACACAAAGTGCCTGACGAACACACCAGGCCCCTCAATCCTCAGGGACAGTCAGCCCTTTCCAAGGAAGGCTCCAGCAAGCCAGCAGCCGAATCTCACAGGGCAAGATAAAAAAGATGCAGATCACTTGCTTTTGGTGTTGCCATTAGGAATAGGGGAAGCACAACTAACCGGTTGGACCAGCATTTACCGAAACACGGATTTTACACCCTTCCTCGGCCAATGGAAAGCACCAACCCTTGGAGCAGCACGATGTAAATGCATCTTCCCACAGACGGTTAAGAAAAATAATCCCTCACAGCCAAGCAATTTCCAAAAATAACTCGGAAAGCAAACAGCCACCGGGACACTGCGATTCCCTCTTTCCACAGCACGTCTCCCAAACCTTCCATTGCCTCGGGCTGTTCCCAGCAGAGTACGCGATTCCCACGTTCCACCTCCCGAGCCTTCGAGGTACCGGTCACCCTCACCCCTTGGTGGAGCTGGAAGGAAAACCCAGACCAGGGTGGCCCAGAAAACCCCACCTCACCCTCCAGCCCTGCCCCGACGCACGCCGACACGCGTGGGGCGCTGCGGGGCCGGGGGCTGCCGCGGCGGGGGGAGAAGGGGAGCAGCGCCCCAGCCGAGCGGGGAGGCCGCGGGAGGCCCCGGCCGCCGGGGCTCCTACCTCGGCAGCGCCGGCCCTGCGGGCGGCGGCGGCCCCACATCTGCGGCTCCGGCGGAGGACGGCCCGGCCCGGCGCTGCGCGGCCGCGGGGAGCCCGCCGGCAGCCGCTCGGCGCGGCGGAGGCGGGTCCTGGCCGCGGAGCCCCGCGGAGCTGCCCGCGGGTGTGCGCGGGGCGGAGCGGAGGGGACCGGCCCCGGGCAGCCCCCGCCCCGCCGGGCAGCGCCGCTCTCGCCCGCCCGGCCCCGCCGGCAGCAGCGGGAGGGACGGAAAAGCCTCACCTCGGCCCGGCCGCCGTCCCCGCGGGACCGCCGGTGCGGGCGAGCGCCGGGAGCTCCGGCCCTTCCCTCGCCTCCCGCTCCCGGTGTTGTGTCTCGTCAGAACGACCCCGGTTCTCTAAACATACCTCAGGGAAACGGGGGAGGTGGAGCCGCCGTGGCCATTTTGCAGACCTGGGTGCGAAGGCAGCCAGCCCGGTAGGAGATAGGGACCGCCGGCCTCCAGGGGAAAGAGTGCTCCACCAGCGGCAGGCACTTGGCCAAGCTCGGGAGCCGCCGTGCGGCTCCTGCAGCCACAGGTGACCAAGCACAGAGCCGGCGGCCCGAGCAGCATCACCGCGCCCGTGTCCCCAGGCGAGGTGAAGAACCGAGTCAGGGCTGGGAGCCACCAGCCAGCGAGCCGAGGGGGCCAGGTGACCCAAATCTGGGCGATTTCAGCCCATAAATGCACTCAGGGCACAGCCACCTGCTTGCTTTATGCTGGAACTTTTCCCTGCCCTTCAAGCACACAACCCAAATACTAAGAGATTGTAAGGAAAAGCTACTTTAGTTTACGTAACTGGCAGGTAGAAGATCTTGTGTTCAAGTCAGTGCTGCTCTGAGTGAGCAAAGATGACAGGCTGAGCTGGGGTTTGGGTACCAGGGTCTTACATTCAAGCTTCTGGAGATAGTTTCTGTAGGGGTTGGTATTTCACTTTTGAAATGGTAATCAGAAGTTTAAGAACAGTTTAATTATTATTAAAGTATAACATAATACTAAATAATAATAAAAAGAGAAATAACAAGAGATATATAAACCTACACATACAAAGCAACCTGAGCTCTTGGACAGTGATCAGCACTTGGGCGCTACAAGCCTCCACTGCACTGTAAATTAAATAAAAGACACTTAAGAGACCCACATGCTATCTATTTAATTTCAAGCCATACAGTTACCACTGACCTGCTTTTGGGAAGGGCTTATTTCTTCCAAAAGAGCTTTGTACTCACACGTCAGATCCAAAGGCTCAGCACCAGGGTGCAAGGGCTGCAGGAGGAGCGGTTTGGAAGAAACTGCTTCCTATTCTTCTGATTTTAGTTTTATGACTTCCATCTAAAGCTTTGGATGAAGTTAAATGCAATGGCAAATGATAACTAGTGGGGTCCTAAAACAGTTCCTGAGGTCTCAAAACATGGTTGCTCTCTTGGTTGTCTGACCACAGGCATGGGCTATTAATGCAATGCCAAAATTGAAAACAGTATCTTAGTGTCTGACTAAACTGACTTTTAGCAATGTGGGAAATTTCCGTCTTTACTGATTTTTGAAGTTTTCAGCTGGGGAAAAAGGCAGACGAGAACTTTTTTTATTGGCTAATTAACAGGCCTCTAATTTCAAACTTGTATCTGAAAAGCCTGTGGATTGGTTGGGAGGGCTTTCGTCCATCTGTTTTGTGCAAGGCTTAACCTAGACCTTGCTATTCAGCTAAACTACTTCATGTCCTAGTCATATCAAAGCATTTAAAGCCTTCTTGCTATTAGCATCTTCATTCTAGATTGTAAAATAATCTTTCTAATTTCAGAGCAATCAGCAGTTCAATTTCCTCTGTTTGGGATAGTTAACCATAGTGGGTACTTATAAATTGTTTTTGGAGATAACATGTGGCTTAAGCTAACTAGACAAAGATATACTCCGTTGTGGAAATGAAAAAGTAGGCAATGTAAGGACAGTTGTGACAGACTGCCCTTATTTCTTGAAGCAGCATATGGAAAAAGTCTAGAAATCAATTTTGTGTGAACCCTGAACGCAGTGGACAAGCGAGCTCTGAGCACAGCAGGTTCCTCAGTCATCCTGAGCACAGAAAACAGGAGCTGGTGTGACAGCACGATAAGCATACTCCACCCAAGAGACATGGAACAGCCAGGAATGCAGAGCACACAAGGGCCTGGGGCTGCTGTCAGATTGCTGCTGGTACCTCTTGCTTTGGCTGGTCTCCAGCATGCTCCCGCCAAGCACGGGCTCGCTCCTGTGCTGCACGTGGATTTGCAGAGCACTGCACATTTACCAGGCGTAGCGTAGTTTTCAGACCTGAAAAAAAACCACCCAGCAGATGTTCGTTGCTCCTAAGTTGCCTGTTGGCACGATGTCCAGTGTCTTCCTAGTCTCTATTCCTTGTAGTCTATAGTAAAACAAGCTAGATTACATGAAATCCAGTGTCTTGGGCGTCTTCAGGCATACTGTAAGAGGCAAGGACTGAGGAACAGCTACATTAAGTAGGATGAATAAAACAAATCCTCTTACACATTTAAAACAATTCTTTGAAGGTGACAAACTGTGTTCATGTCCAAGCTTGCATTATTTCAAGAAGAAAAAGAGCTGGTTCAGGTTTCAGCCTCACTTTTCTCTAAGCCAACACCTAGAGGCAGGGTTTCTTGCACTGCTTATGCAACTTCTCACCGTGTTAGACCCTTCTGCAAGTCCAGAGGAAGCATCTCTTTCCTGACGCCCATTTCAATGCTTAGTTCAGTTAATGGTGTGAGATAACAGAAATTTCTGTGCCCAGCAGAACCCCAAACCAGCCCCTAACTAAGCACCAGATATTCAGAAGCTGAACGCTTGAAGCATATTAAATTACTAAAAACTCCAAGCAGAAAGCTTGTAATACCTTCCAGGCAGAAAGACTGATATTCACAGTCATTTTCTCTGTATAAATAGCAAAGTGAACTTTGCTTGGGAGGAGTGTATTTGAAGTGTTCACTTAAATCACATTCCACGTATAAAAAAATACTAAGATAAAATTGTTTCCAGCATTTACCAAGCTATCTCTATACCAGTTCATTCTGGACCAAAATACAATTGATGACTAAATTTCCCAGAGGCCACCGGCTTGGCAAAGAGCGTGGCAATAACCCAGTACATGTTTATTCAGTCCACTGGTACCTTCTCAGATCCTTACTCAATGCCATCCAAAGAAATGAGCAAGTCAGCTGTAGGAACTCTGCAAATTCTGGTTATCGTTGGAGTCTGTACCAGTGCTGGGGGTGCTCACATGCCCAGGTTATTCTAGACAGAGCATTCCTGTTAGGAACTGCTCTGTGAAAGACATTTGTGCCTTGGAGAGGCATTCAGGTGAAGCAAATTTGATGCAGCTTTAACAGTTTGGACGCTGTTTCTCTACAGTCAGTACCCAGTGACAAAAGAACAAAGACCACAAGGGCACTTCTGCCGGTGCCAGAGGTGCCCACATGGGAAGCTTCCCAAATGGACACCGCGATGCCGCACGCTGCAGCCGTCCCCGCTCCTCCCTGCGGACCCGATCCTGGCTGCAGGCGCACGCAGCGCGGTCCTCTCACTGCCTACAGCCCTTCAACACAGCTTCAGGGACTGCTGGGCTCTGGAGGCCCATCACCGGTGGCTCTGCAGGGACAAGCAACAAGGGCTCTTCAGCCATGTCTCCCCTTGCCGCTCCCTGCTGCCAGGCTGCCATCTTCACCATCACTGTGACATCACCATGGTGCAGAATGGGCACCCCAGTGATATGTGAGAGCACCCGCTGGTACCCACAGTCAGTCAGCGCCAGCGGCCTCTCCTCGCTGCCTGGCGGGACTAGGCCTGGTTCTGCAGGGCAGTGGCTGCTGAGCGAGCCGTCGGTCAGGGGCAATGGCAGAAATGGAACGGGAGCCGTCTCCCGCACCAACACCATCCCTTTCTGCTCTGGACGAGCTGGGGCAGTTGGCAGACACGACTTCTGCCGGCCCTCCAGGACAGGGGGAAACAGCACCCTGTGGTGCAGCAGGAGCAGTGATACAGGAGGAGCAGGATGTCCAACCCGGCAGCGAGGGACACAACACCATCCGAGTCCCTGCTGTTTCCAACGGGAGCAGGGGCCAAGACTCCGAATTCTCAGGCCTCTGCTTTCCCCAGAAGCTTTGGAAGATCCTGGAAAGCGGCCAGTTTCAGTCCATCTGGTGGAGTGAGGGAGGACAATGCGTGGCCATCGATGAAGTTCTCTTCCAAGAGGAGGTGCTGGGCAGGGTTTTTGCTACGCGGAAGATGAGGTCTTTCATTCGGCAACTGAACATCTATGGATTCACCAAAGTACAGCCGGACTTCCAAAGATCTGCCTCCCTGCCCGAATTCCTGGCTGAGGAAGCAGCAGCCTCTTCTCACAGCAAGGTACAGCAGTTGCCCTTCACATCAACCAACGCAACCAGGCTTGAGGGTTTCCAGTCCTGGGATGGTTACAACTAGCCCTTCTCCTTTGCTTGTTTCAGGTGCTCTACTACTACAACCCCAGCTTTAACAGAGAGCATCCCCAGCTGCTGGAGCAGTGCAAGAGGAGAGGTGCCATCAAGCGGAAAGCCCCGGGTACACCACAGGAGGAGGAAGAACATCCCTCCAGAAGCCCCGATGCACAGCCTGCGGTGCACACGCAGGCGCCTCCACCCACCAAACGATGGGCTGAAGCACCTCCTGGCCCCGGCACTGCCCATCCATCTCCAAGGGCTGCTGCTCCCACACGCCCAGAGCCTGCCAGAGCAGCAGGTAGTGAGAGCTTCATCCCTCCCGACCTCTGCTTTCCACCACCATCCGGCCACCCAAGCCTGCATGCTCCTGCTCCTCCAGAGTTTGCAGTGCTCCTGCTGCCACCGGCCTCAGCTCTGCCCATGCCAAGGCGCCAACACTGGCCTCCTGCAGCCCCAACCTGGTACAGGGACCCCAGCATGCCACAGCCTAGAGACAGCACAGGCCCTTGGCTGCAAGTCACCCATGTCACCTATACTGTGTGTTACATAGATATTGAGTTAGTTGTTAGAGATTGAGTTCGTAGATATTGAATTCGTAGACAGAGATTGAGTTGATAGATAAGGATTGACTTGATAAGGATTTTGTTGCTAGATAGAGCTTAGAAGAGTTGGTAGGAACTTAGGAGAGTAGGTTAGATAGAGCCTGGTAGAGTTAGTAATAAACTATTAAACAATAAACCTTCCTCAGTTGTCCTGTCCTGTTTGCACAGCACAACCCCAGCGTGAGTTCCTATTTCACCACCCAAACCCCAAGCAGAAGCAGCTGATCCACCACCAGATGTCATGAGGCACCAACAGTGTTACTGGGGGATCCTCCCACCCCAAAACGAGCCGCGGCAGAAGACAAGGAGATGCTTGCGGGTGCCTACCGGTTTTATTAGCAGTGCCATGGTGGGGTCCCAACCCCACGGAGAGGGTGCTGGGTGCGGGGTGGTGTCATCCTGCCTGCCCCACTATCCCTGTGCAGGTCAGCTGCTGACGTCCCGAGTGTCGCAGCGGGGTCCCTGCCACTCATCATAGCACTGGCACCTGAACTCCTCAGCCAGCCCCGAGATGTCATCACTGGGCTCCGGGCTCTGGGTCAGCAGCCAAGGCTTGCCGGCTTGCAGGTTGATGGCAAAGCGGAAGGGGTCGAGGTGGAGGAAGCCCTGCTTGTCCTCCTGGCGCACGCAGCGCCCCTGACCAGAGCACAAGGTCTGGCTGCACAGATCAGCGCTGGCTGTCACATTGACAATGTAGTGGCCCAGTGGCCCTTCCACATAGTCCTTCAGCCTCAGGCACATCTCCTGCAATGGCACATGATGTCACAGCCCTGTTGGCCAGGGAACGGGGGCTCTCTGCAGGCAGCAGCATGGTGCCAACCGCCACACTCACCTTGGAGTTGCTGTAGTTGAGGCTGCCCCAGAGGATTATGCCGGCAGCACCCTGAGCTGCGCTCTCCCCAATGGTGTTCATCAGGTCCTCCTGCACCCAGGGGAGAGGAAGAGTCAACACTGCCCGAAGAGCTAAAGATTCCCCGGCACAAACCCATCAGCCTGAGAGGTACCCACCATCCCCACGTCCCCATCACCTGGGAAAGGAAGTCAACTGTGCAGTCGAAGGCAATCTGGGAGTAGGGCAGAACAGGGATGCCACCATCAAGGACAGCACGCTGCATGGCAAAAGCCTCAGCTACCCGGTGCCGGACGTAGGCAAGCGCCTTGTTGGTGCCGTTGAGGCAGGAGGGCAGGTAGATGCTGGGGTAGAGCGCGCGGCTGCTCTCCCAGAGCCACCACAGCTCCTTGTTCCTCTGCTGCTCCACCACCGGGCACATCCCGGTGTAGGGCAGGCTGTTGAAGTCATTGTTGTAGCAGTCAGGGAAGCCATAGAAACCCCAGTAGCTGTTGGGACGGAGGGTCTCACCCAGCCGCAGGGTCTGCTCCATGAAGTTGCGGGCGCCCTGCTCAAACTGCTGCTTGGCCATCTCCTTCACCAGCTCGGGGGGCCACTGCGGGTGCTGCTGCTGCACCAGCTTCTCCGACTGCTGCTGGTAGATGTCCATGGAGGCCCAGTTGCGGACCCACAGCGGGCGCCACTTCTCCCAGTCGATGACAGCCAGTCCACTGTAGGCAGGGCTGGGCAGGGTGACCTTGATGTCCCGGGTGGCCTGCTGGAGGTGGGCCTGCAGGCTGGCATTCTGGGGGAGCCCCCCGTTCACTGGCATCCCCTCAGATGTGTAGTAAGGGAGAAGCCCCAGCTCCTTGCTGTAGAACAGGGTGATGTCCTGCCCGATGAAGGACTGCTGGTCATTGGCCAACACATCAAAGACCTCCAGGTTGAGGGTGACATTGTACTTCTCGGCACAGCGCTCCGTGGGGATGTTCCAGATGGTGAGGAAGGGGCGGTTGACGAGGACAGGGCCAGGCCCCCTGGCGCAGGCCAGGGAAGGCAGGAGCAGCAGGAGGACCCAGCAGTACCGCTCCAATGCCATGGTGCTGGCAGGCGTAGGATGTGTCCTGGAGCTGCCTAGGGAGAGCCGAGACGGGGGGAGACCTGGGCAGACCTCGTTGCTTTTATCTCCAGGCCAAGCCGGGGCTGGCATTAACCCGCACCCCTGTCCCCGAGCAGTGCCAGGCACGGGGGGCGCTTCTTCCACGTCCTCACAGGAAGCCCCAACGGTATCAGTAGCTGGAGCCGACAAGCCGGAGGGGGGACGCAGCGTGCGCCAGCCCCGGTTAACGACTGGGGAGGAATGCGCGGAGTCAACACCCGGTGATGGCCGGCGATGAGCTGGGCTGGAAAGACAAACAGACACGGGGGGGGAAGGGCAGAGGGCAAGGTCACAGTGACGGACGTGGGAAGTGCGGAGCATCGGCCATGAGCTGGCAGCAGGAGGGCACTGCTGGGGGGAAGCGCGCAGCACCGGGCAGGACCCGGCAAGACACAGCCTGGGGAGCGGCGGTGGCACCGCACGGCACCGTGTGGGGACGGCAGCCACCGGAGGGAGGGCCCTGTTTGGTGCACTCATAGCACCATCCGGCAGCCGCAGGAGGCACCGTGTGGGGACAGCAGCCACCGGAGGGAGGGCCCGGTTTGGGGGCACTCGTAGCACAGAACGGCAGCCGCAGGAGGCACCGTGTAGGTATGGGCAGCGCCTGGCAGCCGAGGAGACACGGCGGGAACGGGGGCCCCGCTCGGGGCCAGGCCGCCGCGGCACGGGACTACCCCCGCCCCGCAGGGCTGTACCCACCGCGGCCGGATCGCGCTGTCCCGGTGCCGGGGGCTGCCCGCGCTCCAACGCGCCCACGGGGCAGGGCTGAGACAGGCGGGGCACGGAGCCCGGAGCGGGCGGGGCTTGCGGGAAGGGGCGTGACCAAGGGGAGAGCGGGGCGGGCCCGCGGCTGCCTCCACGTGTGTGGCCCGGCCGTGGCTGCGCCCCGCGGCAGCGCCCACCCGGGAGCGGTGCGAGCTGTGTCCCCCCCCCAAAATCACCCCACACCCCGCTCACACTCACCCAGCTTTATTCGAGGTAAAGCACTTCGGTGTGGGGCAGCGCACAGGGGCTTAGCACCACACAGCACCCGCTCCCTGCCCCCATGCCCCCCTCGCCCCCATCTCTCTCTCTCCTTACAACAGGAGAGGCCCCCCCGGCCTCCATCCCAATGGTGGGCACCTGCCCCACAGCAGGGAGGGCAGAGGTAAGGCAACCACACTGTTCTACCCCTAGTGAGGGGCAGCCCCGCGCATAACAAGCTGCCTCCCAGGCAGGGTAGGGATATCTTAAATAGGTCCCCTACACCACCACAGAAAGGGGTTGCCAGAGGAGGCAGCTCAGTCCAAGAGGAGATAGCACCAGCTTGCAAGCAGCAACAGCACCCCAAGTCCCAGTGGCACCAAGGAGTTAGGGGCATCACTGCGGGGGCCAGCAGGCACCTGGCAGCTGCTGCCCTGCCAGCCCTGGTAGCAATGGCATTGGAAATGGGTCCGTAGGAAGAGGGTGTCAGCAGGGGACAGCTGGCCCTCAGCCCAGAAGAGCGGGTGCTGCTGGTTGTCCCCATCCCGGCGCCGCAGCTGGAAGCTGGTGGAGTTTAGGTGGAGGAAGACATCAGCATTGCTGTCTTGGCGCAAGCAGCGGCCCCGGCCCTGGCACAGCGCCTTGCTGCAGAGCTGCGCTGCCGTCGTGACGTTCACGATGTAGCGGCCCAGGTCGCTCTCCAGGTAGTTCTTGATGATCTGACATGAGTCCTGAGGGAAAGGGGGTATCAGGGCCAATGTTGAGGTGCCCCAGGCAAAGAAGCATCCCAGATGGAGAAGACAACCCAGCCTTGAGCCACTCCACGGGCAGGTGACACCCCCCTCTCCCTCCCCACTTTCCCATATCATCTACCTCCACAGGGGCACGCTGACCCAAACCTACCCGGTTTTTGGTGTAGTCTGTGTCACCCCAGAAAATGGCTCCGGCTGCACCCAGCGCTGCGCTCTCTCCAATGGTGGAGATCAGGTCCAGCTGTGGAGATAGAGCCCAGTTAGTACCTGCAGAGCCCACACAGCACCCGCAGCCCCAGCACGGTGTGCCACAAAGAGTCTGCTGCAGGGTCAGGGATGAAAGACTTATCCCTGCTCCAGGCCACAGGGAGAGGGGACTGTCCCCAGCTCCTTGGGGACAAGGCTTCCCAACACCACCCTTCTCCTGCAGGGCTAAGCCAGCACAACAGAGTAGCTGTGGGCTCACACACCCTAGGGTCCTGCCTGCTGGAACCCAGGAGTCCTGTGGCACCTCCCAGACACTTCCCTGGTGATGGTGACCATTGGTGCCAGTCCTGCTGCCAAATAACTGGCCCACAGAGGGGCTGAGCTGTGGGTCCCCACGCTGCGACCCCCCTTGGAGGGAAGGCAGCAGGACTGAGCACCCTTCCTGCCCCCAAGGCTAGCCCCATGCCAAAGGGCACTGCTCCCCAGCCCACATGGAGACAGCCAAACCAGTGTGCCAGAAGCACCATGAGGGCAGATGCCAGCCTTCAGAGCCACCCCACTCCAGGGAAGCGGATGGTACACAGGCAGAGGCATCATCTCAGCTGACCCCAAGCACCCAGGTTTTGGGACGAGGACATCCCGGTGGCACAGCCCTACCTGGCTGAGCATGTCCAGCTTGCGGATGTAGGTGGGCCGGGTGTAGACGAAGACGGGCAGGGAGTAGCCATCGTGGTGCTGGTGTGAGATCCGCATGGCCTCCATCACCCGCGCCCGCACGAACTTGCGGCTGTTCGGAGTGGAGGCCAGGAGCGCATCGAGGTAGATGGAGGGGTAGAGGGCCATGCTCTCCCTCCAGAGCCACGCCAGCTGGTCATTGCGTGTCTTCTCCACATCTGGGCACTGCCCGGTGTAGCTCTCCTTGTTCTTGCTGTAGTCATGGTTGTAACAGTCAGGGAAGAGGTAGAACCCCCAGAGCTGCTTGGGTCGGAAGCTCTTGGCCACACGCAGGGTGCTCACCATGAACTGCCGGGCAGCCGACTCGAACTCAAACACAGCCTGCTTGTTTGCCTCCTCGAACCAGGAGGTTCCTGGGACCATGAAGGTCTGCCGCTGGTACACCAGCTGCTTGGACACCTCCCGGTAGATGTCCTTGGGCTTCCAGTTGCGAGCCCAAATGGGCCGCCACTCCTCCCAGTCGATGACAGCCAGCCCCTCGTTGGCAGGCGAGCGGATGTACTTCTTGATGCCCTCCTGGAGGCGGGCGAGGTGCTCGGACAGGCTGCTGTTTTGGGGGACACCGCCATTGACAGCCACACGCTGGCTGTTGTAGTAGGGGTAGAGCCCCAGGCGCTCCTTGTAGAAGATGGTGAGGTCCTGCCCCACAAAGCCCTCGTTGGGGGAGGCGTGCAGGTCGAAGAAGCTGAAGTCGAGGGACACCTGGAAGCGGGGCTTGCAGTCCTGGGTGGGCACGTTCCAGGCCACCAGGAAGGGCCGGCGGGTGAGCAGGGGGGGAGCCGCCGGTTTCTCGGGGGGCTGCTGGGCCAGTGCCAGCAGCGCCAGCCAGGGCAGGGCCAGCGCCGCCGCGCAGACCCCGCTCATCCTGCCCGAGGGGAGCAGGGGCAGCGGGGAGCCGGCGGTCAGGCGGGGGTCGGCTCTGCCCGCACCCCCCCAAGGCAGACCCTGCCCCGAGCCCCCCACACACCGCCCCCCCCGCCCGGGGCAGAAGGGTACCGGGGGAGCGCGGGCAGAGCCTCCGGGGGTTCGGCTCCCCGGGATCCCGGTCCCACGCGGCTCCTCCCGGTGCCGCGGGTGCCCGGCGCGGCGCTCCCTTTGTCCGCGGCCGGCACACAAAGCGCCGGGGCGCGGCCCCGTTCAGCCGCTCGCCTCGCTCCGCGCCCGGTGCCCCTCGCCTCACGCCATTCCCCGCCACGGGCTCAGCCGGCGCCGCCGCCCCCCGCCGCCGCTTTTAAACCTCCCCGGCGCGCACCACCCGCGGGGGCGCCGCCCCCCGCCACGACCGGCCCCGCCCCGCCCGCGGCGCCACGGGCCGGCGGCGCGCACCACCGCAGGGTCCCGCGGGTGCGGGCCGGCGGCGGACCCGCACACACGCACCCACCTCCGTGGGGCCGCGGCCCCGGGCGAGGCGCGGCCGCCCCCCTGTCCCGCTGCGCTTGGTACGGCCCGAGAGGCCCCGCCCCCCCCACGCGGCGGAAGGGGGCGGGGCGGGGCCGCGGGGGTGCCGGTAGGGGGCGCCGCGGGGCGCGGGGGGGGGGGGGCGAGGGGCTGCGGCGCGCGACGGCGGGGGGAGGTCGGAACGGCGGAGACCCCAGGGCGGTGGTGACCCCAAAATAGGGGGGACCCCGAAATGGGGAGGGGTCGAGGGTGCTGGTGACCCCAGGATCATGGTCACCCCGGAACGCTGGTGTGCCCAGGCTGGTGTCCCCGGAACGGTGGTGAGCCCAGGATGGCGCCCCCTGGAGCAGTGGTGACCCTGGAACCATAGCGACCCCGGAGCAGTGGTGACCCTAGGCTGGTGTCCCCCTGCTCATGTTGTCCCCAGAACAGTAGTGACCCCAGGATGGTGGTGACCCCAGAGCAGTGGTGTCCCCAGGGTGCTGGTGTCCCAGAGCAGCGGTGTCCTCAGGGTGCTGGTGTCCCAGAGCAGCGGTGTCCCTGGGCGGTGCCGTGCCGGGCAGGACGTCCTGTGCACGGCCAGGGCAGCCGGTGCTGACTCAGCCTCGGCCCCGCAGGTTTCCTGCCCAGGAGGACAAGGGGCAGCAGGGCTTAGGGGGGTTTCCTTCCCGGGGCACCGCTGAGGCTCCGGCGGGGCCCCCGGGTGGGCAGCGGGACAGGCAGGGCTCAGGGCCCAGCCATGTGGCAGTGCCCATGTCCTGCCCATCCCCTGCTGCTCTGGCCGTGCCGTGCCGGGGGCCAACGGGGTGCCCCCGCAGAGGAAGCGCCGGGGCCAGAGCCGAGGGTGTGCCGGGGCCGGCAGGGGAAGGAAGCGGGGCTCAATCTGCGGAAGCGCTCCCCAGCCACCCGCCTGCTCCCCGGGGAGCGGGTGGGAGCGCCAAGCCCGGCATTGTTCGGTGCTGGCCCCCGGTGCCGCTGGTGCTGAGCCCAGGGCTGCGGGCACCCGCAGATGGCTCCTGTTAGTGAGACCCACTTGGGCGTCAGCTTTGGCTGCGAAGCTCCTGCTGGGAGGGTGAGGGTACCACCGGGGTCGTGCACAGCATCCAGACCGAATCCAGGCTGCACCCCACGGCTTGGCCCAGCCTGCGGGCAATGCCAGGCACTGGGTGGGAGAGAGGCAGGGAAGGTCGTCCATGGGCCAGGTGCTGGCTGCCAAAACTATCGGGAGAGATTGTGGGCAGCCAAGAAATCCCAGCGCCTGCGGGCACTGCCCTTCCCCTCCGGGCAGTAAACAGGCTCCCTGCGAGGCAGCAGAAATGCCTAAAATTTTCCATCCTCCGCAGCCTCATGCACTGAAGGTAAAAGCTCCGCCAGCAGTGGGGTGGCTGGAGGGGTCACAGCTTTCCACTGCTGGGAGGGCTGCAAGTCCTCAACACAACGCAGCTTCTCACTGCTGGGCTCCTCAGGAGGGCTGGCCACTACCTGCCCTGGTTTCCCTCCTGCCTTCCGACAGGGAACACCCTGGATTTTGGGAGGGGGTAACTGGACAGATCCAGCCTCCCCTCTCCCATCTCACCCCAGTAGATGTGAGATGATTTATAGCTGTTCCCAGTCGGGCAGAAGAGCAGAGAGGGGCAGAGGAGGGCAGGGGCTGGGGCGAGGCAGCTGAGTGGTTGAGAATCCCTCACCGTCGCCGGTACTGGGGTGTTAGTCACATCCGCTCATGCCAACAGGTCCAGGCAAGGTGTGAGGAGTTCAGCTTGAGGACAGAGCAGCCAGGAACAGAGGCTGATACCCGGCTGTGTCCCAGGCTGGGGGCTGCAGGCACAGCCCTGCCCTGCAGGCAGCAGGAGGGGGACTGGGGTGGCCCCGCTGGACAGGGAGCTGCTCATGGGGTCAGGGAACCACAGCCACTGCCTGGTTTAACCACACCGACCGGTAACACTCCATGCAGCCCAGTCCCCCTCAAGGTCACCACCTCCTGGGGTTGGGGCCCCTACAGATCAACAGGCAAAGGTCCCAGAGCCTCGTCCCCCGCATGCCAAAGCGCTGGCAGGACACGCCGCACCACTCACTCATTACAGCTTTCGTCAGCGGCTCATTTCCGAGCCGGCTTGTGTGGAGGAAATGATGAGAGGTGCCGGTGGCTGCAGGAAAACATTTGCAGGGCTGGTGGGGACAGGACGTGGGGCACAGTGAGATCACGCTCGCCCATGGACAGCCAGCACCGCTCGGGAACGGGCGGCAGCCCAGCGCTGGGTCACGCCGGGTTGAGAAAGTCGTCAGGCCCCGGTGATTAATGAGGCAGGGATTTGGCAGGAATGGTGAGGAAGGAGCGGACAGGCGGATCCTGCCCCCGCCGAGCTCGCACAGAGAGATGCGGACAGGCCGGCCTGAGGTTGGGCCCCCCGGCTCCCTCCAGACCTCCCTCCCCACATGGGAGGGCAGAGGGACCCAAACAGGAAAATTACAGATTTATATAAACACATTTTCATTACGTATTTAAAAGATGATACAGCAGCTACGAGAAGAGTCGCAGCCCCACAAAGCCAGCAACTCCTGCAAGCCAAAGTGGATCCCCTTCGCCGGCAGTTCAGCCACACAAGCACAAACACCCCTATCCCGGAAAACCAGCAGGCTGGAAGTGCGAGCAGCAAACAGAGCAAAGTCCTCTGCCCACCGGCACAGTAACACAGCTCTTGGACTTGTGGGCTCTACAAATAATTTTATTGAAATTTAACAAAAGTGGACAGATGCACTGGGAGGAAGGATCATAAATAGTGTACGTTTCCCAAACCCTCGGGTCCTACCCACACGCTAGAGGAGCAAGGAGCCTAGTGTCAGTGAGTGCGGTTCAGATACACATCCACACGGGACAGCACAACGTTGCACGGAAATCGTAAAAAAAAACCCAAGAAAAGAACCAAAAGGAAAACTTTCCTTTGTTTTTTGTTTTGTTTTTTGCTTGCTCCAACATCACAGTGGACACAGATACTATTTACAGCGACCTTCACATTTTTAAGACCACTCTAGGTGCTCCCGAGGCCCTGCTGCTGCAGGAGGGCTGGAGGCCAGCGGAGGGGGGGCCCGGGGCTGGCTGCTCGGGGACCAGCCTGGGAAGAAGCGGGGCAGGACGCAGCTTGTTAGCAGCCTGCGGAGGTTCACTGCCGCTCAGCGACATGGGAGGGTGGGAGAAGATGTGTTTTTTAGGGGGAAGCATGTTTGATGCCCTGGGGGAAGGGTGGACAGCCTGTCAGCGAGGACAAAAGCATGCTTGCTAAGCTGGTCTCGGTCTCTTCTGCTCCCCGGGGTTCAGGCCCTGCCTTGCCAACAGATTTCTGGGTGGTAGCCAGGCGAGGGGCTCCCCGCTGGGGCAGGCAAATGGCACCAGCCCCCTCCCCACTCCTCCTCTGCCTTTCCCTGTACCCGAGGCGGGTTCGATGCCGCTTCCCGTGCTCTTGGACAGCAGCAGGGCAGCCTGGCCACAGCTTTCTCTCCTCTCCTCTTCCTGGGGACAGCAGCTCCTGCTCTCTTGTGGAGCCCAAGGGACACCTTTCCCAGGGAGATCCGGCCCGGGAGAAACTTGAGAGCAGGTGGTGCGAGTAAGAAACACTTCAGTGGGGACTGTTTTAAGACAAGACTCTTTCAAGCAAGCAGTAGAACAAAAGATGTCGGAAGAAGCGCCCAGCATCACAGTGTAGACAAGATCCCTGTTGGAGCCCTGCCCTCCTGCTTCCCTGATGGGTGGCAGCCAGCACATCCACTTCACCCTCTGTGCTCACTCCTGTCGATGGGAACAGCGGGTGGGGACGCGGAGGGAAGAGGTGGTGACAGGAAGACGGCAACAGCCACACCACTGTTATCTCCCCGAAGCCGGGAATGTGGCCCCGCGCCCGGGCAGCTCTCGGTGGGCACGGGGATGGATACATCCAACGCAGAGGCTGACAGGGCTGGCAGCCAAGTGCCAGCTTAAATTAAAAATCGAGGTAGCAAACATCTGAAGTGCTTAGAAAGTAAATAAGTTCTGGAACGAAAGAGAAGGAAAGCCGAGCCAGCTGCTGCGGGGAGCAGGCTCTGCTCCTGCTTAAAGCTGTGCCCACCACCGGTCCTCCTCCACCTGCCTGGTCCGGGGCTGCAGAGCAGGGAGGCAGTGGCTGCTAGCACTGGCGAGGACAGGTCAGGCCTTCCTCAGGGCTCGCACGCAGGGATGAGAGGTCTCTTCAGTGCTGCCAAGACGACCTCAACTTTCTCAAGCAAGAGGAAAGAGGAGAAAAGAGCAGGACCTTCCGAGACGGAGCAGAAAGCCTCCCTGTAAAGTGCATCGTGTTTCTCCTCCTACCACCAGCTGGGATGCGGGAGGAACTGTAGTTCACATTGCCAGGGAGATTTCCAAACCGGGGCCGGCACAGCGACGGACTGTTTTCAGGGAATGGGGAACGAAGATTTCCTTCCTGCTTGGCCATGTCAAAGCCCACCCCACCAGGAGGATTGTTCAAGACAGTAGCGAGAGGTGAGGACGTTACGAGGAGATGCCTTGCCCAGCAGGCCTGGCCCTGCAGCAGGTGAGGGACAGTGCTCAGTGGGAGCTGGCTTGCACAGGAGAGGCAAATCCACTGCAGAGCTGGGGACCTTGCTGCTGCCAGCAGCAGCCACGGACCGTGAAGATCTCCTGCAGGCAGAGTGACCGCAGGCAGCAGCAAAGCCGCCCACCCCAGAGCCAGCATAAGCGGGAAACACATAGGGGGAAGAGACTGAGGTCCAAGATAGCGGCATCTGATCCCCGTTCACTTCCCAAGGGGACTGCAGCAGCCAGCCAGATGTGCTTCAAGACCAGTCCCTCCTTGACCTGCCCTGTTTATCCTCCATCAACGGACCCATCCAGGGGAGCATCATATACCACCTGTGCCAAGCGACACGTGGCAACACTGGCCATCTATCCAGTGGGCCCGAGCGAGCTCGGGGGCCCAGGCAGCACATTCCCTTGCCCTGGCTCTCCCTGGGCCACATACCTGAGAAGCAGGGGATTTTCTCTGGTGAGAAGTGCAGGCTCGCTCTCCCTTTAACAGCTCAAACACAGCAGCTCGTTTGCAGTTCCAGTTACCCATCAAACGTCGGCTAGAGGCTACAAAAGGTATTTTTTAGTCTTCTGACTCAAGCAAGGATGTTTTTAAGCGGTCGTTGCACAAGGTCACCCATCTCCTGCGAGGGACGGATCGCCAGCCAAGCCCAGCCCGGCCTGCTCCGTCCCACCTCACCTCCGGGCGAGGGGAGAGCCGCGGTCCCTGCCGCACGCCCAGAGTCCTCCTCGGGTGGGAACACAAGGCAGCCTCACCTGGTGAGGCCGGGGGCAGCGGGGCAGCAACGTCTGGCGGCTCACACCTCGCAGATGATCACCGGGAAATCCACATGAATGCGAGGATGCTCTAGTTTCACTATACCCTGAAAGAAGAGTCAGAGTGGTGAGCGCAAGAGAACACTGAACAACAGCCCTGAGCCCTGCCCTGCGAGTCACCCTGTGCGACAGAGGACACTGCGCCCTCGAGGAACAGGAGTCCACAGAGCACTGTGCCACCAGGTACGCCCCAACAGCAGCATGCAAAGCCAAAGCACTTTGCCCTTCGAAGCCGTCCCTGGCGAGGCGAGGGCGGCATGGCATGGCTGGCTGCCACACATGGCGGGTCCAGAGCTCAGCAGGGCGAGAAAGGAGGGAGCTGCTCTGCCAGGCACTGCCCGTGCAGCAGCTGGTGCGTGACTGGCAGATATTGGCCGTCTGGGCTTTTCATCCGGCACCTTTCATTCACAGGATTTAAAGGAATGAAAAGAGCTCTCTGAGAGAAAGCAGCCAGGGCAGCTGGTGCACAAGAAAAGCAGCTTTCTATCCAGAGGGGAGGCTGCTGAATGCACGCTCCCTCCATGCCAGCTACAGTTGCCTTTCCCATGCTCCGTCCAAGCCTTCTCCTGTTACAGCACCGGGAGGACCCAGCTGGGGGTGGAGGGGGGAGCAGGGCTCAGGCCTGGGCCTGCACCCACAGGGCCAGCGAAAAGCCTGGGCTAGCAGAGGGCTAGTTAGTGATGGTTTCTGCTCTTTCCGGCTCAGCCAAGCTTTCCAACGGGGTGAGTTTCAACCCACATTGACAAGGAGTCAGTCCCACATCCCATCTCTGTGAGAACAGCGGCCCGGGAGCAGTACTGGATCCTTCCCCCCCATAACTGCCTGTGCAGTGCTCAGAGGGGTCCCATCCCACTGCAGGGCTGCTCACCCCTCAGAGCACACCAATGGCTTGCCCAGGCACTCACTAGAGCTGTACCTTTCTGCTTACTTAGGAAAGATTCCTGCAAAGACCCTCTCCACTTATGCCCCTAGAAGCTTCCCTACCTGCAGACTATCCTTCTGCTGCACTGAGACCCTCAATTTGTGCCCCAGCCCTGCCCAGCTTCATCCCAGTTGCTTAATTTAAGAGGAGACTTTTGCACTGAGGGGCAGAACAGAGAGCTATCGACATCTCTGCCACTACCAAGCAGCCAGAGGAACGTGCACACTCATGTCAGCAGGGAATGGGCTTTGGCTGCTGCTCCCGAAGCCAGCGCCTAGCCCTCCGCAGAGACCTGACACTGGCTGAGCAAGCACAGCACCCCATGCCTCGAGGAAGGTGCTAGGCAATTGGGTGTCACGGCCACGCAGGGCTGCCTGGCACTCTGCACCCCACAACACGCACCCAGCTGAGTTGCCTTCCCCAGCCTGGCAGCTGTAAAAGGCTGGGGCTTCACTTCTCTCTGGAAAGTGGGGCTGGAGGGCATCACCAGCTCTCCCTCTCCTGCTACAGCCTCACTAAGCGGCACAATGTGAGCCAGGACACACACAGGAGTCATGGTTCTGAGGAGGAAGCTGGGTGGAGCAGAAAGCCTTTGCCTTCCCCAGCGAGAAGATGCCCCGAGGCAGGCGGCCAGCGCGCAGAGGTTCCTGCAAAGCTGCCACCGCGGCGCTTCGGCGCTCGCTTTCCATCACCATTCTCCACACGCTACCTGAGGTATCAGGTTCTTGTGGATCCTCTTCAGCTTGGCGCGTTTCCTCCCGTTCTTGGTAACGATTGTCTCCTCGTAGAACTCGTGAGCGAGATCCCCGTCCTCATCATAGTACATGGAGCTGCCGAGAGGAGCGGGGAGGTGAGAGCCTGCGGGCAGCTCCCGGTGCCCCGACCTGGGCCGGGCCGCGCCGGCACCACCAACCCCCGAGGGCCGCAGCGACCCCCCCGCTACCGGGGGCTGTCCCCCCCCCTCCCCCGCGGTGCCGGTGCTCGGGTAGCCCCTCCCCGCTGCCATGGCAACCGCCGCCCAGGCCTCTCACCCGCGCCGTGTGAAGACGAACGGGGTGGCTGCGCGCGCGGCCCGCGCCCGGGCCAGGGCCTGCTGCCCGCCGGCACCCTCAGCGCCGCCGCCGCCGCCCGCCGCCGGGGAGGAGAAGGGCCACAGTCCCCGCGACTTGGAGCCGCTGGCGCCCATGGCGGCGGCGGGGGCGGCCCGGCCACACCGACCGATCGACCGCCTCCCTGCGCCGCCGCGGCGCTGCGACACTTCCGGCGCCCGCGACACCCCAGACACGTGACCCGGGAGGGGAGGAGATGCTCGCGTCACGTGAGAACGGCGAGAGGCGTGCCCCGCTCCCCGCCTGGCGCCGGCGGGCACTTCGGAGGCGCGGGTTCGAGTCCCGACACGGACCAGCGCCACGTGCGGGCAGCTGGGGGGTCCTTCTGCCCCTTCCCCCCACCGGCCCCCCCGCCAAAGACAAGCCACGGGCCTCGTCACCAAGATGCTTTTATTGGTGCTCGACGCCCTGCTTCCCCCCAGGGACACTTGCTCCCCCGCAGGGACACCCATTTTCCCCCGGGGACACCTACTCCCCTGGGGACACCCATTCCCCTGGGGACACCCACTCCCTGGGCCAGCCCCATGGGGGCTGCGACGGTGGGTCCCGGGGTGCCCCACTCCACCCCCCTCCCGGTGCCCCCACCCGCCGGCGGGCGAGGGTCCCAGTATGCTGCCTGACCACCAGCGCAGCCGGCACGGTCACCCTGGTGTGTACGCGGCCAGAGCCTCCTGCATCTTCTGTCGGCAGCGGGCGTAGCGGTGCCGCAGCCGGCGCACATGCTCCTCCTCCTCCCGCTGCAGGATGCGCAGGAAGTTGTGCAGCTCCGGCAGTGTGAAGGCGTCCCACTGAGGGCACACGGGGCTGCCATCGCAACGGGGACATGCCATGTACCCCCGTGGCCATGTCCCCCCACAGCCGCGTCCCCCGGTCCCCCCATGGCAACGTCACACCAGTCCCTTCACCCGTCCCCGCACTCACGTTCACCTCCCCAGTCTCATTCTCCTTCAGGACGAAGCTCAGCACCTTCTCGCTGGGGCCAGCCAGCAGCCGCAGCCGCAGGGGCTGCTCCTCGTCAGCCAGCTTCCGCAGGTACACTGCAATGGCAGCCACATGTCACGGGGGGAACACTGCCACAGGGACATCACCACCATGGGGACACTGCCACTACAGGGACATCACTGCCACTATGGGGACACTGCCGCTATAGGGATGCTGCTACCAATGAGGATGCTGCTACTATGCGGACATCACCACCATAGGGGGGGACATTGCTGCCACGGGGGACATGCCCATGGTGATAGGGACACTGCCACCAAAGGGGGATGCCACTGCTACAGGGATGCTGCTGCCATGGGGGGACACCCCCACAGCCACTTAGGGGATACCCTGCCAAGTGGGATACCACCATAACAGGGATACTGCCGCCATGGGGGACACCACCACCCTGGCGACATCACCAGCACGAGGCTAACACCACCTAGGGAAGACTGCCACCACGGGGCCGCAGCTATGGGGACAGGGCCACCCCTGGTACCTTGCTCATCCTTCTCGGACCTCTCGAAGAGGGCGAACTTGCGGGGGTTGTCGACGACGGTGAACTTGCGGAGGAGAGCATCGATGACCTCGCTGGCGCGGGTGTGTGAGAGGATGTGCAGGTGCTTCACAGTGCCCTTGGGCAGGTAGAAGGACGTGCGGCGCTTCACCCCCTGCGTGTGCGGCCCCGACCGCCCCGTCTGCAGCGAGGGGACCCGCTTGGTGGCTGGCACCGAGACGGGGCGCACCAGCTTCAGCTGCACCTTGATGAAGCCAGTGTAGGAACCGTCCTTGTTCTGGGAGACACCGGTGGGGGGATTAGCAGGGCTAGGGCAGGGCACTGGGATTTCCCCCCAGCTCCATGCCAGCCGCGTACCAGGCTCATGAAGAGGTTGCTGTTGATCTGGCTGTTGTACTCCTTGATCCGCTGCTCCACCTGCGCCTGGTCCAACTCTGCCTTCTCCCACTCGCTGGGCTCATCCTACACGACAGCAGCCGGGCTGAGCGAGACCCCTCCGCCTGCCCCAGCATCCCGCGGCCCCCCTGCCCGCCCCGAACACAGGCTCACACACACACAGGCGGTTGCGCGGGGTTGCATCAGCCCGGCTGATGAGCTCACCGTGGCTCCAGACCGGCACCAGCCACCCCCCAGCCCTCGTCCCTGGGCTGCAGGGATGGGTGAACCCGCTGCAAGGACACCCCTCCCGGCACCCCAGATCAGAGAGGCGTCCCCAAGGCAGAGCGCTGGCAGCCGCCAGCCCGGCACCAGGGCAGGCACCCCGGGATTCGCCCATGCTGCCGGCACCCCACTTCAAAGCGCCGGCCCCACACAAGGGAATCCAGGCTCAGCGCCCCACCACCGGCACCTACTAATGAGTATTTACATGGGGCCGAGGAGCACCCAGGGCTCCTGGCCCAAACGGCCACCCCAGGGCATGCAGGTACTGCCGGACCCGGCTGGGGTCCCCACGAGGGGCTCACGCTGGCACCCCCAAGCACTGTCCTTCACTGTCTCGGTAAGAATCCAGCCCCGGGGGGCTATGGGGCGGCCGTGCCAGGCAGCAAAGCCCCACTCACCCCACTGTGCTTCGCTCGCCCCGCAGCGCTGCATCTAACCCCCACAGCCCCACAGCAGGGCCGTGCTCAGCCCACGCTTGCCCCACAGCAGGGCCATGCTCACCCCCCAAGACAGGACTGCCTGCACTCCATGTTTTCCCCACGGCGGGGCAACAACTTCCCCTCCCTCGCCTGCTTCCCAGCACCCAGCCCCGGTGGGGGTTGCGCTCCTCCCGGCTGACGTTACCGCATCCCCCCGTTACATCACGCCGGCGGCCCGGGACCGACCTGTCGGCGGCGCGGGCGGCGGCCGAGGGAGGTGCGGGCGGTGTAGAAGAGCTCGGGCTCGGAGTCGGAGTCCTCCTGGCTGCAGTAGCCGCTGCTGGCCGTGCTGCCCCCCGTGCCCCCCGCGCCGCCCCGCCGCAGCGCCAGCGCCGCCGCCGCCCCGCAGCCCCCGGACCCGCCGCCCCGCGACCTGGACCCGGACCCGGCCACGGGCACGGGAGCGGCCACGGCCCGGGCCGGCCGCCCCGCGGCCCCGCCGAGCCCGCGGGCACACGGGCACACCCGGCCCCGCGCCAGCCCGGCCGGCCCCCGGGCTGCGGCCCGGCTCTGTCCGCTCCCGGCTCGGCTCAGCCCGGCCCCGGTCCCTATCCCGGCTCGGTTCAGTCCGCTCCCGGCTCGGCTCAGGCCGGCCCCGGTTCCTATCCCGGCTCGGCTCAGCCTGCTCCCGGTCCCTATCCGGGCTCGACTCAGCTCGCTGCCGGTCCCTATTCTGGTTCGGCTCAGTCCGCTCCCAGCTTGGCTCAGCCCGGTCCTCGTCCCAGCACGGCTCAGCCCGGCCCCGGTCCCTATCCCGGCTCGGTTCAGCTCGGTCCCGGTTCTTGTCCTGGCACGACTCAGCCCGCTCCCGGTCCCTATCTCGGCTCGGCTCTGCCCGGTCGCTATCGCGGTGCCTGTCCCCGTCCCGGCTCGGTTCAGCCCGGTCCCGGCTCGGTTCAGCGCGGTCCCGGTCCTTGTCCCGGCTCGGCTCCGCCCGGTCGCTACCGCGGTCCCGTCCCGCTCCCGGCTCAGCGCGGCGCCGGCCCCGCCCCGACCGGGCCATGGGGGTGACGCGGGCCGGGGGCGGCGCGGCGCGGCCCCGCTTCCGGCGGTGATTTCACCCGCGCCCGGAGCCGCCGGCCAGGCCGAGCCGTGCCGGGACACCGGCGGGTCCGGGGGCGCGGTGCGGGACAGCAGAGCCTGGGCTCGGCACGGCATGGTCTGGCACGGCTCGGCACAGCCCAGCATGGCACAGCACAGCCCTGCTCGGTTCGGCTCGGCACAGCCTAGACTGGCACAGCTCGGCAAAGCACAGCATGGCATCGCCCAGCATGGCATCGCCTGGCATGGCATGGCACAACACTGCCCAACCCAGCATGGCTCAGCACAGCCTGGCCTGGCCCCGCTTGGCACAGCCTTGCACAGCACAGCCCAGCATGGCATATCAAAGCCCCGCATAGCCTGGCACAGCCCAACACAGCATAGCCTGGCACACCATGGGGCCAGCGTGGCACGGCACAGCTGGCATGAGATGACATGGCCTCACACGGCACAATCTGGCAGAGCCACCCCCAGCCTTGGCAGCCCTCAGGTTGGCCGCTCCTCACCCTCCCTCACAGACCAGGGCCAGGCCCTACCACATTGGTGTCCTTCTCCAGCGCCTGCTCGTTGCCATCGTCCTCGTCGCCAGCACCCGGGGGGCCGCTGCAGTCCAGCCGCACCAGGGCCCGGCACCGGTAGTGGCAGGTGAAGCTGCAGTCTGGGGACAGGGACAGGACCAGTGTCACCAGCATGGCCCTGGATGTCAGGGTCACTGACTGCCCGGGAGGGTCCTGGTGCCTGGTGGGACAAGGGCTGGTGTCTGTGTCAGTACTGGTGCCTGGCACCAGCTGCCTGCCCATGCCGTGCGGTGCCAGAGGCCCAGGGGACAGCACCCACATGGGACACGGTGCTGTGCCAGTACCACAGTGCCCGTGCTCCCTGCCTGGGCTGCCAGCGTGGGTGCCTGATGGCTGGGGTGCTCAGTGCCCAGTACTGGATTGCCCAGTGCCTGGTACCAGGGTGCCTGATGTGGGTGTCCGGTACTGGAATGTATGGTGTCTGGTGGGGGTATTTGGTTTGGGGCTGCCCAGTGCCTGGTGCATGTGCCCAATACTGGGATGTCCAGTGCGTGGTGGCAGTACCTGGTGCGCAGAGGCCCGGTGCCTGGTACAGGGATGCCCAGTACTCAGTGGGGGTGCCTAGTACCAGGATGCCCGGGGCCTGGTGGGCGTAATCAGTACCAAGAAAGTCAGTGCTGGGATGTTCAGTGCCTGGTGCAGGTGCCCAGTGCTGGGATGCAAGGTACATAGAGGGGGTGCCCACTTCCAGGATGCTCAGTGCCTGTTGTGGGTGCCTGGCGCCGGGATACCCATGCCCAGTGGGTGTTCCCACTACCAGGATTGCCGGTGGTGGGGGTGCCCGGTGGGGAATACCCTGTGCCCGTCGGGGATGCCCGGTGGGAAATGCCCTGTGCCCGGCGGGGGTGCCCGGTGGCGGGATGCCGGTGCCCGGCGGGGGTGCGGGAGGCCCGGGGCGCAGCGCGGTACTCACGGCGGCACTGGAGGCTCTTCCTGCCGCCGCCCCAGACGAAGTCCCCGCAGAGGTCGCACCAGGTGTGGAGCCCGCGGCGCCGCGGCTCGAAGCGGTGCCCGGCGCCCGGCGCTGCCGTCAGCCGCGGGTCTGGGTGCGCTCCGGGGCCGGGCCGCCGGGCCGGGCTGATGCGCAACGCGTTGGTCCGCTCCAGGCGGCCCCGGCCCGGGCGCGGCTCCGGCTGCAGCTCCCGCAGCTCGATGAGCTCCATGGCCCGGCGGCCGCGGGCGCTGCGAGGCGGCGGGGCGGGGGCCAGCACCGGGGAAGGGGCCGGGGCGGGGACCGGGAGGGGCCGCCCCGTCCGGGCACCGCGGGGGAAACTGAGGCAGGAGCGGGCAGCGATGGGAGGAGCCGCGCAGCGCCCCGGGGTCCCGACCGGCGCCCCCGGCCCAGGCGCGCCCGGCGGGGCGGGCTGGAGGCGGGGATGAGGCTCCCGGAGCCGCTGCCGGGGAAGGGGGGGCCCTGCTCCAGCCGTCCCGCTCTCTCCGGCAGGACCGGGGCAAGCCTCGCTCCGGGCCTCAGTTTCCCAGCGGGGCAGGGGGTTTGGGAGCCTCTGGGAGCGGGTGAGGAGCAGCCAAAGCTCCTCCGGAGAGCCCCTGTGCTCTGCCTGGCCGCAGCCAAGCAGCCCGAGCCCAGGCTGCTTGGCTGGACAGAGATGGTTTCCTGCCTGCTGTCGTGGCTCCTGCAGCAGCAGCGGTGGTGCAAAGCCTGTTCTGGGGTGTGTGTGTGCATGGGCTCAGACACTCCATCAGAAAAGGGGTACAGCACCACCAACCTTTCTCAGCCATGCTCAGACCAAGGCCCCAGCCCTTTGGCAGTGGGTGCTGACCAGGGAGAGGGGGTCATGCACCCCAAGGCAGCGCAGGCCAGCAGTAAACCCTGCAGAGATGCTGGTGAGCAGGGGGGCAGGCTCTCAGTGCTAAGTCACATCTACTAGGGGGCGGGTGAGAATTGTCCCTGCACGATGGCAGATGATGAACACCCAAGAAACTCATCTGCCTTCTCAGCGAGGTGCTCATGCTAACCACATCCTCTGCCTCGCCCCACCACTCCAACACGGCTGCCAAGAGGTAAGAGGTGACATGCAGGCCTTTTCACCCCCTTCCCTTCCCAGCTCACATGCCTCAGCTGCAGAGGGCTTGGCCAAACCTTATTGACCCTCTTTTGGGGTTCTCTGGGAACTCTGTTATTACAAAGGGGGAAAACATTCACCCCCTGCTCTCCCTAAGTGCAAGGGAGAGGAGGAAGCGGTTTAGCATCTTCAGCTAGGAGACCAAGCAGAAGCCAAGCAGCGGCGTGGTGCACAAGGAGGTTTATTGGAGAAGGCTATGTGAGGGGTGGCAGGAGAGGAGAGGCTGAGCCGGGGCAGTGCTGCCTGGGGCTGGGAGCAGGCAGGAGGAGCCTCTTTGGCTTCTCTGCTCTGGTCACTGGGCTGCACACAGAGGGGGAACCTCTGCCTGGCCGAGCTGCAGGCCACATGCCAGTCACTGCTGCTCTTACAGGTCATCTGTGCTCTTTGGTGCCCCGGCCATCAGGTTGCAGGCAATCTTGTGCTTCTGCCAGTGCTGGACCTGGCACGCCCTGTGGAAGGGAAGCCGCTGCTCAGGGGCTCTGCTGTGAAGTGGGGTGCCCAAAGCTTGAGCAGGGGCACAGCAAGGCCATGTCCAACCCCGGGAGTGAAGCAGTGACAAGGACAAACCCCAGCACCGTGCTCCTCTGGGCACCGGGGGGGAGCTGACAGGGCTGAGCATTAGCCCAACAGGGAGGAGGATGCAGCCCCCAGTTCCGGGGCTAAGACGGTTTAACACCAGACCTTGGCAGATGGTTCAGGACCAGAGATTTAATTTACTGCCACAACCCCAGCTGCCACATCCCAGGCTGTCACCTGCACCCAGAGAGCCATGGGTGCTTTCCTCCCCACTCCTGCCACACCAGGGTGCAGAGGAGGGAGACACTGTCACCATGGGAAGTGCAGCCCATCGCTGCTGTCAGTGCGGGCACAGGCAGCTCAGCGCCTCGCAGTGGCAACACAACACCCACCACTCTCTCCTCCACCGGTGTCCTGGCGCATCAGCCTCGCCATAAGATTTGGAGAGGTACATGGCAAGTGGAGTGCCAGCAGTGCAGAGCAGGGAGCACTGGGGGCTGCAGGGCACACAGGGGCTGCAGGGCTCCCTTACCGTGAGCAGTACCACTCGTTCCGGCAGCGAGAGCACCGCTTGGCCGCCTCTGTGCCACACACCCTGCAGCGGGGCTTGTCGGGGGCCAGAGCCTCCATCATGTCCAGGCTGTAGGTCTCTGCCCACCTGCAGCAGGCAGAGAAGGGGTGAGGCTGCTCACAGGGAGCTGCCAACAAGCAGCGAGCTGTCGCCACTGCACCCTGACACCCAGGGATGTCCCCAGTCAGTGCCACAGACCCCTTCATCCTCCCAGTGTGAGCTCCATGGGGAGCATCCATCCTGCTAATGGGGATACTGGTTCCACTGGGCACCCTGTGTGCATGTGCCGAGCTCCAGCCCCTGCTAATGGGGATACTGGTTCCACTGGGCACCCTGTGCGCATGTACCAGGGCCCTACCTGCGAGCCTGGAGCTTCAGCTCCTCCTCGGTGGGGCTGAAGACGTGCTTCACCTGGTGCTTGGTGATGGCCTCCCACTTGCCTGCGTTTTTCTTGAGGATGTGGTCCCAGATGACGGGAACCTGTGGGGAGAGGTAGAGCAGGAGGAAAGGGTGCTCATAGCTGTGGTATGGGGGCCTTCAAGGCGACAGCCAGCCGGAGGCATGAGAAGCATGTCCCCCAGGAGGCTGAGCAGAGGCAGCACGTGCAGAGGCGAAGGAGCAGGGAGCGAGGGTGTGCTTTTAGGTACATGGAGGGGATGGTTCTGCTCGCCAACGAGCGTTCAGGTGAAACAAGGCAAAACCTTTGGGGTCTGGTTGGGAGCGAGTGAAGCGCCTGACCAGAAAGCCCTGGGCTCAGCCCCTGTGTGCCGGCAGCAGTGTGAACCCCGTGCTCCGGAGCCGTTTGCCTGAGCACATTTTTCCACTCATCACATCCCCAAAGACGAGCACTCAGGGCAGGGCTGGCCAGTGCGAAAGGGAAAGCACCAGCCAAGAGCAGCGCGGGGAGTTCAGGCTCTGGAGATGCTGCTTCAAACAGCGCTGCCTTCTCCAGCAGAGTAAAAATAGCCAGGCCTGGAAGGGGAGGAGGCTGCTCTGGGAGCAGCAGAATGGAAAAAGGCCTTTCCTCAGCTTGGCTTGGAGACAAGGAGTGAGTTCACTGCTTTCAGGGCAGAGCAGGGAGCCCCTGCGTGTGCTTCCAGCTGGCTCCCCCTGCCTGCCCCCGGCTCAGCACCAGCCCTTGGCGGAGGCAGGAACGGCACCGGCACAAAAGCAGAGCTATGGCGAAGGGCAGCAGCCCGGGCGAGGGCTGGATGAGGTCCCCGGGCAGCAGCTGCCTGTCCCTGTGCCACCGACACGCTGGCAGTTGAGGCCTGTGGAGCTCATCCATAACCGCTTCACCCTGCTGCCATCCCACCCCAACCATTGGCCTTCCTCAGCCCCAGCTCCCGGCATGGGTCATGCCAGCGGCTCAGCTCTGGCCAGGGCACATCACCCTCCTGCCGGGCCTTGCACCCAGCTCTGCTGGGGACAGCGTGTTTGCTCTCCTCACAGCCCAAGCAGCCACTGCCCAACCTACCCGTCTGCTCCAAGAAGCCGTGTGGGAGCCTCCAGCAGTGGAGCAGAGCCTCTGCTCTCCCTGCTTTTCCCAGCTGCCTATTTGGAGATCTGCACAGTTTCTCCTCTCAGCTCACACAAAGACACACTTTGAAGGAACACTTTACTCCAGAGATTACCACTGCCTGGATTAAAAACCCCAAGAACCTCACACTGCTTGAAGACCCTCAGGGCTCAAGCTGGGACCAGTTTGACTCCAGCCTCTATCACCAGACCTTGGCACCCCCCTGTACACAGTGTGCCAAGCAGCCCCTGGCCAGGGGGAGTCCAGAATTCAGCAGGAAAGCACTGATAAATGTTAAATGAAGAGTTAATCGTTAAAGCAAACTAGTGGTTGTCTCTGCCTCACGCAGCCTCAATGCAACCCAGAGAGCTGTTTATAACCCAGCATTTATGCCTTTAGATGTGATTACATGGCCACTGCAGCAGCAGGACAAGACTCCCATGTCACACAGAGACACCTTTGCTAGCAATAAAGGTGTAACTGTGAAATGGGTGTTTGTCTGCTTCACCCGTGCACCACCTCACCAGACCTGAGCTTGGGGGGAGAAAAAGGGTGTAGGGAGTTATCAGGCTTAAAGCAGAGTGGCTGGAGAGGTGCAGGAAGAGCCATGGGATACCTGCTCCAGGACGAGATCCTTTTTGGGGGGAGCTGGCTCTGTCACTGCGAGGTGGCTCAGAAATCTCTGCATCTCCACCAGGTTGGGCAGCTGGTCAACAAGGACATCTGTCAGGAACACACGGAGCTGTGGCCACAGAGGGGAGGAGAAGAGTGAATGGAGAGAGGTCAAGACAAGGGAGCCAGAGCTGGGGAAGCAGCATGGCAAGAGCAGGGATCTGTGGGGCACTGGCAGAGTGACCCACAGGGGTCCCATAAGGTGCACTTGCAAACACAAGCTTTGCTGCTGCTGGTACGGTGACAGTCCCCACTGTTCTCCCGCCGCTGGCTCCTAGGAGCCCACAGAGAGGATGGGGAGAGATGCATGGAGGTGCCTAGTGCTGGCAAGGTCCTACCCTGTGCTGTGGGGCCCACGGCCTTCGTGGCGCAGGGTCCTACCTTAAGGAGCTGGCTCCTGTTGAAGCCATCAAAGTGGTATTTGCGCTGGCACTCGGGGCTGAGCAGGAGGTTGAGGAGGGCAAGCCACACCTGCCCATCCAGCTTGGTCATCTTCACCTGGTCTTCAGGGGGCACCTCGTGCCATGTGCCATTCTCAAACTTCTTGAGCTTGCCTGAGGGACAGAACACACAGCTCCAGGGAGAGACAGTGCTGCAGGCCAGATGTGGAGACGCCAGCCTACACCCACTGCAGTGCAGGCAAGCCTCTATGCTTCTGCCCACTTCAGTTTCCCCACCCCTTTGCTCAGCAGAGCAGCCTACTTGGTACTGAGACAATATGTCAGAGTATGAAAAGCAGAAAGAACATGTATTAAGACAAAAGGGCTGTGGCAGGAACTGAAAGATCCCTGAGATATCTCCCTCTGTACTTGGCCAGGAGCACTGGTAGATGCTGGGGGAACCCACATTGCAACAACGGAGTGGCTGGAGAGGCATATTTTGGGCTGCCAGCATGGCCGACACCTGCTTTTCCGGAGTTTCTTCTGCCAATGAAAGCCACAAGTAGCATAAATATAACCAAAGTGACAAAACAAGCTCCAGGAGCTACTGTGCTGCTCTGGGGGGTGGAGGAGGATGTAACCCTGCATCTGCACAGCCTGGAAGTGCCTTTGCACTCTTGTTGCTTTCTAGGCCCTCCTTCAGGGCCTTAGATCAAAGCTCCCTCTTGACACCCCAAGCGCACAGGCAGAGGGAAGGGACGTGTTTCGTGGCTGGAGGAAGGAGGAAAGCTCCCACATCCAGCTGGGCCCCTCAGCAGGCATAGAGCCACGTGCTTCCCGGCATCTCTTCCTCCCCTGCCCGTGCTGTGACCCCCCTGGTGCAGGGCTGGGAAGGGGGTGTGGGTTCCCACGGCCCAGGCTGTGCCTCAGAGGCAGGCAGTGGGGGAGCTGGGGGGCTGCAGGGGGGCAGGAGGCAGGGCTGATGGCGATGGGCACAACCTGATCAGAGGCCTTTGGCAAGAGTGAAGCTGAACGACCAGCAGCCTCAGGGCCATTGGTTTGCTGCCTGGGAGAGCCCATGGCTGGCTCGAATTCTTAGTGTTGGTCCTATAAAGGTGCAGAAAGGCTGAGACTGGCACTCTGGTCTTTCTGTGCTCAGGACAAGACTCCTCAGAGGAGCAAGTGAGGCTGGCAGACCTGCTACACTCCTGTCCTGGCCATGGTCAGCTCAGAAGGGACATAGCCCTGTGTGAGGATTGGCTTGGGAAGCACTGCAGGGGTCCCCAGCCCAGCTGTGCTGCAGCTGCTTTTGAGCTGAACAGCTTTAGGCAGGAAGCAGCAGTGAGGAGCAAGAGGAGGAGGCTGGAGGGGAGGGTAGAGGGGGAGCAGCTTTCTGCAAGGGCTCCTACAGCCTATGGGCGGATGCAGGTCCCAGCATGTCACCACGGCACTGCAGGTACCACGGGGCACGATCCGTACCTGCTTCCCAGCAGCTCCAGGGGCAGTGCTCCACCAGCTCAACAAGGAGGCAGGGCAGGTTGTGGGTGCTCAGCATCCGTGTCAGCGCGCTCAGGGGCAGGCTGGAAACACGGCAGAAAGGGTGAAATGGTGCTGGCAGACAAATGCAGAGCAGATACAAATGCTCCCTGAGGCAACCGGGAGAGGCAGGAAAAACACAATGATCTGGGTCCCCTGGAGTACCATGGAGCAGGGTGGGGTGCTGCTGCCTCTGCCGCCCGGGGCACTGCCACCATGGATACAGGCAGCTGCTGAGAGGGATCCCAGGCACCCGCTGTGATCCCATGGAATCTAAACTGGAGAGCTGGGCACATGTGCTCTGCTGGTCCCGGACACCCACCTCTCCACCTGGTCGGTGATGTACCGCAGCACGGTCAGGGATTTCAGGGCGATCTCAAACTCCATCGCCTCCGCCTGCTTCTGCAGCTCCTGTGGAGGGACAAGCACAGCCTCGAGATTGCAGGCCCCATTTCCCAGGAGCTACAGGGAGGGAGGCTGTGGGCTGCACATCGGTAACCACAGACTGGGGAGGAAACTGGAGCCCTGCAAAACAAACTCTGCTTCTCCTCTTGACTGTGCCAGCGCTGCCTGTTTGCCAGGGCGGCTGCAGAAGTGCTCACAGCCCATTGCTGCTCATTCCTCATCCCCCTCCCCCTAATAATGGGTCACAGGTGGCCACCAGCAGCAGTGCCCCAGCACGGGGACACCTCCTGGAAGAGGCGAGTCCCAGACTGCTCCTCTCTCCCGTTCTGGGATCATCCTGCAGCCCACAGCCCTGCAGAGACCCATGAGGTTCAGGCAGGGGGAAGCTGCATGATCAGCAGCGGAACCAGAGGAGAAGGAGGGACAGCTGGCACAGCTGCAGCCCTACATCCACCCCTCCTGGATCTGCCCCTCCTCTACAGCTGGTGTACAGCCAGCTAGGGTATCTGCCTGTGGTTATCCCAGCCTGCAGCTCTCCAGCCATCCGGCCTCCTTCCCTTCCCAGGCAGCACGGACACCCCACGTGTCCCCCACGTGCTCAGGCTAACAGCCTGACCACCCTCTGACTCAGCCTCTTTCGAGACCATTGGCACAGCCGATCTGAGAGGTGCCAAGTCCCTCTCCTTGGCCCAGGCAGAGCTTCTCCTCCCCAGTCCCAGATGCTCAGCAGCTCGCATTTTCGTGTGCAGAGCACTGACCTCAGCAACTCGTGTTCCTCTAAAGTGCCACCGCAACTGTTCCCTTACAAATTCCTGTGGTAAGCAGCCCTGTGCTTCCCGTGCCAGCGCCCCACACGCTACTAAGAAAGCCCTATGAGCTCTTGTCTCCCTCCCTCTCCAAACTCTGCAGTGAGGCCCTTTCTTACAGCTCCTCCTGGTATCCAGACCTTCTCTCTGCTACCTTCGGGCAGGGATTATGTTTTGCCTGTGCTTCTGGGGTTCAGCAGAACAAGTCCTGCTCCAGGGGTTATCACCATACAGAGTCACAAAGGACAACAGGGTCTGCAACGCAGGAGAGGGCAGGAACAGCTTTTTCATAGGGGTTATTGTATGTGGAGTCAGGAGGGGCTGGAATGAATCAGAGGAAACCAGGCTCCTTGGGAGACGAGTGCTTTTTAGAATGCTATTGGCTAGAAAAGATCATTTTATTTTAAACTTGAGCCATGTCAAAGCAGTAACAGAGACACCCCTTCCCCTCTCCAGCTGGGAAAACATTTCCTGGAAAACATCCCTATTGTACTCCAGAGCCCTCCACTTCCTTCCCCTTTCTGGAAGAGGAGCACGTGCTCAGGCAAAAAGCCAAAGGATGGAGGCAGTGTGGGGAGGTCCGGCCAAGTTTGCAGGCTGCCACTTTAACCCTGCTGCTCCAGACGCTCCTCGTGATGTGTGCAGTTTGAAGGAGAGAACTCGAGGTGCTGGGAAGCACCAGAAGCAAAGAGAGCTCCCACACCAGGAAGGTGTGCACAGCAGCCTGGGAACACCTCAATGGGAACAGCTCTGGACTCGCTGCTGGCCCAGACCAGCACAGAGAGGAGGTGTTTCTCAGAGAGCCAAGCAAGTTGGAGGGAAACATGTTAGGATGATTCCTAGTCATATTATACATCGATTTAGGGAAGGATCCCTCTCATGGTTAACCCTGGCTGGCTCCAGCAGCAGCCTGAGCTACGGTGGCTTCACAAGCTGCAGGGAGACACAGCCACACAGCTTTCAAGAGCAGTGGCAAATGGCCAAAACCCCTGTAATGAATATTTTGTCTAACTGTCAACATCCCCCTGCAGAGCTCAGACCGTGCCCTGCAGGAAGCCTCAAGCTGGCAGCCTTGGCTGTCTCCACGGGAAGACCCCCCCGTGCCTCTTCAGGCTGCCCACATCCTCCATCACGTGTCCCCAGTGAGCTACAGGACTCTCTCCTCACCTGCATGGACGAGGGGCTGGCCAGATCCTCAGGACGAAGCTCCGCCGGGGTCACTGTCTGTCCCTTGGTGTTTCGAGCTGCGAGCAGTGCCAGTTTTCGGTGGCAATAATCAATCAAATCCAGAATGCTGTCCTCTGCTGACTCGCAGACCTCCTTCACAACAACAAGGATTTCACAGAGGGTCAGCCCCACAGCTGTGGATTTCCATCCCCAGCTGAAGAAAGCTGAACCTGCCTCTTACCTTGTAAAAGAACACTGTCTCCAAGAGGTTAATGATGGAGGCTTCATGATGCAGCTGCAGGAGGAAAATGGCAGGAGTAAGATAACAGTGGAGCAGTCACCAGCACCGAGGACACAGGCAATGGGACCAAGAAAAGAGCTCTTCTAAGAAGCTGCTTATGTAGTTGTGGCCAAACACAAGTCCAAGAGCCAAATACAAGTGATGTAATCTTTAAAACAACTCCAGGTCATGCAGTTCACATTAATGTTTATGTTAACATGCCTATGACACTATAACACGCTGATAGAGAACCACGCTTCCCAGCAGGCAGGGCTCCCCAGGGCCCTGGCGTTGTGCTACAGTGGCAGCACAACTGTAGCCCTCAGGCCAGCTGAAGCCCCTGGCACCAGCACAGAGCCACTGCCTGAGATGGGACAGTGCCATCTGAGTGGGTCTGTGCTGCTCTCAGCCCGCTGGGATCAGGCAGACAGCCTTGTCCAGAGGCTGGGAACCACAAGGTAGCTGACTTGAGGCAATCCTGCCTCAATACAAGTGGCTGCCCAGGGAAGACCCCACCTTACCCCAGCAAGGTGTTACCCTGGACTGAAAACGGGCTAAAACTTTCAAGCCTTGGACAGATTTCCTTTAGGTCAAGGGCTGCATCCCTCTGCAGGGAAACCCAGCTCCTGAGATCTGAGATCATTCATTGCCAAGAGTGGCCCAAGGGTCTGCTGCTGCTGGGAGCTCAGTAAGAAAAAACATCTTCCTTAACCTCAGAAGCATGTAACCCCAGAGAGGCCTCTGGTTAGAGGTGCCAGAGAAGAACAGCGCTCACAGGGGGCAAATTCCCCCGGGGGGCTGCTGCCTGGGAACAAGGGTAGCACCGAGTCTCTGAGAGCTGCAAGCCAGGAGCACAGCCACCTCCAGGAGCAGCTTCTGCTGCACCCAGCACCTCCCACAAGCTCCTGACTGCGATTAGGCAGGGATGCAGCCCTCCAGAGGGCTGAGCTGTTCCTGTCCCTCCTGAGGGCAAGGACATGGGCTTGTCACCACTTGTGGCTTTGGGAACCAGGTGCTTCCCAGTGTCACCCAGCCCAGCACCGCTTCTCAGCCTGGTGAGGTGTAAAGCCCCAGCTCAGAGATCTTCAGGATGAGATGTATTTCTAAGCACAGTGGTGCCCACCCCATTTCCAGGCTCATTCCCATTGCCCCGTCTACTCACCACCATGTAGATGGGGAAGGTGCTTCTCGGCTTGAAGTCCTCCAGCCGGCACAGCACAGGGAAGACCTTGTGCTTCCAGATCTCCACAGAGATCAGCTCAGCAATGAGAACAGGAATCTGGAGAGGGAAGGGATGGGCAAAGCAAAGCCCTTCAGGCCAGTGCTGCGGGGGGAAGCAGTTTTACTGCTAATGCTCAGCCACGCAGACTTTGGAGTCATCCCATGGAGGAGGGCAGCCTTGGGGCACGCTGCTGCCTTTATATTCACCCAGCTCAGAAATCAACAGCTTTTCACCAACAGATCAGCGGGCAGAGAGCTCCTGGGGCTGCAAAGGGGGAAGGTGGCCCTGAGGAGCTGGGCAGGGCCAAGGCAGCACCCATCCCTGTGCAGCCCTGCACATTCTGGGCTGGGACACCCCAAATACAGCACTGAGATGCACAACCAGAGGGGCAGGTTCACAGAAGAGACCAGAACAACCTCCAAGAAACAAACCACAGATCAGCAAGTAGAAATACCACAGCTTGACCTTTAATAAAAAAAACCCCCACCAAACCGGCAAACTGCCGGTCAAATGTCTTTGCCACAGATACAACAGATTCTTCACCATTTTCTTCCAAAATTGCACACTGTCCACAAGACAACCCCAGCTGGAGCTGAAGGCTTGGCCCGGGGGTCGCCAGCAGAGGCAAGGAGCTCACCTTGGCGTAGGTGACCAGCAGCTCGGTGAGGAGCTGCTCCTGGCCCGCGAAGGTGCTCAGGATGGCGTGCATGTTGAGCTTCTCCACGCACTCGTGCTGCCGGAGCCATCTGTGGGGCAGCCAGCGAGGACATCAGTGCCAGAGACTGCTGCACACGGGCGCTGCGGCTCCGCTGCGCCCCTGGAGAGGGGCTCTCACACAGGGAAACCTGCTCCCGGCACCCCCAAACCCCACAGTGTCCCCTGAGCCTGCTGTGCCCCCTGCAGCTGCACCCATGGCGCTGCCCTTCTGCCTGCTCCCAGTGGGGACACCCCAGAACCGGGGTCCTCCTCTCCATCACCCACACCCACAGAGCCGGGACCCCCCTTTCTCTCTACCAGTCCTTCAGAGAAGGCTCCAGAATGTGGGTCCCTTGTATCCCCCCACCTCACCCTGACTCTCACCCCTTGCCCTCCTCTCTACCCCAGACCTTTTGGAATCCCTCCTTACCTCCACCCAGAGGGGGCCACAAACCCCCTATACCCCTCTTCTCCCCCTCTTCTCCCCCTATACCCCCGAAAGGGACACCCCAAATTGAGAGCCCCCTCTTCACGCTTCCCCTCCCCGACCTCCCGGGGACCCCCCAGAACCTCCCCCCCGCCACACCGCGTCCCCTCGCACCGCTGCCCGCCGATGTCCCGCAGCTCGATGCCCCGCAGCGCCCGCACCAGCGCCTCGGCCTCGGCGGGCAGCAGCGGCGCCGGCCCCGGGGCGGCCATGGCGGCGTCGTCGTCGCTATGGCAACGGGAAAGCGCCGGCGGCGCCCCCGACAACCCCCTAGTGGCCGCGCGGAGGAGCCTCTGCCGCCCCCTGGCGGCGCGGAGGAGAGACGGCGGCCGGCGGGGGGGCACCGGGGGCAGACACGGGGGGCGGGCGGGGGGCACGTCCCCGCCGTCACTTCCAGCACACGATGATGTTGGGGTCGTTCTCCAGGCGCTCATCCAGCTCCTTGTAACTCATGCCTGCGGGGGGAGGCGGCGGGGTGTCGGTGGGGTGCGCAGGAGCGGTGCTGGGGGGCTGGCTGGGGTCCCCAAACCCTCCCCATTGCAGCACGGCACCGAGCCCAGCCCAGAGCCCCATCTCCCGCGGTCTGAAGGCTCCCAAAGAGGCGAGGGAGACCCTGACAGCAGCGCACAGTCCGGGGTGCTCTGCCTCCCACCAGCCCCAAGCCCTGCCCGGGGGAGCCCGGCTCCTCACCGGTCTTGCAGCAGATCTCGTCATAGCTGTGGCAGCCCGTGTACAGCCGGGCCGGGTGGCTCCGCTCATCCCGGGTGACCTTAACGGGGTATTTCTGGAGCCGCCGGATAAGGCCCTTCATCAAACCAAACTGGATGAGCCTCCTGGGGATGAGAAGAGGCTGGGACCACCACGCTGAGGTGTCAAACACCCCCTTTCCCTTCTGGTTCCGCCATGCCACACCACTGCCCCATGGTTCCCCCCCTACAGACACAGGGGTTGGGCACTCCCCCCTCACTCCCCCACTCCTGGTGTCACCGCCACCCTTGGGGATCAAGCAGGAGGGCGCTGGGTCCAACCTCTCATCCACCCTCTGGAGCTGCAGGGTGTAGCGGGAGATGAGGTCTCGCACCGTCGTGCCAGGGCTCAGCCCGCAGTACAGCTGGAAGACATCCCTGAGGCTGGCTCGCTTGTGCCCTGCGGGGACAAGTCACCAGTCAGCTGCCCTCTCCTCCTGCCTTTGCCAGCAGCCCAGCGTGGGGTCACTGCACCTTGTTTGGTGACGTAGGACAGACACTCCTCCTGGAGACACTTGTCATCCACTAAATCCTGGACCTTCGGCGTGGTGCAGTAGACATTGGAGTACTGGAGAGTGAGGGAACGCAGCTCTGCTTAACCACGGCTCCAAGAGAGACAGACCCACCCCACTCCCAATCCCGCTGTCCCCCTGCATGGCCACCCTGACAGTGCAGCCACTGCCCAAATCCCATTCATGGCCCCACACTCCATGGCCTGACCCACCTGGAGTATGGAGACGAGTGTGACGACCCCGTAATACCTGCAGACAGACAGGGAAGCGTGAAACCCCCTCTGCCAGCACCCACCACCCCTCCCCTGCCCGCTGGCCAGGCCCTTCCACGCACTCACAGCAGGTTTTGCACGGCAATGCGCACCAAGTTCAGCTCCACGTCAGCTTCTGCGGAAATCTTCTGGACGTGCCGAAAGCCATCGATGTAGGGCAGGATCTAGGAGGGGAGGAAGCAAGAGCTAAGAGGAGAGAGAGCAGAGGCCCAAGGCATCACACTGAAGCCCAAGAAACTCTCCTGAGTCTGGGAGTGCACTCAGACACTCCATCCCCAGCAGCATTTTATCCTTGTTGGGCAAACTGCTCGCTCAAAGCACAAGGACAATGAGAGCACCAAACCATGCTTATTAACAGGTGATCTGCAGGACAGCCTGGAAGCAGATCCCGTTCAAAGCATGCTGCCCCTGGTCAAGCACACAGACCTGCTGCGTGGTGAGATCCCACTGGGAGTTGAAGAAGTCGTCCTTGTCTTGGGTGAAGACGGGGACATCGTACTCCTGCACAATGGGGGGGTCCGGGCGCTGCTCGATCACCTTCAGGTGGATGGTGTTTGACTCATCTGGCCAGGGAAAGGGGAGCGCTCAGTCCCCACAGAAACCTCTACTCCCTCGGGAGCTCGTAACCATCAGCCCCAGGACAGGGAAAGGCCCAGCTGCCTCCCAGGACTGCCCTTCCCCACTCCTGCTGGGCCGGCAGGGCTTCCATACCTATGGGCAGGGTGCACTTTCCTTTGGCATTCAGCTCCTCCAGCAGGATGGTCATGATGGGAACCAGCTTCTGCTTACTCTCCTCATTGGAGATGAAGCCACTTTCCAGCTAAAAAGAGCAGAAAATTGAGTCAGCTCTGCCCCACAGGATAGGAACCGCACCTCTCGGTTCCTGACCTCCCTTCAAGTGATGTGTGGGTAAAAGCAGCACGATCACCTCCTGGCCATAAACCTGGTCCCTGCCCCAGCAACGCCCAGTGACCCACAACATGCACCAGGACACTGGTGACTCTGCGAGGCAGCCAGCCTCCGCTCGCACGGGCTCGGGGCTCACCTCCAGGGTGGTCAGGTAGCCAGCCAGCTTCTTCACTATGGGCTCCAGCGCACAGGCCTTGGCTCTGGCATCGCACACGAAGCCCAGGTTGAAGAGCAGGGCGTTTCGGCTGTACTTCTTGTGCTCGATACACACGGGGCAGCCGATCAGCTTCTTCTCCATGGCTGTCCTGCAGGACGACAAGCATAACCTGTACCTATGCCCTCAGGGTGTACCTGAGCCCCACACAGGATAGTTCTGGAAGTGGGGGCTTCTCTGATTTGCATTTAAAATGATGCCTAATCCTCAAATGGTCAGAGTGCAAAACACGCACGATGAAGAAGGGGGTTAAGAGAGTCCACCACCAGAGAAGAAGTTGTCTCCTTTTAAAACCAGCACTGCTCTCAAGACTCGTTTGCCTTTCCTGGAGGTGGTGCTGACAGAGACCCACACGCAGCACCAGCCACCCCCAGCCTCGGGTACCCAAAACCTCCCGCACGGGTAACCGCGGGCGCCAAATGAACGTAGGGACCCCCCTGCACACCCCGGCGCATCCCGGCGCTGCCCCGCAGCACTCACACGGTGATCAGCTTGTTCTGCAGCTCGGGCTTCGTGATGACGTACACCTGGATGGTGTCGAACAGCTCCCGAGAGATGAAGTCCTCCGGTACCTGCAGCGGCACGGAAGGATCAGCACCAGCCCCGGCCCGCGGTGCAGCCGCTCCCGGTCGCCGGCCCCCCGCGCCCAGGGTTCCCTCACCTGGTAGGTGATCTTGGGTCCCAGCGTGGGGTGGAACTCGCTGAAGAAGACGCACTCGATCCTGCCGCCCATGGCGCACCGGCGGCGGGACGGGCCAGCCCCGCTGCGGCACAGACGGCGGAGCGAACACCGCGCCTGCGCCGGGCCCCCGCCGGCCACCGTAGCGTGTATATCCCGGGGGCAGCGCCGTCACACGGCCGCGCCGGTGTGGGCGGGCTCTTGCCCTGAGTGACAGCAACACTCACCAATCAGCGGCGGCGCCGGGCCGTGGGGGCGGGTCCTGGCGCGGACGGACAGCTCCCGTCTGCCAATCGCGGCCCGCGGCCCGGCGCGCCCGGCTCGGCGGCAGATCCCCCGCGGCCGCCATGGCCCTGACGGCCGAGACCGAGTCCCGGCTGTACCGGTCGCTGCGCGCCGCGGCCGGCGCCGCCGCGCACGTCGTGGCGCTGGGTTTCCCCACCGGCGTGGCCGTGCTGGCGCGGCCCGGATCCAGTGAGTGCGGGGCCGGGAGCGGGGCGGGCGCGAGGCCGGGCTCCGCCGCTCACCAGCCCTTCCCTTGCAGGTCTCTTCTCCTGGCACCCGCTGCTCATGGCCCTCGCGGTAAGTCCCGCCGCCCCGTTGCCGCTGCTCCCCGGCCGCGGGCACAGGAGGGGAGTCCCGGCGGCCCCGCGGGAAGCGCCCGGCGCGGAGGGTGAGCCCCTCTCGGGTGGGGGGAGGCTGAGCCCCGGGGGATGCGGAGCCGTGGGGCAGGGGTTGGGGCGGCGGGTGCCGACCCCCTGCGCTCTGTGTCCTAGTTCTCGTTCCTGATGACCGAAGCGCTGCTGATGTTCTCTCCGGAGACCTCGGTGCTCCGCTCCTTCTCCCGCAAAGTCAAAGTGCGGGCACACTGGGCCCTGCAGCTGCTCGCCCTCCTCTGCGCGCTCCTGGGGCTGGGCATCATCACCTACAACAAGCACCTGAACGGCAAGGCGCACTTCGTGACCTGGCACGGGCTGACAGGGCTGCTGACCGTGCTGTACGCCGGCGGGCAGTGCGCGGGGGGCGTGCTCCTGCTCTACCCCAAGCTCATGAAGAACTGGACGCTGGCCAAGCTCAAGCTCTACCATGCGACCTCGGGGCTGGTGGGCTACCTGCTGGGCTGTGCCAGCCTGATGCTGGGCATGTGCTCCCTGTGGTTCACCACCTCGGTGACCAGCGTCTCCTGGTACCTCGCCATGCTGTGTCCCCTTCTCACCAGCCTGGTTATCATGAACCAGGTGAGCAACGCTTACCTGTACCGCAAGCGGAGCCAGCACTGAGGGCTTGATGCACATCCGAACTTCCCCTGCGTGAGACAGCGAGGTCAGGGCTCCCCCTCGCACGCCCCACGGGGGTCCCCTGCTCTCATAGGGTCTCCTCAGAACTCGATTTCTGCCTACTCGTCTCTCGTCCTGGATCGTCCATAGTGTTGTCCCTGGGGAGCAGCTACAATGTGCGTGACACCGAGCAGGCAGGAGCTGCCCTCCTCATGCCTGCCTTGGTGGGGGTGTTTCCCAACACCGATGAAGCTGCTGGTCCCCATGGCAGCTTGGTGCTTAGTGCTGGGAACCGGAGGGCTCACTCAGGATTCCTGCTCCTTTTCCCTTCCCACCCAGGGCTGCTTTGGAGCAGGCATGACAGGAGCCATTGTGTCCCGGTGAGGAGGGCAGGGAGTCCCTGCTTGCCCGGGAGGCTGCGTCGGCACCACGCTGCCTCTCCTGCCATGGAGGCAGCTGGGCTAGTAAAAGCACAGGGCACGGTTGTGGCTTCAGCCGCAGGAGGGCTGAAGCAGAGTGGCAGCACCCGTGCCAGATGCAGTGGGACAGCAGCATGTCCAACCCCACAGCACAGCCCCACGCAGGACCGGTGCAGTGAGCCCAGCCTGGCGACCACAGATCCACGCACAAATCTTTCCTGCAGGCTGGGACAGCAAAGCTTCAGCCTGGCAGGAAGGGGGGTCATTTTATAAAGCAAATTCCCAGGCCGGGCTGCAAAGGAGCAGGATTGTCCCTCTGAGGGGCACAGGGAACAGCGGGAGCATGGGGGAGCAGGGCTCAGGACGGACCTGGGGACAAGCCCTGGAGCCAGCCTACGAAACAGCCCCCAGGAAGGCAGAAAGGAACATCCTCACCTTGCCAGCACAGCAGCCTGCCTTCAGCCCACCCGACACTGGGGATCCATCTGCTCCTCAGCATGTACCCTGCTCCTGGCAGGGCTGGAGAGCTGGGAGCAGCGCCCAGGCCGGAACATTCCTCTGTCTCCAGAGCTTTTATTCAATAAAGATTTCAGGCAGCTACAGTGCAACAAGCCCTCTTTACTGCCGGGAGGGAGGGGGGATTTGGGGTGCAGGCAGACGTCCCCCCACTGTGCACTTCTCACCTCCTGCTTGCAAAGGGTCTTTCCCAACCTGCTGGGAGCCCCTGGGAAGGAACCCCCCTCCCCAGGCTCCTGCAGGGAGCCCCCAGGGGCTGCTCTGTGCCTGCCCCGTGCCCTGCCCGCGCTCTGCTGCAGGAGCCGACTCTTTCAAAGAACTCTTTATTGATACCGAAACGTCTGTGGTTTTCCCAGTTGACAAAACCTTCTCGTGTGGTCCTTTAAAAAAATAATCAGACACTATCAACCCGTGTCCCAGGCTGGGGAGTGCCCGGGGGTGCAGGAGCCGTGAGGAGGCTGTCGCAGGGAGATCCTCTCCATCCAGAGAAAAAAAACAACAAAAGAGCCCATCAACACAGAGGAAGGGAAAGAGAAGGGGGAGCCCATATTCTACCTGCAGGAAAGAAAACCTGCTGCTGAGGAAAGCAGCGAGAGCCCCACTGTCAAAATTAATTCCAGCTTCTAGTGTAATCTGACAAACGGATTAGCCAGGGAGCAGCCGAGGGCACCGGCTCCTCGCAGGGCTTTGGGGGTGGCAGAGGGAGGAAGAGAGAACCCCATCGTGAGGGGCTGGGTGGCCCCTCCTGCCCAGCGTTCTGTCCCCCCGCCTGGCAAACCTCTCACCTCCTGCCAGGGCCGGGGGAGGCTCCCCACAGGAAAGGGGTTCAGAAAAGAAACCCACCAGCCTTCCCGTTCCCTCGGGTGGGGACAAAACTACCTTCGGAAAGGAGGAAGGAAGTGTGGAGCGCTCCGGCCAACCCCGGGCACGGAGGAGAAGCAAGGAAGCACGGCCGACTTAGCTCCCGTGTGGATAAGCAGTGGCCTGGGGCAGGGATCAGCACCATGTCCCCTCCCAGAGCAGCCCCCGCTGCCGGTGCTGACGTCCACGGGCTGCCCCGTGCCCGGGAGAGCGGCTCGAGGATCCCGTCCTTGTGGTGGTGGCAGCGCCGTCGTCCCGGGCGCCCGGTGCTGGCTGCAGCGAAGCATTGGAATGAGGTAGCCCCCTGCCTCTGCCGCGGGAGGAGTCCCCGCGCCCACCGAGCATCCCGGCGGTGGGGGGCACCACGGGGGTCAGCAGCTCTCCAACGGAGACCAGGCCGGGAAGGGGGCAGCGTGTCAGCCGGTCACAGCTGTGACGGGGCATCCTGGAAGGTGATGAGGTTGGACTCCTGGCTGGAGCCCTTTCCGGCTGCGCTGGGGTCCGGCAGCACTGGGCTCTCGGCCTTGACTGTCACTTCCTCCTCGTCGTCCTCCATGCTGGGCCAGGCCGACTGGTCCTCCACGCGCTTCAGCCGCTCATTCAGGGCCTTCAGGGCCAGCTGCCTGTGGGGCAAGAGCAGGCAGGCAGGTTACCCTGGGTCGGGCAGGGTGAACAGCTCTGCCTCTGCCCCTGGCCCCTTCCCAGCAGGGGAGGGTGGACTCAGCAGCACTGGAGGTGACACAGAGCACCTGGGGCTGCCCCACATAAACACACTCTAGGACCACACACACAGGGTTTTCGTGCCACGTGGAGTGCTCGGAAGCTGTCAGATGGCACGCAGCCGCTCCAGAACAGGGGAAACACCGAGCAGGGGAAAGCAGAGCGCCAGTGCCTGGTCCAAGCCTTCCTGCTGGGAGTCTGAAGGCCAACGCTGGGTGTGCGGCGGGGCCGGGGTGTGGGACTGACTCACACCTCCTCCTGTGCCAGGGTGAACGGCTGCAGGGCTGCCACGAGCAGGGGGCCAGCACCTTCGATCCCCTTTCCTCCTGCAGGGACCCCAAACCCCACCTGCCCCTTTGCCAGGATCTCCCTGCTCCTCTCCTGCGCTTCCACCACTGCTGCAAGTCTGGAAGAGTGGGACAACGTCCCACCTCCCCCCGAAATGCCACCACCTCCACAGCAGGGAGGGCAGTCCCCCCGAAGAAGGTCCCCCCTTAGCACCCCGCACCCAAATCTCCCCACTCCTCCTCTTTAGATCTTAAACCTGACCCTCCCTGCCCATAAACACGATCCCCATGGAAGCAGGGCAAGCGGTACCTTCTCCTCTCGGCGTCCTGGGGGTCTGTCCCTGGCAGGCTGATGGTGATGGATGACGGGGCACCCACATCGTAGCGTTTGACTGTCTTGCGGCAGACCTTCACCTTCACCAGGATGCCGTGGACCACGTTGGCCACCAGACCCACCGCGGGCTGCAGGATCTCGGGGAAGAAAGTGGCGAAGGCGAAGTGGTCGGACATGTCTCCGCGGCCTCTACTGTGCCGCTGGTAGAAACGGAGATAGACCCAGCTGGAGAGGAGCCCGAAGCCGTACGAGGCCAGTACATTGCTCTCGACGAGGGCAGCGAGCCGCAGCAGAGCCAGGAGAAGGAGCAGGAGCATGGGGACAGCCTTCATTCTGACTTGGGGCACCTTCAGGACGGTGCTGTCCCCCATCGTCTGCTTGAGGGCCACCAACACTCCCCCGAGGAAGCCCAGCCCGCCGTGGATGCGGACGGCGAACAGGTAGGCGAGGTGGAAGGAGGCCACGTAGGTGAGGAAGTAGGCGAGCGCCGCCAGGAGCCCCACCGACACGTTCACCACCGCGAAGAAGACGAGCAGCTCCAGCGCGCCCCAGAGGGGCTCCAGCAGGCGCCCGGCCGCCCCCAGCGTGGCCAGGCTGGCCGCCAGGCCCCAGGCGCGCTGCTCCACCAGCCCGTGCGTCAGCAGCGTCCACACCCAGAAGTTGGGGGGCAGGAGGTAGCCGGGGGTCACCCCCAGCCCGTACGCCGTGTCCGCCCCGAAGGACAGCAGGTACAGCAGCAGCGCGGCGCCGCTCAGCGACTTCACCACCACGCTGGTGCCGGCCAGCGCCGCCAGGAAGTGCTGCCGGGCCACCGGCAGGTACCGCCGCATCTTCGGCCCCCGCCGGCGGAGCGGAGCGGGGCCGGGACGGGGCTGCAGCGCCCGGCCTTCCCCCGCCGGGCCCCGCTCAGCCCCCGACCAGGCCCGGGCCCTCCCGCCGCCGCCTCAGGCCGCGCCGGACCCCGCTGCTGGGCCAGGCCGGGCGCAGACAAACAGCGGCGCTGCGCGTGCGCGGGGTGGGGAAGGGGCGGGGCTGAGGAAGAGGAAGGGCCGGGGCGCGTCGCGGGGCATGTCGGGACATGTAGTGCGGGCCCGGGGGGGGCACCGACACGGGGGGGGACACACGGACACGGGGGGGCACGGAAACGGGGGGGACCACACGGACACGGGAGGGGGGCACCGGCAGGAGGGGGGCACGGACACGGGGGGGACACACGGACACGGGGACACACGGACAGAGGGGACATGGACTCAGGGGGGGCACAGACATGGGGGGACACACAGACACGGGGACACGGGGGGTGGCCCAGACACGAGGGGGGCACGGACACAGGGAACACGGACTCAAGAAGGGGCACAGACATGGGGGGGACACACGGACACGGGGACACACGGGCACGGGAGGGGGGCACCGACACGGGGGAGACACATGGACACAGGGGACGCGGACTCAGCGGGGGCACAGACACAGCTGGACACAGCCGTAGCAGAAGGACGGGGGCACACAGTCATGGGGTTGTGGACATGGGGGGCACAAACCCGGGGGACACACACACACACACAGAGACATGGGTGGGCTGGGCACGGGGGGGGGTCAGATGGGGACACTGTCACAAGATGGATGTGGGGTGACAGGCACAAGAGGACACGGGTGCGGGGGGCACAGGGGACACAGGGATGCGGGGAAGGGACCACGCAGCCCTGAGGCAGCGGCACTCCAATGTCCTGCCTGTCCCCCCCCCGCCCCGTGCACATGTACCCGGGCAATGACGCAGCCACCGCCTGTGAAGTGAAAATATGAACATTATTTAATAACTGAGTCTCTGTAATAAACCATTTGAAAATATTTTACAAGGAGTCACACGCACGATATCTTACAAATTGTCTTTTTGTTGGTTTTTTTTTTTTTTTTGAAGTTTTCCAACGCTTCTGTACAAAAAAAAAAAAAATTAAAATAAAAACCCAAAGAAATTAAAAATAAAGAAAAAAACAATTAAAAACCCAATGCTTTTGAATGAGCAGAGAGAAGCTTTCAGGTGGGGAACGGGGCAGGATGCGACCCCGGTGGGACCGGGGGGCCCGGGGCCACGCCGCCCCTTTGTCTCATTGGTTTTTAACTTAAAATAGACTATATATGTATATATTTATAGGTATGTATAGTGGTGGTTTCTGGCAGAGCACCTAACTAGACTACAGAAGTACACACACTCCCGGTAACACAGAGCCATTTGTTCAAACACGGTTCCCAGAGACAGTAACCAAACACACACTGAAAAAGCTACAAGCAGAATGACCATTAATTAACCCCAGCACTAATTAGCGCCTGGCACCCTCCCCAGCCCCCCCGGGGTGGCTGTGCCGCGGGGGCTCCCTTGGCCCCGGTTGATGGGGTGGCTCTGAGCGGGGTCCCCGGGGGGGTGAGGGTCCCCGGGGCTGCCTGCAGGGGCAGACGCCCCCGGCACTGCCGGGAGCAGTGGGGGGCAATGGGTGGTGGGTACAGCCCCCCCTGCACCACAGCACCCCGGGGTGTCACGGCCGGGCACCCTGCACCTTGTGCTGGCCCCCCCCAGCCCTGCGGCACCTCTCCTGGCTGGGGTGCTGTGGGGTGCCATGGGGTGCCATAGCTGAGCAGCTGCTCCATCCGCCTCTTTGGCACCCAGCGTTTTGGCTGGGGCACAACACCCTCACCCGAGTGCCCCGGTATGAGCCCCAGCACCTCGGGGCACCCCCAATGCGGGGTGCCCCCAGCCAGGACCGTAGCAGCACCCAGGGCACGGGAGCCTGGCATGTCCCTTCTGGGGACATGTGGCACCTCCTGCTCCACTTCCCGCCGTGGGGCACACGGCGCAACCCGCTCGGGGACACATGGCACGTCCCCCTGGGGCCCAAGCGCCACGCTCCCCCGGGCGGTGTGGTTTCTTTGGCAGGGTGGCCGGGGGGCTGCGCAGGGCTGGGGCGGGCAGGGTTTCACAGTGATCTGCAGAACGGAAAAGAAACAAAATACACTTCTTTTTCCCCTCCTTTTCACCCCAAGAGCTGTGCCCAAGTACACACAAGCGCGGCTGAGCCCAGGGCAGGCACCAGGGCTCCATCCCGCCCTGGCACAGGCGACGGCCGCTGCCCCCCATTCCATCCCTGCCTGCATCCGGCCCGAGCCCGCAGGGATGCTGGAGCCACCGGCTGCCCTGCAGGCCCGGGGGGCTGGTACCCACTGGAACAAATAATACTGACCCGCACACTCAATTCCTTTTCACTTTTTTTTTTTTTTTTTTGTTTTTTCCCTTTTTTATTCCTTTTTTTTTTTTTTTTTTTTTTTTTTTTGTTTTCCCGTGTGTCCTCACTGCTGACAGCAAACACCGCCGGTCTCCAGGCGAAAAATGTCGGAAACTCGATGTAGAAAGATCTGCTTTAAAATCTTCAGGCTAAAAAAATAGGCGAGGTGGATGGGGGGTCGTGGGCACCGACGCCGCGTTCCGAGTCCGAGCGGCTGGGAGGGCAGGATGCCGGGGCACCGACCCCGTCCCCGCTCTGCCGGGGGGCCCCTGCCCGCACCCCGGCTCTTCTTTGGCTGCGGCCGGCGGGGAGCGTGGGGCGGCACCGCGGGGTCCCCGGGGCGGTGGAGGGGATGTTGCTCCCGCTCCATTGGGCCGGGGAAGGGGATGGAGATGGAGCTTGAAAGAAAAGAGAGCTGGCGGGGGGGCCGGGGGGCTAAAGGCAGGCGGCCGGCGGCAGCGGGTGCCGGCTGGCACTGGAGTAGAGGAGCAGCAGCTGCAGCGAGAGCAGGACCCCCAGGGAGGGGGCGAAGGAAGCCCCTCGGCCGCAGTCTGAGGTATCTTCCTGGGTGGGGGGCAAAGGGAGAGGGGCCGTGGGGCATCCCCAGTGGTGCCTCGGCACCCCAGGGGCACCCACTGCACCCCTGCTGTACCTCCTGCCCCAGGATCCCGTGGCACTGCCCCCCGGGGGGACACCTCATGGTGCTGCTCTCCCTGGCAGCCCCATGGCTCTGCTCCCCCCCAGGAGAGTACCCCATGGCAGTGCTCTCCTAGGGACCCCCATGGCTCTGATCTCCCCAGCGGGCACCCCAAGGCTCTTGACCCTCCATCCCACCCCCCCCCAAGTCTTCCCAGGGCTCTGAACCCCCATCAGGGGGTCCCTCCACAGCACTGCACCCCTGGGATCCCCCCATGGCTCTGTTCCACTCAGGGGGACACTCCATAGCTCTGCTCTCCCCCAGCCCAGGGGGCACCCACTGCCCCCATCCCTCCCAGGCCCCCCCCAGCTCCACTCCCCGCTGCACCCCACATACTGTTGCATTGTAGTCGAAGCAGATGTGGGGGCCTTTCCGGTAGCGGGGCCTGTCCACCAGCTCACACTGGTTTGGGTCCCTCGGGGGGGCTTTGCAGGTCAAGGAAACTACCAGGGACAGGGCAGTGGGGGCCCATGGGGCGCCCCATGGCAATCCCCATGGCAATCCCCTGACCCTATGGCCACAGGCTGGCTCCTTCCACTGCTGCCAGACCCCACAGTTCCCGGCCCCCCTGCCCTGCCCCACAGACCCTGCCTGTCCCCCCACTGCTCTGCCACCATGTCCTGGTGGGACGCAGCTGGGCCACCAAAGGATACCTCTTACCTCCGCCTGCAGCAGCTTGACAGACTCACACTGGCTGCAGAGGGGCTTGTCGGCCACCACAAAGAGCAGGTTGGTGTTGGCCAGCCTCTGCGCATGGAAGAGCCTGGGGGTGCGACAGCAGCAGGGACCCCAGTGACCCTGTGCCCTGATCCCCCCCTAGCCCATGGTGCCAGCCCTGCTGGCGGGTGGCTCTGGGGAGGCTGAAACAGCAGCACGTCCCCATCCGCAATCTAATCCCCATCCCCAAACTCATCTCCATTCCCATCCCCAACCTCATCCCCATCCTCATCTCCATCATCTCCACCTCCATCTCCATCCCCATCTCCAACCTCATCTCCAACCTCATCCCTGCCCTCATCCCTATCCCCACTCTCCACCCTCTCCCTGTCCCCATGCCAAGGAGCTGCCCAAAAAACCAGCACAGATGGGTTTTCAGAGCTCAGTCCCACTTGGAGGGGCCCTGGGGATGTCATCATCATCCCACAGCCCATGGGGACACTACCACTGCTCTCTGTCCTCCCTGTTTGGGTACCACAGCCCCCCCGAGTGCTGCACAGCATCTCCCATGCCCCCATGCAGGGGGCTGCCCGCGGGTCCTGGCAGCCTGGGGGGTGTCCCCAACCCTGCCCAGGTGGTGGGACAATGGGGACGGACCCACCTGGAGCAGTTGCCGCAGTCGATGATGGCGTTGTAGGTGGCGTTGACGGTGCTGAAGTAGTACTGGGTCTGCTTCATGATGCAGCTCGTCTCCCTGGCCTCCATGCTGTCCCCCGCCACCTCCTCTGCGCCAGCACAGCGCCGTGGGCCAGGGGACACGGACCCCCCACCATGCACCCCCAACCGCGTACCCTTCCCGCCCCAGCCCGGGGCTCCCCAGGGACTCACCTGTCTGGAACCAGCTGCTGTAGGTGAGGCCGTACAGGAACTGCTGGAACAGGGACCTGGGGAAGGACAGTGCAGACACATCAGCTGGCCCAGCCCCAGGATGCACCGGTGCCACCTCACAGTGGCAATGGCCCCTGCGGAGGGGACACAGCAGGACTCACCAGGCTGCAGCCGAGGTCCACCAGGCGAGGTTCAGGAGGTCAGCCACGGTGGGCTGCGGGCAGAATCATACCATCAACCAGGTTGGAAAAGACCTTTAAGCTCAAGTCCAACCTTAACTCCAGCACTGCCAAGGCCACCACTAACCCATGTCACTGAGGGCCTCGTCTACACGGTGTGTGAACACTTCCATGGATGGTGACTCCAGAACTGCCCTGGGCAGCCTGTTCCAATGTCTGAGCACCCTTTGGGGAAGGAATTGTTCCTAATATCCACCTAACCCTCCCCTGGCACAGCTTGAGGCCATTACCTCTTGTCCTATCCTGTTACTTGAGAGCAAAGACCAGCCCCCTCCTGGCTCCATCCTTCTGTCAGGCAGTTGTAGAGAGGGATAAGGTCCCCCCCTGAGCCTTCTCTTCTCCAGACTAAACCCCCCCAGGTCCCTCAGCCGTTCCTCATCACAGTTGTTCGAGAGGGGGGCAGTGAGCCAGCAGGTCCCATACGGGGTGCTGGGAACACACTCATGTGTCCCCAAGCTCTTGAAGCTTGAGGCACCTGAAGCCACCCATGGGTGCTCACCACAAAGACACCGCGGGGCGCAGCGCCTGTGTTGCTCTGGGCCTCGGGGGCACAGACGGACTGGAAGTCGTACGACTCCTTGCGGGCGTAGAAGGAGTTGTTATAGAGGGCGGACATCAGGTTGGCATCCACCTCGCTGAAGAACTTGCCCACCTGTGATGAGGACACCAAGTTTGCACCCAAATGCCACCTTGCCATGGGTCTCCCCTAGTGGGGACTCGAGTGGGGCTTTGTCATAGCACCCGTGACATTAGCTCAAAGGTCTCAGCTCCCCGCTGGCATCCCACGCCCAGGAGAGCTGCTCTGTGGGCACTGCTCACCTGGTACCAGTGGTCCTCCTGGTTGGAGAGCACCAGGAAGCCCCCATCGTCGATGAGGACACAGATGAGGTCCTGGGGAAGGAGGGCAGCGTCACCCACCCCTGGCCATGCCCAGGGCAAGGCAGGGCAGGCAGGGCAGGGGGTGACGGGCAGGCAGGCAGGGGGGCAGCGCGGTGTCCCCAAGCCTGGGGGCTGCTCAGGAGCATCTCGGTACCAGGAGCACCCACACTGGGTGCAGGGAGTGGGAACCAGCACCCAAGCTGGCGGGTTCAACATCCACCTTGAGAGGGCTCCATGGTCCAGGGTGGATGCACTGCCCCAGGCAGCACAGGCAGGGTGAGCAGGGGATGGGGAGCCCTCCCAGCCACCCCCTGCTCCCCTGCCTGCTGCCCCCACTGCCACCACTCTGCCCACCACCCACCTTGTTGTTGGCCTCACAGTCCATCTCGCAGCTGGTCAAGGGGTCGCACTGTCAACCACAAACAGGGCAGAGGGACAGGTTAGCAGGACTGTCCTGACCCCAGAGCTGTCCTCCTGGCCAGGGCGGGACACGTGGGGCGGTGTGCCCAGGGCAGGGGGCAGGTGCCCCCATGAAGGTCAACAGTCAGGGCTGTGCAGGACATACAAGCCCAGCAGGACCACAGGCACCACATCCCAGCAGTGCTCCCCAGCAAGCACAGCTCCCTCCCCATCCCTGTCCCCGTCCCCATGCCCACATGGTGCCAGTGCCACAGGAGCCCCGGGCACACGTACCCTGCGGGCGCCCAGCTGGTCACGGTCCGTCCGGTTGCTTGCCAGCACTTTGAACTTCTCAGCCCAGGCCTCCAGGTCCAGCTTCACCCCCACCACTGGGGCAGCGGGGAGATGGGGTGAGCCCCAGCATGGGGGGACTGACGGGGACCCCCAGCTTGGTGTCGGGGCACACAGCACCCTGCCTACCTGCCGGCTTCAGCGTCTTGCCCCCGATGCTGAGCTCCACAGCGGTGCTCACCAGGATCCCGATGGTGTTGTTCTCCAGGTCCAGCTCCCGGTAGCCGGCTGTGGAGGGCAAGGGTGGCTTCAGGGGACATGTGGGGCCAGTAGCAGTCTGTGCCACCCCCTGCCACCCTGAGCTGGCACCCACCATCCCTGTAGGGTGGCTTGAAGATGTAACCCTTGTTGTCCAGGCTCCTCCGGTAAAAACTGGCATTGAAGGGCTCTGGTTCCTCTTCCCAGTCATCTGCAGCCCTGGGGGAAAGCAGAAAGCAGTCACAGCCATGACTGTCCCCTGGCTCTGGTCCCACCAGAGATGGCCCCACAAGAGCAGACACATCACTGCTTGGGGATGGACATGCACTCAACCCCCCGACACTCACTTGTTAGGGAAGATGCGGGTGATGCCCCCGTCGGTGGCTGCGAAGACAGCCAAGAGGCTGTACCTGTAAGGAGAGGGGCCAGGCACACCAGGCATCAGCGGGGTTTTGCTCTGCCCCATTTCCCATCCCCATATCCTGTCCCAGTCCCGCTCCGTCCCCAGCCAGTGCTGCCTGAGCCGGGCCACCTCGCCTCCACATACGTGTTGAGGTCCTGGTCCTTCCAGACCCGCTCCACCAGCTGCTGCGTGATGCCTGTGTCCAGGATCAGGTTGTGCAGGAGGAAGTTGTCACCTTGGGATGAAGATAGAGAGGAGGAGGCAGTGAGGGCTGGCCCCATGGAGGCCACCTGCACCCCCTGCCTTGCCCCAGCACTCACTCTGCAGCTCCTGGGACCCCAACCACAGCATGGTTCACCCCTGCTCCATCTCCCTCCTCACCCCAGTCCCCCTCAGTTCCCTCAGCCAGCCCCCCCACCAGCCATCCCTGGCTACTCACACTGCTTGGAGTCTGGGGTCACCTTTTCCATGAGGGCAATAAAGTTTTCCAGGAACTCGGTGTTGTTATCCGACAAGTCGAGGTCTTTGCAATACTCTCTGGGGTTTGGGGGACAAGGTTTGTCGTTCGCGAGGATGGAAAAGGCAAGGTCAGTTCTCCCCCAGGACAGCGGGGTGGGCGCTGGCCGTGCTGCCAGCACCCAGGCTTGCTGGGGGACATGACGGTGGTGACGTGCCACCACTCCTGTGAGTGTCACCCTGCCGGGCAGGCGGCTGTGGGCACCTCTGCAGCCAGCCTCTGCTGCCTGCAGTGCCACCGGCTCAGCCACCACACCAGCCACCGTGTCCATCACTGCCATGGGCACTGAGGTGCCGTCACCTCTGCCAGGGCCAGGTTTGATGGATCCCAGTTAGCACGAAGTAGTACAACCCTGAGCCCATCTCTCCCCATACTGGTGGGGCTACCGGTGGGACTGGGTGACTCTGCCACCAAACTTACCTGTGGGACCCTGGGGAGCGGGGGCTCCGCTGTGGGTGCCAGCGGGGCTTTGCCTGGGGAACCCCATGGCTGTGCTGGTGGCACCAAGCAGGCACTTGGCAGCCATACCTGCACCCTCTGTGCAGTTAGGTGCTGGGTGAGACCCACCAGAGGAGTTGGGTGCTTGCCTGTGGGCATCAATGGCCCCGAGCCCCTCCTGGGACAGGCACCACGGGGGGTGCCACATCCCCGTTCCAGTCTGGGACCACTGTGACTACAGAGCCCCAGCCCTGCCGATGGGATGGCTCTAACCCTGTCAGTCACCGTGAGGCTCTAACGGGATGGCAGAGGTTAGTGTGAGCCTCTCAGCGCCACTGGTGTGGCTGCAGGCAGTGCTGTGGGTCAGGGCTCCCCCTGCTCATGTCCCCTCCACCAAGCTCCTGACTCCACCAAAAACCTCATTAAGAGGACGAACGCTGGAGCAGGGGGTGGCAGGGAGCCTGCCCATGGGGCAGCTGAAAGAGCTGGGACGCCCTGGTCAGCCCATGGGGAGCAGCCACCTAAAGATCTACCCGACACGCACAGATACAGGTACTCACACACCCATGGGGGACATATGGTTTCTGAAAAGGTCCATGGCCCATGGCATGGCAGATCATACAGTCGCCCTGAGTGCCACCCCCACCACCCGGGGCCTGCCTGCCACAGGAAGGTGCTCACAGCGGGGACTGAAGGGCTCATCCTGATTTTCAAAGCCTGCTTTGAAAGGACACTGACCCCATCACTGTAGCCTCAGTGGGGCAGTCACAGGGCAGACCCACTCCTTGAGCCTTGGACATCACCTCCATCTATTTTCTTAGCACATTTCTGGGCCAATCTTTTAATAACAGGGTTTTTCTGTTTCTCAGTAATACTCTGCTTTGGCTCCCATGTTTTCTGGATCTCACCTCTGCTACCCCGTGCATCACCCAGGGACTGGGTCTCTTCAAAAAGCCAGGGCTGCACAGTAACTACATTTTGGGCTGGTTCACCCTGAACTGGTGTGACTGAGTGATCCTGCTGCAGGCAGGTGGCACGGCCTTGACCTGCTGCAGTCCCCCAAAACTGCAATGATGAAACACCTCCTAATGGGACATTTAGCTGTCATAATGACATATAAATACATAGGTGATTAGCTGGTAATGTTAATTAGGGCTGGACAGAGGTCGCACTGCAGTGGCAGGAAGGGCAGGGTGCCAGCAGAGCTACGGGGTTTAGTCTGGAGAAGGCTCAGGGGGGACCTTATCACTCTCTGCAACTGCCTGACAGGAGGATGGAGCCAGGACGCGGCTGGTCTCTGCTCCCAAGGAACAAGGGATGGGACAAGAGGAAATGTCCTCAAGCTGCACCAGGGAGGTTTAGATGGAGCTGAGGAACAATTCCTTCCCCAGAGGGTGCTCAGGCATTGGAACCGGCTGCCCAGGGCAGTGCTGGAGTCACCGTCCCTGCAAGTGTTCACACACCGTGTAGACAAGGCCCTCAGTGCCATGGGTTAGTGGTGGCCTTGGAAGTGCTGAGGAACGGTTGGACTGGATGATCTTGAAGGTCTTTTCCAACCTGGTTGATTCTATGACGCTATGACTGGCCTGTGTGGCACAGCCCTAGGGGAGGGGACGTGTCTGTCTGCCCCTGTACGCAGCCTGAAGCCAGCAGCCTCCCCAAGCCCCCTGGGCACCCCAAATCTGCCCCAAAACCTACCTTCCTTCTCCCTACCCCCTGCAGCCAGCACGACTGTATGATGCCACCGCTGGCCCCTCACCCAGCGGGGGGACCTTCAGAAACTATACCTATATATGCACGCGCAGGGGTTGGGCCCTTCCGGGTGCATATATACGGTGCTGGATGCAACCAGGTGGCGGAGCGGGGCCGGGGTCCCGGCGGCAGCCCCCCTCAGCCGAGCGGGCACACGACACACAGAGCGACAGGGGACGGGCAGGGGGGGACAAGGCACGATGAGGCGAGGATGGGGGGCGATGGCGGGGGGCGGCAGCGGGGCCGGGGCAGATGCACACCTCGGCAAGCGCACACGCAAAGCTACCTGGGAGCAATGAACACATGTCCCTCCGACTCAAAGCTGTTGGGCAGCAGGTATTCAAAATCTGCAACAGAAAGGGAAGGTTATCCGGCGGGGAGAGGGGACCGGGACAGCGGGGCCAGGAGGGAGAGAGACGGACAGAGAGAGAGGGGAGGGAATAACAACAGAAAATAAAAGGCATTTGCTGCTCTTGGTAACAAGAGAGGAAGGAAAAGGCCGCTCTGCTGTTGCTGGCACCGCACGGGAAGGAAGGTTATAGCCAAATCGGGAGAGGTTTGCCCATCTCGGCTCGAATTTGCGCGGTCGCGGGCTGGAGGTGCGCGGTTGCGTACGCGCGGCCGGCGGCGTGTACGCAGGGACACACAGAGACACACACACATATATATATGTGCGCACATGTAGATATATATATGCATGTTTGGGAGGGTGTGGGGCGTCTCTCTCTCGGGGTAGGGGGTGGTTGAGGGCAGGGAACCGCATGCTGCGCTCCTGGCCGGAGGAGGATCACCAGAACACTTGGTTGTCGGGAGAAAGAAAAAGGAGTTTTCAGGCATCGACATGGCCAAACGGGGATCCTTGCCGAGGACAGTCCAACCAGAGGCTCCCTGCCCAGCACCGGGCAATGCGCTGCCGGGCTCTGCCGTGGCACCGTCCCTCCCCGGGGTGGTGGGACCCCAGTGGGGACGGGGGCCCATGCTCGCACACCAGCCCGGCACCTCGCTCTGCTTTAAGGGGGGTGGCAGCGCAGCAGGGCTTGGGGTGCCTCTTGGGACCCCCCCGACATCGGGGCGGCAGATGCAGGGTTCAGCTCATGGGTTAGGGGGTGGGTGTGGGGGTGCTATGGGACAACCCAGGGCCACCGGCCCCTCCATGGGCACCGCCACCCCCAGCCCTCCCGCCGGCCCCCGGTGCATGGCACGGCACAGCCAGAGGTTGGACTGTTGCTCTCCGAGGGCTGTAGGCAGGGGCTGGGTACAAGCCAATGAGAGGAAGAGGAAGAGGAGGAGGAGAGGGGTACAAAACACTCGTACTTGGTCCATCAGCATTGCCATCACAGGGTCACTGGGAGGAGGCAACTCAAAGCTGATGGAACAGGGCTGAGGGTGACACGTGGGACAAATCCGGCCCTGGGTCGCATGGCTGACCTCCTGCTCCACTGCAGGGGCGGTTACCGGCCCCGGCCTCAGTGGGACCTTGGGCTAGAACTTAGCTGCTCCTGGGGGCACGGATAGTGCTGGGACGCTGTGGCTGCCAGGGGCTTCATGCCATGCTGGGCCTGGGGCAGTGGGGACAGCCACTGAGCAGCCATGGGGGCAGGCAGTGTGACACCCCAGGGCTCGGCCAGGCTTGCCTTCCCCTGTGCAGCGGGTGGCATCACCCCAGTGTGCTCCCATCCCCACCTCCGCTGAGGGGTTCTGCTTGGGAGGATTCCCCAAAAACGCCTGTCCCAGAGGGCGATGGTGGCAGAGGACTGGGTCCCCACCTTCCCTCCATCCCGCCACCTTTGGGTGCCCACCCGCAGCCCCCCGCTCCCTGCACAGCCCTATCCCTTCAGGTTGAGTTGTCTTGGGGAGGAAGAAGCAGAGGAACTGGGACAGAGGAGAAGGAGCCAGAGGAGGCGAGCGGGGGGAGAGGAGCAAGAAGGGCCGGGGTGGGGGAGAGGAAGAGCAGGGCATCAAACTAGCTACGAAAAACCTCGTGGATTGAAAACAGCAGTTTCATACAAGATCGGCTCTTGAACCGGGTTTGGGAGCGATGCGCGGGGAGGGAGTGGGGGATCGTCGTGACAAAGCTCTCATGGACAGAACAAGACATGTTGCTTTCAAATAAAGGGGGAACTGGAGGAGAGGAGGAGGAGGGAGGAAGGGCGAGTCGGTGGCGGTTTGCAGGTTCGGCGTGGCAAACGGGCAGGGAGATGGGCAAGCAGGGGGCTGGGGGGGACTGGACACGGGGCAGGGGACGGGGTGGTGAAGGTGAGTGGTCTGAGACTGAAAATACTTGCCCTTCATTTTGATGTTTGGTACTGTGTGAATCCACCATAGAGAGAAAGCAAGAAAAACAACAAACAAAAAAACAACAAACAAAAAAAAAGGGGGTTGGGTGGAAAGGGGGAAGGGGGGCACAAACAATATTTTATTCAATCGCCGTTTGAATAAAAATATTGTGTATCATAATCATACCAAAAGGAAACCTCTTGCAAAAAACGACATGAAGAAAAGGAAAAGAAAAGAAAAACCCAGTAACGAAAGGAAAAGAAAAGCCACGGTGAAATAAGAATTAAAAAAAAAAAAAAATATGCAAAGATATAACTAGAGAAATATATATATATATTCAATACTCCAAAGGAAAATGAGAGTCAGTAGCAAACAGTTGCAACAGTCTTGGTATCAAGATGCCCTCACTGAGTCAGGGGGCATGCACGGCAGGGTGGGGAGGATGGGGGGATCCCCCCTCCCGGGGACAGGGACAGCCTGGCCTCGGCCCTGCAGGGACACGGGGCTCCTGCCGATGGATGGAGGGGCAGGGGCCGGGGCTGCAGCGGGGCTGGGGTTGAGCTGCCGCCGAGGGCAAGAAACAGGGGGAACCGAAGGGGAGAGGGGAAGGGTCCGGTTCTGCCACAGGGGAGAGGGTCCCTGGGAGCAGCGTGGACCTGTGGTGGGAAAAAGGCTTGGGGGTCAGGGGAGAGAGAAAGAGAGAGAAAGGGGGGGCCAGGCTAACACACACGTACACAGATTAATTCCAAACGAAAATCGAAACCAACCGAAACCGAACTCATAAAAAGAAGAAGAAATGGCTTAAACCGAAACCAAAGAATCGTAATAAACCAAAGGAAACTCAAGAGATCCATGCAAACTTTCCCAGGCTCGCAAATTAACTGGCTGCTACAGCGCCATCCCTCGTCCCCAGGAGGCGAAGTGGCAGCAGTGCAGCCCCTGCCTGCGCCGGGCAGCGCCTGCCTGCATCCTGGGGCTCAGGTTTTGGGGTGCAAAGCGTAAAGCCCAAACCCTGGTGCCCCGGCGCGCCCCAGGCAGGCAGCTCGCTTTCCCTCCGTGCATCCACCTCTACTCATGCCTTACTTTTCCTTTCTGTTTTGCCTCTCACAGTGATCCCTATCTCTTTTTGCTTTGTGTTTCTCCCCCCGGCAGCCGCGGGCTGGCATGGGGGTGAGCGGGAGTGCGAGAAGGCGGCAGGGAGAGCCAGGGGCTACTTACACTTCACTTGCAGGATCTGGTCGCTGAGGTTGGCCTGGATGTAGTAGGTGCTGTAGGGAGGCAGAACCAGCCCCAGGCTGTGGAGGGGGAGAGCAGACAGGTGGTGTAAGGCTTTACACCCACCCAGAGCCCCTGGCCAGCCTGTGCCTGGCACCTCTTGGCTGGTGGCAGGCAGCAGCCCTGCTGGTCTCCTGCACAGCCCACTGCACCCAGCGCTGTCCTGGGGTACCCAGGGTTGTCTCTAGGGCACCCAGAGTCATCCTGGGGTACCGAGGGCTGTCTCTAGGGCACCCAGAGTCATCCTGGGGTACCCAGGGTTGTCTCTAGGGCATCCAGAGTCATCGTGGGGCATCCACGTTCATCCCCAGAGCATCCATGGTTATCCTGGTGGCACCCAGAGTTGTCCTCGAAACACCCAGGGCCATCCGCAGAGCACCTAGAGTAATCCTGGGGCACCCAGGGTCACCCTTGGAGCATGCAGGGCCATGCTGGTAGCACCCAGAGTTATCCCCAGCACACCTACTGCCATCCTGGGGCATCCAGGTTTGTCTCCAGAGCACCCAGAGTCACCCAGGGCTGCCCCCAGGGCACTCGGGGCCATCCCCACAGCACCTAGAGCCATCCTGGGGGCACCCAAGGCTATCCCAGGGGCACCCCTGAGCACAGGAGGTGACAAGCCTGTCCAGACAGGGCTCAGATGGACAGGAGGCACCTGCCTGGGAACCAAGTGCGATGCACATGGAAGAGGGACATGACATCCCTGTAAGAGAGGAAGGTGTGAAGAGACACAGCCCTTGAAAGAAGGAACAAAACCTCCCCAGAGAGGAGAGACCAAAGACAACCATTACACAGGCACCAGCCACGGGCGAGCCAGGAAGGAGAGGGATCCACCAGCCAGGAGTCTGGCACGCAGGGCACAGGATGGGGTGGGAAAGCATGTGGCAGGAGGTGGTGCTGGGCTGATGAACCCATGGGACATTCTGCTGGAGGGAGCAGGGCTCCTGGGTGCCCGCTGCAGCAGCCAGTGGCCTTTGGTGATGGTATTTGTGCCAGGTGCTGCCCAGGATAAGCGAGCACCGGTGGGTGAGGCCACATTCCTGACCCCCATGGGATGTCACACCTGCACCTGAGCCACCGGGACCCCAGACCATCCCTCCAGCCAGTCCTGTGTGTGCCTGGCAGCATGGACTGAGCGCCACAGCAAGCATGGCAGAGGTGGTGGCACCCCAAATGAGAGGTAGCAAGAGGAGGGTGGTGACTCTTTTCTGTTCAATGCTGGTGGCACCCTGTGCTGATGGTGTCTCAGGGAACCCCCAGGAACATCCCTGCTATGGTGTGGAGATGTGGGATCACACGACCCCTGGCAGCACCTTCCACCCTACAGAGCAACCCACAGCCCTGGCCACAGCTGTGTCACCCCATGTCACTGTCCCCTCCTCAACAGGGCTGCCTGGTTCCATAGGGGTGCCCCCATGGGGGACAGGACCAGGGCTGTGCCATGGACACCTGGCAGCATTGGGAGGTAGCTGTGACCCCTGCTGGCCCCTCCTGAGCTGGGTGGTGAGGAGGAGGAGGGTACCCTGGGTGGCAGGGGGCACCACATGGCTCCTCACAGGACAAAGACAGCATGAGTTGGACAGCATGGACATGATGCCAGAGTCTTTTTTACACATCTGCTGGTGCCATCTGGGTGATAAATGCAGAGGGGAGCTTTGCTGCCTGTGCTGCAGGGTGGGTGCATGTCACTGTCACCCACCGCACAGCAGACAAAGACCTGCACAAGCCCTTGGCTGCACAGGACCGCAGCGCCGTGCTGGTGTGGGTCTGGCTGATGCCAGGTGAGCGCAGTTGTGCCACCAGTGCCACTCACCTGTAGTTGGTGCTTTTGATGGGGGCCCACGTGTAGGTCCTGAACACTTCGTCAATGTATTGCTGTGGGTCAGAGGGAGCCAGTCAGGCCTCTGTGGTGCCAGGACACTGCTGGTGCAGTGACACAGAACCCCGGCTCCCAACCCAGTGCCGCCACGGCTGGTATTCGGCACAGTGATAGTTTTGACCATGACCCCTTCTCCTGCAGCATTACCTCGTCCAGAGACTTGATGAGGGTCTTGATGAACCTCTGCCCGTCATTCCCATCAATCATGCTTCTCCGGATCTGGGGGACAACAGAGGGCGGAGGCAACTGAGGGCCACAGAGCCCAGCCATGTGCCTGCAGGTACCTACCCAGTGCGGTGGCACTGGGAACCCATGGGGTGCAGAGCTGAGGGTGAGTAGCCTGGGGCAGGGGGTTCATCATGCTCGCACCGAGGGGACAGTGTCATGACCCCACGGGAGATGTGCCAGGGCCCTTAGGATGAGGTGTTCCCCAGAGCAGGCTGGAGGGGCTGAGTGCCCTTTGCAACTGCAGATTGGGGGCAGCATGTACCCCAAAAGCTGGGTCTGGGTCTGCCCACCTCCTCCTTGTTCTCATCCTCCAGCTCAGCATCCAGGAAGTCCAGCGTCACCGGCTCACGGAAATTGATGATCTGCAGGCAGAAAGCGAGAGCCAGGGAAGGGCTCAGGGCTCCCGCAGCCACTGCTGAGTCCAGACAAACTCATCACAGTTCCCACAATTAGCCGCGTTATCCCACAGGACCCGGCTAACCCCCACTGCTGCCACCCCGACGGGCCCCTCCTCACCTGGGGCTGCAGGTTGGGGTGCAGCAGGACGTAGCCGTTCAGGTCGATGGCGAACACGTAACCGTTTGCCCCCAGCTGCGAGAGGACACGAGGAGGGATGAGGCTGGCCAGGCGGCTCTGCAGCGTGCCATGCTGTGCCGGTGTGATCACCCTCACCTCTGCAGGCAGAGCTTGCCCCACGCCACCCCCAGGGCTCAGCCTTTTGTACACATCTATTTCTATTCTCAGCCAACAGCATCTCTCACCCCAGCTCTGGATTTTGCCCGCTGCCCCTTTCCCCAGGCTGGCAAGGTTTATTCCCTGCTGACCCTGCAAGGGTTTTGGCTCTGCTCTGGTTCCCAGAGCATCATCCGGCTATGATCCCTGTCTGCCTGCAATCACGGCCTCTGCACCCTGTTACCACCAGCACTGCTGGAAGTGCTATGGGGTGCTGTGGGGTGCAGCTCGGGGCTCCCTGCAGTGGGTTCCCACGACAAGCTTGGGCAGCACAAGGCAGGGACGGAGGGGAAGGGACCCCACGCACGTTGTATCGCGGTGTCAGCCTCTTGATGTCATTGAGAGCCACGTCGATCCCCATCACGCCCAGGATGAGCTGGTTCTGGAAGGAAGCGCAGGGAGGGAGGCAGGTGGGAGCAGGGCTGTCACCTGCCACCACCAGCACAGGGATGGGGAAACAGGGGGATGGACCTCATCTGCCTCTGGGGTGAGATCCAGACACTGCAGGGGCACAGGGTGGGACGTGCCAGCCCCCCAGCAGCCCTCTGTGGGACACTGCATCCCCCAGGGACTTGCAGCTGCCAGCCATCTCCATTGAATGGGAGAGCTAGCGGGATGGCAGTCACCCTGGTACCACCCCAGGGAGGGGGTGCAGGGCAGGCAGCAGCCCAGGGGTGCCAGTGCCCCCCATCCATGCACCCAGCGTCGGGGCACCCTCCCCACAACCCCACACTGGGGGGTCCCAGTGCAGCCAGGTTGGTGGCAGCCACAGTCTCCTACCTTCCTGTCACTGCTGTCCTCCGTCAGGTTGAACACTGGCAGCGTGCCTGTCACCACCAGGCCCAGCCCCTGCACAAGCACAGAAGGGTGTCCCATGGGGCCGGGGGCCTGGGGGTCCCCACCTGTACCCCAGGGATGGGGGATCCTTACCAGGGCATCCTGGTAGACATTGGTCCACTGAACCTGCTTGGCTCGGTTGCCTGCCAGGACCATGGGTCTGCCCAGCACATCCAGGTACTCCTGCAAGAAGACAGAATGGAGAAAGGATGATGTGGGAGCCGATGCCTCCCTGCTCCAAGCTGCTGACACCCCCGTCCCCATGCACACTCCAGGATTATTAACAGGGTGCTTGGTGCTGGCCCTGGCTGCAGGCTGAGCTAGAGGAGGGGGCCTGGCAGCCACCAAATCTGAGGGTGATGCTCCAGTTGAAACCAAACGGCCCGTAGAGATGCAAACAAGGCGCTGCTCACTACTGTCAGTCCACAGGCAGGGCAGGGGCTCCCCAGGAAGCATCAGCCAGAGCTCTCCCAGCTCCCAGCCATCCTGGCCTTTAGGGATCTTCTCTTGGAGCAGGTTTCCCTTATCCTGGCTCTCCTTGCCAAGGCAGACCTCTGGGCAGCGGGGCAGTCCCTGTGCCATGATGCCAACCCTGCCTCAAGCAGCTGCCCTGCTCCGGGACGCTCACCACCTGCCTACCATGTGCATCCGATATGGAAAAGGGGCAGGAGAGGGGCAGTGGGACGGGATGTGGGGCACACATGCTTGGCTCTGCCGAATGGGGTGCTGCTGGGGGTGGCCCTGCCTGCTCCCGCTCCCGCCTGCGCCCTGCTCTGCTGTGTGCTGATTAATGCCTGATGTCTCATAATTAGTCACTCAAAAGGCAGCAGGTCCGTGGGGAGCTGCAGAAGATGAATTACTTATTTCAATAGCGCAAGGCCTGGCTGACGGCTCGGCTCCCCAGCTCGCTGCCATGCTCACTGCCAGCCTTTGGGCTCTCTGCAGCAGGGCTGGGGCTGCCTGAGCACACCCCAAGGCAGGGCACCCCATCCCCAGAGGGCAGTGCTGTCTGCCTGCACCCTGCCTGCCTGCACCGTGACGTACCTGCGTGTTGATGCGGATGGCGCCGATGGAGGGGATTTCAAAGTAGTAACCTTGGAAAAGAAAAAGAAAGGCAGCTGGGGAGTTGTCTGCCTGCCTGCCCAGCAGCCTGGCTGTCCTGCTGCCCAGCCCTCCAGGGTTGCAGCAAGCCCCTTGCTGGCAGCGGCACACACTGGAGCACCGGTGCCAGCCCCCATTGGAGAGGTGAGCCCAGCCCCTGCAGCCTCCCGTGCCTGCTGTGTGCCAGCCCCGCTCACCTTTGTTGGCGCAGGCCATCCACTGCAGCGGGGTCACATCGTAGTTGTGCTGCCCCACGGAGAAGGTGAAGACCCGAACCTGCAGCAGAGCACGCAGTGAGGGATGGCTGGTGGGCACCCAGGTCCTCCACACCGGCTGATGGCAACCTCCTTGGGCACAGTGTGGCACTGCCTGCCATGGCCCACAGACCAAGATGCCCACAGCCAAATGCAGGTGGGCAAGAGGTGCAGATGCTTGGCTGTGCCGGCGGCAGGGCAGCCCCTTTCTCCTCACCCGGCCACGGCCACTCCTATCCCCCAGTGTTACTGTGTTGGCTGAAGCCCCCTACCCAGGGGTCCTTGTGCTGGAGCATCACTGCACCCAGAGGGGTCTGTGCTCTCTGAGGGTCCTGCATGGACCGGATCCCCCCACCTCACAGGTTTCCAGGTCCTGGTGGGGACCCTCCTTCCGGTTTGTCTGCCTCCCACCAGCCCTGCCCCCATGCTGGGATGTGCTTTCCCCAGGGATGGCATTTATGGAGCCCACCAGCCCCATCCCCTCCCCAGCAGCCCACGGGGTGCCTGGTCCCATGCCTCTTGCATGCCAAGGTGGGAGTCAGCTATAGACAGCACTGACGTGCCAGCCATCCCACTACCAGGGCAGCAGCAGAAGCAGGCTGTCAGGGAGAGAGGATGGGGATGAGGCAAATGAGGTGGAAGCTGGAAATGGAGCTGGAGCAGCCGCCTCCCTCCCTGGTGCGCAGCCCCAGCCTGGCCCAAGACCCCACAGCCTCTCACCGTCTTATTGGGCCAGTTGTACTTCTCAAAGACGTCCTGCACCCGGTCCTCACCGCCGTCCGTGAACATCATGATCATCTTGTTGCAGTTGGCACGGGTGATGTTGGACTGCGGGGCAGAGAGATGGCGCCTGAGGCCGGACCCAGAGCGAGCTGTGCTGGGCTGGATGCGGCCAGGAGGGCCGGCCACAACCCATCTCTTTCCTGGCCTGTTTCAGTGGGGTGAGGGTGGTTGGGGTGAATGTGCAGGAGGAGGGACGCTGTCTGCTTGGAAATGATGTGACTATTGCCGCTCAGCACCTAATAGCACCATTCATCTTTATTTTGCCTCTGGCATGGTGTCTGGCTCCATCCCCCTCCGCCCAGCCCTGATAACTTTTAATAACACAGCGGGGCCGCAGCTCCAGCAAAACCTCAGCTACAGCACACTGGGGGGTGGGACGTACCCCCCAGCATTGCAAAGGAGGACAAGGAGCCCTCTGGATGCTGAAGCCCCATGTACAGGGCAGCAGCTAGGTCTGAGAGCTCTCCCATGGCCCCCAGCACCCATGGGTACACTCTGCCCACCCCAGCCCGCATCCCGGCCCCCAGCTCACGTTCTGCAGCTGGTCGAAGGCGTACTCAAAGCCAGCCTTGTAGTCGGTCGTGCCCTTGGCCACCATCCCCTGCACGTCCTCCTTGAAAACCTTCTTGTTCCGGATGTTGGCCTGCACCAGGTGCTTGAAGCACGACACCGGCTTCGCCTTCTCATTGAACTGGGGGGCAAAAGGGGAGTAGGTTGCAGACGGGGACAGGGGCAGCCCCCGGCAAGCACAAATCACCCGCCACACAGCTCCCATGGGCAGGAGGTGGCGTGAGCACCCTGCATCCCATATCCCAGGGATGGCTGATGCTGATGCTGAGACCAGGGCTTAGCTTAGGCCAAATCCAGCACTGAGCCGCCCTGCATGGGTGCTGGCAGCGGGTGCTGGCAGAGGGCTTGCCTGCACCCTTGGTTCTGCAGGGCCCCCCCGGCTTGCGCAAGCAGCCGCGCCGCAACGTGCCGCGCCGTGCCGGCAGCAGGAGCAGGTGCTGTCTCTCGCTTACGGCTTCATTTGCTGGCAATAGGGCCCATTCATTAGGGGAGCAGCGATCCAGCTGACGGAGCCGGGCCAGACACGTTAATTAGCGCCGGCGTGCTTGTGGCCAGACAGGGGAGGGCCGGCACGGGCTGGGTGCCCAGCGAGGCACAGATGCGGTGGCACAGCCACTGCGCTGCCTGAGGTCACGGGCTGGTGACATCGCCACGGGGGGAGTGATGTCGGTGGCTGGTGACAGACATGAGGTGGCTGGTTGGGATCACCCTGGGAGTGTTTCTGCCAAACGCCCCGCGATGGGGGCAGCTCTGGTTTGCCACCACGGACAGCCAAGCCTGGAGCAGCCATGTCCTTGCTTATGTGCAGGTGGGTGGTTAAATAGAGAAGAAACGGCATTTCTCTCTCTGCAGAGCTCCCGGCCAGGTGGGTCTGGGGGCAAAGGGCTCCCGCAGTGGGGAGCTGGGAGCTGCCTGCTCTGCCACCCACCCTGCAGCACTCACCGAGGCCACGTTGACATAGTCATCATCTGAGAGGGTGTCCAGCATCTCATAGACCGAGGTCTTCATCAGCTTGAGGGTGAGGCCGCTCACGCTGCCGCTCCTGGCAGGACAGAGGGGTGTTGGGGCTCAGCAGCGAGGGGGCATGGGGCTCCCCACCGGTGCTGTCCCACACAGGGCCATCAGCGGGACAACAGCACCCTGGTGAGCTGTGCCACCATCCTGGCCTGGCTCAGCCCCCACCCGTGTACTCACACGTCCACGATGATGACCATGTCCTTTGGGGACGAGGCACCTTGAATGTACCTGTGGGGTGCAGAGCGGAGTCAGTGGGGTTGACTCATTCTGGGGGGGACACCGACCCTGCTGGGTGCAGCCCCAGAGCAAAGCTGTGCCAGGCACAGCCGTGCCAACAGTGCCCGTGCACCAAGGCTGTGGTGACCCACCGCGAGGAGCCCGGACGAGGTGTCAGCGGGTGAGCAGAGGTGAGGATGCAGCACGGCGCAGCACAGCACGGCACAACGCCAGCGCCTGCCGCTTGGTACCGTATCAGCCTAATGAGCTCTAAATGCTAAACCCTTCCATCATCGCAGGCCCTTTTCTGCGCGCTGATTATGCTGACACACACATCCATATTAAGATGCTATTTACCCCCCTGGTAGCTTCAAAGGCCAGGCTGATTAGGTTATTTTTAGCTACGAGGAGGAAAAATAATACTACTACGTAAATCCTCCCCCCGAAAACAATTAGGGAACCCTCCGTCACCCCTCGAAGCACCTGGTCCTGCTCCCAGCCCTGCTGTGCCATCCTGCATGGTGCTCAGCACCCATCCCAGCCATGGCCAGGCACAGCACAGCCTCCCCATCCCATCAAGTGGGGCCTGATCCTGCCAAGTCCAAGCAGGACTCATTATTAGCTTGGTCAGGATCAGGCCTGACACAAATTAATTAGTGTGTTATTAGTATCAATTACTCACCATTACTGGGGAGGACTGGGGAAGGGGCAGGCTCTGATTGCTAATCCCAAGTCCTGATGTTCCCTAATTACAAGTGACTACCCAAGCCTGATGCTGGATGCTGGCACATGGGGCCCTCCCAGTGTGGATTCTGCATCCCCCCAAAGCTCCCCCATGCTGGGATGCAGGATGGGCAGGCAGCTGCCTGCGGGCTTCACACTGATGGTGGGGCTGGGGGGCTCGGGGCTGGGGCAGGGCTGCTGGCACAGTGCAGAGCCCAACTAAGACGATGCCCATAATGGGTTGTGGCAGCGCATCCATCTCCAGTGCCCCACTCAGATGAATACCCTGGGCTCCACAGGAGAAGGCTGTGGATAATATTGCCATTCATCAAGGGAGGGAAAGGCAGGCGAGCGGTGCTGGTGGCCCTGCCGAGGCTGCAGGCAGGACCGTGGTCCCTGCCGGGCCTGGCAGCAGAGCAGCGATGGCTGTGTGCTGCAATGGACCCCGGCACGAGGGCAGGAGAGGACCCCAAAGGAGCGTCCCCAGTGTGTGCTGCTCCCCAGCACAAAGGGTGCTGCTGCTCCTCCATGGCTGGGTGGGCAAGTGGGTGGTGGCCAGTCAGGCTAGTGGCCAGTCAGGCTAGCCAGGCTCAGTAGCCCCCACATACATCATCAGCCCCCCCAAACAGCTTTCCAGTTCCCCCTCTGCCAGTAACCTGCATGGACGGCCCAGCAGAGAACAGTTAATAATTAATGTGGAGCAATCAAAGACAATTAACCATAGGAGTAGGGCCATTAATTTTTCTGACAAGGAGACGGGCAGCTCCCAGTGCAGGCAGAGGGCGATCCCCTGGGATACGGGGCACCCCGGGCAGGTGCTGGAGACCTGTGACCGCTTTCCTCTCCATGCCTGCACTTTTAGGCCACAGCTGCCCCAGCCCCACGGGCAGCACGGTAACTAGTGCTGCCAAGCCAGCACCTCTACCTGGGCTAAAGGGATTCAATCCTGCTTCTCTCAGCATGCAGCTAAATAGCTGCTTGCAGCTATCACTTGACCACAGCCCGTTGCTCTCTCCATCCTCCTGGCTCGTGGTTGTTTTCCCCTCTGGATGGGAATGCTGGCCAGGACTCAGCACTGGCAGCAGCGGCTGCAGGAGTGGGGGACAGGGTGAGGGGTAGCTCTCCACACTTCATCTGTATCCAAGGATTTATCTCTCCAACCTGCTCTGCCTTCCCGGGAAGAGGGGAGGGGAGTGGGAGCCAAGAGCTGCAGCTTGGACACCCCTGCCTGTATTAGGGTGTCCATTTGCCAATGCCAACCATGTGTGAAATGAAAAGGGGAGGGAGCTGGCTGCTCCTGGCCAGGAAGGGCCAGTGAAGGGACCCCCCCCTCCCCACCTGCACCCCCTTACCAGGGCCGCCTGCGCACGTCGTACAGGTCGATCTTATTGGGGGCTCTCCATGGGGTGGCTGTGGGGGGAAGGCAGGTGGTGAGCAAGGCAGGGGGGACAGAGGGGACGGAGCAGAGGGATGCCCAGGGCCGAGGAAGCAGCAGGCTCTGGCGGGGAGCTCACACCAATGGGCTTTGGCACAGGAGGGTTACCTGTGCTGGGTGGCCCCAGAGCCAGCACTGGGGGATGCTCACCCGCATCTCACAGTGAGAAGGGCCCAGGCTGCCCTTGGCCAGAGCCCCCACCAGCACTCACCGGGGTAGTAGCGGGTGACGCCGGTGGCGCTGCCGAACACCTGCCAGAGCAGGGAGGGATCCTCCTTTCTGTTCTCGATGAACACGTCCTCCAGCGCCTGTGTCCAGTTCAGCTCATTCAGGATGACGGTGGCTGCGGGAGACAGAGCCAGGGCGGGTGGGTGCCTGTGGGGAGCAGCGGAGCTGGGGGGTGATGGGGACTGTGGTGTCCTCATAGTGAGGGCAAGGAGGGAGCGTCCCCTCTGCCCCTGCCCATGGAGGAGCCCACAGGGGCTCTGCAGCCGCTCCTACATCCCCTGCCCGCCTCGCTCCCATGGAGTTCCAGCATCACCCTGCTGTGGTGTCCCCAAACATCCAAGCCACCCTACAGGACTCCCCTGTGCACTCACCATCCCCATCCCCTGGCTCTGGGGCAGGGACAGCCAGTTTGCCATCTCACCCCCTTCCCAGCAAAACACCCCGCTCCTCCCGCCACCGTGCCAGCCCCATTCCCTAAGGACAGCCACCAGCTGGGCAACCAAGGGGTTGTGTCCCTGCGGGGCTGTGCGGAGCCTCCCGGCTCCACTCTGCATTCCTGCTGCCTCCTGCACCTGATGCAGAAGCAATTAAGATGCCGGCAAACAGCGGTTTTAAATTATTCAGCTATTAAAGCAGAAGATAAGCTGCTGGCAGTCCCAGCCTGTGATTAATCAAGGGAGGCTGATGGAGCATAGGGGGGCTGCTGCAGCACGGCAGGTACGGGGCCAGCAGGGAGGCTGCCTTGGGACCCCAAACACTGTGGGTAGCCCGAGCCCTGGGCAGGCGGGAGGACCCCCATGGTGTCCACCAGCAGCCTGTGCTGGGCCACCTTGGGACTCTGGTGTGGAGGAGCCAGCGGTGGCTGTGTGCTGCAGGCAGGAGAGGGCAGCCACCAGCACTGCGGGGACCCGAAATGCAGTTTTGGGGTGCAAGAGCTCCCAGGAGCAGCCCCTCTCCCTGACACTGGGCAGAACAACCCATGCAGTGCTGTGTGTTTGAGGAGCACATTTAGCTTTCTTCAGGCTTCCTCCCATACTTGTCCCTCCTCAAAACACCGTCATCACCTGTGCAAGCCTTCACCATGGTCCTGAGGTGCTGGTGAGATGTGGGCAGGTTTCACCCAGGGTGAATCCTGGATCCCTGTATCCCAGCACCACTGCTGAAAAAGACTTCATCTCTTGGGCAGCTTTGTCTTCAAACCACCATTTACTCCGTCTGTATCTCACAGCCATTTCCCAGCACCATGCCAACACAGAGCGCTGATATCTGGGCACTTAGCATGGTTTCTTGCTTGGCTCAGTCACAGGATGCGTTGTTCCCAAGAGAAGGGTCCGTGAGCAGGCTGCCAGGCTCCTGCTGCCTGGAGCAGCCCTGGGCACTGCTGCCAGCCTCAGCTGGGCACCGTGCTGGGCACTGACACGTCCCCAGCAGCCCCAGCACCTGCAGCCCAGCCCCTCGGGGCCCACCAGCCACACCAGGCTTGTGCCAAACACAGATCCTAAACCTAAACCTTCCCCGTGCATGAACACAGCCCTTACACCATCTCCAAGCACAAACACAGCCCCTGTATCATCCCTGAGCCAGAATGCAGCCCCTATACCTTCCCTGTGCATGAATGCAGCCCCATGTCACCCCTGTGAACAAATATAGCCCCTATACCATCCCTGCAAACAAATGCAGCCCCTACACCACCTCTGCACATGAACACAGCACCCATAACCATCCCTGCTCATCCACGCAGCCCCTATACCATCCTTGCATGTGAACACAGCCCCTACACCATCCACGTGCACAAAGGCAGTCCCTATACTATCCCTCACATAAACACAGCCCTTACACTCTCCCCACACACAGAATGATGAGCTATTGCTCATGGGACAGGAGGCTGTGTCCACGGATGGCTCCTGTCCCCTTGGTCAAGGCCGGAGCTGCCAGCCCCGCAGTGACATCCCCATCCCTGTCCCCATCTCGTCCCTGTCCCCACCAGGGTGAGCTCAGCCCCGCCTCGCCAGCGAGCGATCGCAGATTTAATTAAAAGCGGCACAGTAAATAAAACACATATAGGATGTAATTTGTGTGTGTAGCGAGGGGTGACGGCGGAGGGCGGCTCCGCAGTGCTTTAATTAGCGTGCCAGCCTGTGATAGTGGGGGGTGCACTCCTCGCCTGCAGCTCTGCAGGGACCGGCCACGCTGCTGCTGTCCCCAGCAGGAGAGGGCACACGGGTGCCCCTGTGCCTGCACCCCAAATGCGCTGCCCAGGTGCAGCAGCTGAGCACCCTGCCCTGCACCCTGGCCTTTTGAAGCACCCTGGTGTGGCTGAACATGGTCCAATCCCTGTGCCCACACACCCATGTCCCTGTGGCTGCGGCCCCCTTCTCCAGCTGGGAAGGGGCTTTGGGAGGATGTCCCCTCATCCGACTCCCCACTGCCCTGTCCCCTCTCCAGCACCTCTGTCCGAGCGGTTGTGAGTCCCTGGAGCACGTTAACCTCCAGTATGCTCTCATCCCATGGCCAAGCGGGGTGATGTATGTGGCAGGGCATCAGCTGTGGTGTCGGCTGGCCAGGGGTGAGGAGTAATGAATATCTCATCCCGCCAGCCGACCCCGCTCACAGGATGTGCTTCATTAGCTGCCTTGCCTGCACTGGCTGCGTAATAAAACTAATTGCAAATTTCTAATCCGCTGCTGCTGCCACGGTGGAATCATTGCACCAGCGTGGCTCTGGGCACAGCTGTGCCAGTGATGGGCCTGTGCACCAGGAAAGGGCTGCTCAGGCAGGATGGAAGCTCAGCTCCTGTCACCACTGTGACCACCCTCAGCAAGAGCCACTAAAACAAGGCGGGGTGGGGATGGAGTTGCCCTTGGCTGTGCATGAGACGAGGGGTGCCCCCCAACAGCAGGGTCTGGGGCTGGGCGCAAGATGCGGCCCATGGGTGCTGGAGGATGCTCTGTGGCTGGGAACGGTCCCCAGCTCAGTGCAGAGCAGCCACTAGAGGGAAATGGAGACCGACTGTCACCGTGTGCCACCGCAGCAGGGAGAGGTAGGAGAGCGCTCTGGAAGCTCAGGGGCTGTGTCACCTCCCAGCGGGGACTTAAAGCTGTCCATCTGTCCATCCATCCATCCCTCCCTCCCTGCTCCTGACCCTGGCCCCCTTTCTGGAGCAGCCTCCGACAGCCACAGGGGCATGGCCATGGGGCTGAGAGCTCCTGCACGCTCTGGCAGGAAGGGGTTCCCCCGGGGTGCCATCGCACTGTCCTGCTACCACCCTCGGCTGGCTTCCTGCAGGATTTCAGCAGCTTTTTCTCTCTTTTCCTGACCTCAGCCCCAAGTAGCCCACAGCCAGTGGGGAAGCATCCCTGCTTCACCCTCTCCCACTGCCCGTCCTGTCTCGCTCCCTTCTTTGAGCAGGGAGTTACTGCCTCTGTAATTGCTCCTGCACAGAGCTGCTCCATCCTTTATTGTCTGTCTTCCTGATTGCCCCCAGCGCCTGCTTTGAACCTCCTTGAGGTTTGCTGAGCTCTTCTACTGGGAAGATCACAGCCATGTGCATGCAGACAAGCTTTACCCTGTGCCATAATTACCATTTCTCCTTTGCTCTCCATCCCTTCCTAATAATCCCTAACCCCAATTTGCTTCTTTGGCCTGTGCCGAGCTCTTGAGGGTCCCTGGGGACCCTCACCTCACCTCTATCCTGACACGGTGACTCTGCCTCTTCTCAGTGCCTGCCTGCCCTGGCACCGAGACCCAGCCAGGGCACCCCAGGGTGATGGTCCCTGGGGCTGCGGCACCCAGAGCAGGAGAGGTGGAGGCTGAGCCTGGCCAGGCAGCGCAAAGCAGAGCGGAGTGGGTGAGGAGGGGCACTCACAGCCTTTGTAGATGTCCGTGGGGATCTGCACGGCAGCGTACGAATAGTTAACCTTGGTCTTGAAGTTGGCATCATCAGTGAACTCCAGCTTCAAGGAGTTGGACTTCTCCCTCTCAATCTCTTCTCCGTCGGGATCATCCTGGGGAAGGAGCAGAGCACATGGGGTCACCCGGAGGTACCACCCTGGATGCACGCTGGGAATGCTGCCACCCAAAGCCCATCCCCACTGTAGAGACTGGCAACGCTGGCTCTCTTGCTGGATTTGTCCTGCACAGGGATCAGGAAGGTATGGAGGCGAGCATTCCTCTTGCCTCTCCAGCTTTGGTAGGCCGGCAGGTATTAAATCAAACAAAAAAAACCCAAACCAAAAAAGAGCCTTGAAAATCAATTAGCGGCAAAAGCAACTATCAAAGAACAAATTAAACCGGAGTGCAGCTTAGCGCTCTGTCAATAAGCAATGCAAACAATATTTAATTATGGTGGAGAGATGGTGAATTCCCCACTGCCGGTGCTGGAACGCGCTCCCGCACCTTCCCAGCCTTCCTCTCCCTTCCTGGGGCCCTGCCACCAACACGGCACCGGGGGTAAAACCCCTCTGGAACAGCAGGGCAGGGCTGAGCTGGTGCAGGCAGAAGCTGGGTGGCTGCAGGCAGGGGAGAGGGTTGGAGCCGAGGCACAGAGCAAGAAAACCTGGGAGAAGGTGCTGAGTCCAAGCTGCCGCATCCCCACACGAGCCCAGTGGCTGGGGAGGGCTGTTTGCAGCCAGCTGTGAGATGCTCAGGGTAGGGAGCAGGGGGATGCTGCATCATCTGCCCTTTGTGCCCCTGCTGTTACATCCCACTGAAGAGGGACAGAGCTACCTGCCCCATCCGTGGGCAGGGACAGGCAGCACAGGGGCAAGGACATGCCAAGCCCAAGTTGGGACACAGGATGGCTCTGGTCACCTTCCCCTGGTGCTGGCTGTGGGAGCAAATGGGATAGGGCTGGATGGGGCTGAGCAGGAGATCCGGCTGCTGAACCATCCAGCATGGGAGTGAATTCACCCCAAGAGGCAGCTCGGTGCCTCTCCCTTCGTGCCTCCCCCCGAGTGAGATGCCCATCTCGGAGCCCGTGTAAGGCTGTCTGATTGTGGTAGCAGAGATCAGCCCACAGGAACAACAGTGGACGTGACTGGAAGCGCGAGCAGCTCCAGGCAGGGCTCACATGGGGCCATGCCAGGGACAGCACCCTGGCACCAGTGGGGACATGGTCCCATCCTGCTGCCCTCGATGGCCCAGCGTGAGCAGCTCTCCCACCAGCCAGGCTCCTCTTGACAAAATCTGGGGGGCAAAACATCCGAATTTCTCATGGGAAAAGCCATATATTGAATGGAAAATGATGCTTTTGGGAAATAAACTCTGCGGCTTGTGTAACACCCATCCTGGCCTCCCCCCCATTTCCCCTTTGCAGACGATGCAGAGATGCCACCACCTCTCCTGCACCAGCTCCAGCTGGCCACCCAGGCAGTGACATTCCCCTGACATTGCGAGGGGTGGCCAAAGCATTCGCCACAGCTCAGGAGAGTAACAGGATTGATATGCAAGGTTTGGGCTTTAATTCCAGCTGATGCATTGTGAGTGTAAACACGCTGCCGAGCTGATCCTGGCGCGGGGGCTCCGGCTGCTCAGAAAGATGCTGAACTCAATTACAGCCGCAGTAGCCAGGCGGGAGGCAGGCAGGGACCGTCCCCACCTCCCCTGAGCCATGTCACCAATATCAAAAGCCAGATTACACTCTCAATTTCAAGTAAATCCAGAGAAAAGGCACAAAACCGACTGCTGGATCCCTGTGCCCAGCTGTGTGCTGGGCCATTGGCTATGGAGAGAGCAGATCTGGCCCCAAGCCTGCCATCAATGTGAGGCTCAGGTCTCAAAGGGGAAAGCAGTTGCACACACAATAGTTTGCCCCTGCCCACCTCTCCGAGCACCAGACAGTGATTTAGAGGTGCCTGCTGAAAACAGGCTTTAGAAGGATAAAGCTGTGGCCCCTGAGGGCATCTGCAGCACCAAGAGCTCTGCTTTGACACTAAAACCTTTTCTTTTCTGAGCCCAGCAAAGTCCTGGTGAGATGTCCCTGTGCCTCCTCATCCCAAATCAGCAGGGCACTCTTCCTGGGTCCAACCCAACCGCTGCCCCTGCCATTGCTGGCAGCTGGGGAAATCCAACCCTCCCTATTTCCTCCAGGCTGGCATGGTTATTCCCACTTCACCAGAGCTGGAACCACTGTATATAATTACTGCTCCTCTGTTTATCATTATTCCGTTATATCACCCACTTCTGAGGGGCTAATTTGTATTCTGCCAGGTCTGGCGCTGTCTGGCTGCTCTCATTCATGTAGCTGTAAAGAGGCATATGTATAGATCTTGGAGACAAATATACAGCTATCTATACGTAGGACACTTCATGCATCACTGACACCTATACGGCAAACAGACCCGAGGAAAGAGCTGATGTTATCCAAGCTATGCTTATCCTATATCCATAAATCTCCCGACCTCAACCGAGTTACTCCTGTTTAAACCAGGCTGAATTTAGCCCCTGAAATGGGGTCATTTCCACCTGGATGAAGGCAGGCAGAGCTGTCACCAGCCAGGTCAGAGATGGAGCATCTCTGCGCTATGCTGGGGCTACAAGGAGCTGCCTTGAGACAGCTGGAGAAAGAAATTCTGCATTAAAATTTTATTAGAGCAAAGGAGAAGATGATTCAAGTTCTCCAGGATTTACACTGGTTTAAATGCGAGCCTCTCAGGAGGCCCCGAGCCAGATTTTGCAGCATTGCTCATCATTACATTTCAGAAGAACTTGGAAACATCTATTTATCTGTTACAATATGCAATATGTACAACGTAACACAAATAGATGCTACAGATTGAATATATTATGTGCTACACACCATTAGAAATGGACTCGATGGCAATCTATCAATATTATACATATTCATTGCTTCAGTAAGAAGTCATCGCGTGCCGAGAGCTTTTGCCATCTTCAGTGCTGTAGCAGCTGGGTTGACACTCACCACATTTGCTCTTTAGTCTCCCAAAATGATGGACAGGGGGCAAAACCCAGAGATGCCTCAACACCCAGTGAGCAGCAGTGGCACCACACAACAGCCTTACTGAAGGCTGCCAAGCTCCAGGCAAGTAGCTGCCCTCCCTCACATCCAGGCTGGTGCTGGCTGAGGAGAGCCAGCCTGCCCCGGGCACAAGGACTGTCGGGGGTCCCCACCAGTGCTGGGGTTTGGAGCTGCGGATCGAGCCGGGGATGTGACCTGGCGCAGCAGCGATGCCTCGGCAGGATGCAGACACCCCCGTTCATTGCTCATCTCCATGGGAACGAGCCATCACAGCTAATGATGACTGCTTAAATGGCAGCACCGATGACAAACACAGGGCTGCTGTGGCCAGCGGTGCAGAAGGATGCTCCAGGATGCTGGCTGGGGTGTCACGGCTCCGGACAAGGCGGGCAGCAGCAGCCATCCCTTGCAGTGCTCCTCCTTGTACCCCTGGCACCAGCATGGTGAGCTGCAGCACCCCGACAGCACCCCTGCACCCCACGTCCTGCCCCCTCCCCCCCCACACCTGATCTAGAATATGTCTCACCAAGATCCCAGCACATCCTTCTAAATTTCCCAGGGGCACCCATCCATGCTAAGCCTGGAAAAGCCAGCGAAACATTCATGTCAACACGCTGTGATAACTACTAATAGTGCATACAAATGTCAGCCCCCAGCACATGGCTGAGGAAGTCCAGGCCTGTGCAAAAGGGCCTTTCTCCTTCTTAAATATCTCAGCTTTTCCTGAAAGGCAGTGGTGTAATGCCAAGGGAGGGAGACGGTGTGTTCTCCAGCCACATGCCTGCTTTTATAGCAGCCCAGGTTATAAATAACAATCAGCCTCTCCCGCCAGCCTGCTCCCCTGTCCCCCTTTGCTTTTTTTAATCTTTGCCAAAGGTACTGTTTAGAGATCTTTCTAGACCATTTATTTTTAAATTACCAGCCAGAGGAGAGAAGTGGGGAGAGAGAAGAAAAAGGCAAAAGGCAAAAGAAAGAAACTTCCGGGGCTGATAGCTTATCGGGAGGAAATCCAAATGTCACATTAGTTGAGAAAGTTAGAAGATTAAATTTTCCAACACCCTTCATCTGCTGCTGACATTTAGGGGATTTTTTTTTTCCCTCCTCCCTCTCCTCGCTGCATGTACTGTGTGGCGTGAGCAGTGAGCGGGCAGCCCCTGCATGCAGCCACAGCCCCTGTCTGTATCCTCCAGCCCCTGCCTGCATCTACAGCCCCTGCCTGCAGCCACAGCCCCTGCCTGTATCCTCCAGCCCCTGTCTGCAGCCACAGCCCCTGCCTGTATCCTCCAGCCCCTGTCTGCAGCCACAGTCCCTGCCTGCAGCCAGGATCAGTGCGGGCTCTTCCCTGCCTGCCCTGCACCGGAGGGTGTCGATGCTGGCAGAGCCTCCCACCACCAGCCCCTCGCTCTCATCCCTCCCCAGGGACCTTGAGCAGGCGGTGGGTGTGGAGGGCTGACCTTGGGGCAAGGGTACCTTCATGGAGCTGTGCTGCTTTCCACCAGAGAACAGCACATCCCAAGGGAATTTGGCCTCAGCTGTGACTTAAGCACCATCCTCTGCCATGAATGCAATGCTAAAGATGGAAAATCACTTTATTTCTGCATTGTTCTGCCTGTAACACCCAACCAAGAGTGTTCTAATCTGACGATTAGAACACTTTTCCCCAGATAAACCCCATGGCCCTTGCTAGCGGGGAAAGGTGAAAACTCCACTTCTGCCAACATTTTGAGAGCCATGAGGACACCCGGGAAAATTTCCTGATGTTCCTGTTTGTTAAAAACTACTTGGAAATCCAAAATCTGTTTAGGAAGATAGCGGAGCTGAGGTGCAAGCAAAATGAATAGGAAGCTCATTTCTTTCTCACTGTAGTTAAAGCCAGCGTAAGGCTTGTGATTAAGCCCCCGTTACGTTGAATAGGCATTGTCCATCAGAACTAACTCCATTTCAGCTAGATCCTGCCCAATTTAAATATCAAAATTGAAGCTAAATAAGGAAAAGATGGAAAGAGCACTATTTATTTCTATTCAGACCTTCTGGTATCATCTCTCTCCTTTTTTATTTCAGCATCACCTTCTTTTCTCTTCATTATTTTTGCTGGGATTAAATTTGCTAGGATTTCACTGGCAAGCAGCAATAGCACCAATAGGGAAGCACCCTCCCTGCCAAACCCACAAACCTCAGCAATAGGACACCCCAAATTTTGCTTGATATTTCCCCATGAGAGGACTGGTGTCCTTGATGATAGGTTTGCAGGGCTGTTCCTCCCCAGTTACATGCCACCTCCCTCGGGGAAGGGCCAGTGCACAGGGAGCTGTGCTTTGTGTCCCCAGGGACACTGTGCCACACTGCAGTGCAGGGTTTCTCCCTGGCGCCCCATGGCTCAGTGGGCATAGCTCCGAGGTTGAGATGCCTTCTATTTCCTAATCCTGCCTAACGTAACCAGGATGCTCTCCTCATTTACAGGAATGGCTAATCCCAAAGCTAACAGCCACGAGCTGCCAGCTTGGATTGCTGCTGCCAACACTGGCTGGGAGTGGGCAGCCAGGACTGGTCAAGGGTAACACCAGGCATGGGGACCTCCAGTTCCCCTGTGCCCAGCCCCATGGCAGTGATGGCAAAAGTCCTGCCCAGCACGATGGAGCATCTGTCCTGCTCCTTGCCCCCTGGGCAGGGAGCTGCCCTGCTCCCTAGGCTGTCTTCTGCCTTGACTGCCAGCCAGCTTTTCCTCCACTTCTATCCAGAATCTGCTTTAATGCACTTTAAGCCCATAAGCTCTGTCCTCTCTGGAGTGGCCACGGAGAGCAGCATCCTTCCCTCCCTCCTCTGGCAGCTTCTTCCAGGCTGGGGAGGGACAGGAGACATCCCCTGCTCCAAATGAGTGGGACCATGAGCAGGGAGACCTGCTCAGGAGAGTAAGTTCCCTCCCCTTCAGTCACGGCATCTGCCCGACCTCTCCATCCCACCTCCCAGACTCTCCATGGCTGGCTTCCTCCGCCAAGGAGCCCTCCTGCTGTCACCGCCTGGGGACAATGCCACTGGCAGTTTGTCACTAACTCTGCTTTGAAGGCACTCATGCTGCCATGGCTTCACTCTGGGGCATCACCTCCAAGGTGGAGGGAGAGGAGAGCTGGAGCTCGGCAGGCACAGGGTGCATCGCTTGGACTAGTGGGACCTCATCAAGCCCGGGTCCTCCCCTCCCTTCTGCTCGGGGCCTTCTGAAGGCTTGTGGGGTCACCCGAGCGTTATTTTCGGATGAGGCCATGTGGTTTGCTGCCAGTGCCACGTGCTGCTGCTCCCCCCCTCCTGCTGCGGTACAGAATCCTGATGGCACATCTGCTGCTGGCTCTGCCTCGGGGCAAGGACCAGTCCTGGGTCACCAGTGCTGGCTGGGGCTGCTCCCAAGCCCCTACCCTGCTCTGCCCAGGGCTTCCAGCCAGCTCCGAGGACACAGTGATGCACCCGCTCCCCAGTGGCCCTGGGGAGAGCATCACTGAGCCGGTGAGCTCCTATTTCAGAAGGATCCCACAGCATGGCACAACGCAGGAGCTGGGTGACCCATCACCTGCCAGCACAGCAGGGCCATGGGGCAGCAGCCACTGCTGACAGAGCACCCTGTGCCCACGGTGTGGCACCTGAGTGCCGTCACTGTCACCGTCACTATGTGGAGGAGCCAGCAAATGCCAGCCCCCTTGGGAGTGCCGGGAGAGCGGAGCTGTTGGGTCTGTATTTAAAGCACTGATTGCCAGAAATCACAGGATGGCTGTGCTGGGAGGGGGGCAGAGAATTAGATTCAGACTCTAATTAAAGGTTTGCTCTTCATTTGAATTTCAGATGCCAGCTTTAATTTTAGTAACTTTTGCAGGCAGTGGAGCAACCTGCCCACCTGGTGCTGCAGGCCCAGAGCCGGTGGACAGATGCCACCACAGCCAAGGGGGGACACGGCTGCACACCGGGCACTCACTGCATACCACAGAGTCGTTACACTGGCTGTAAGGAATGCTGTGCTGTGCTCCCTGGTACGGTGCTGGGACAGCCCCGGCAAGGGGCTCAGCACTGTGATGGGGTGGCCACTGTGCAGTGAGGGATGGTACTCACGTATTCAGTGTCGGCCTTGGAGTCGTAGTACTCGATGTCTTCCTCCTGCAGAGAAAAGAGAGAGCTGAGTTAGTGCCGGGCTGCGACAAGGATGGCAGAGGGGTCCCACCCCTTACCCATCCCCTCAGTCATGCTGGTGGCAGCCACCACATTGCTGGGGACCAAACCCTGCCCACGCTGTCCCCAGGATATGGTTGGGACCCCACATCCCCCTCGTCTGCCCTCCAAGCACTGGCTATCGCCTGCTGCCTTCCCTCTGCTCATGGCTGCTGCTGAGCTGCAGCAGCACAGGGCCAGGCACAGCCTCTGCCATGGATAAACAGCCCTGTGATGGTGCCACCGGTGAGACCATGGCCTCTGTGCTGCCACTGGATGCGAGGCTTGCACCCAGGATGCTTTGGTCCTGTTGCAAGCAACAGGAACCACAGGAGAGCCAGGTATGGGCAGTGTGGCAGACAGCGGCCCTGCTGCCAGCAGAACCCTCCTTCCCACATGGCAGAAACTGGGAGAAGAGTCCTGGCTTCCGCGGAGAAACGCACATTGTTCATTTCGGGTATTTAGAGCCTACTTGGGCAGAAAGGTCTGCTCAGATTCCTCTTCCCCACGTGTCAGGATGCGAGGCGATTCCTAAAGAAGCAATTCAGGGAGCAGCAATGCTCTTGCAACAGCGTTCCGTGTGCCATCAGAAAGGGTAATTAAAGGGCACTCGGAGACTCTTCTCTGTGCGCCGGGACGCGAGCACGATGCCATGCACCACTGCAGTGCTAATGTGTCTGCCACTCACTCAGCTGTCAGCAGTGCCATGCACACAGCCTCCTCTCTGTGTGCACAGCAGTGCCCTGGGATGAGTGCTGCTGCTGCTGTTTAACAAGGAAAGTGATGCGGGCCCAGAACAGACACCCAGCCAAAACCCAGCCCAGCCCAGCCACGGGCTCGTGCCAGGGAAAGGGACCAGCAGGTCCGAGCAGCTCACCAGGCGCCACCAGCCCCACTGTCCCAGCCCCACTAGGAGCTGACAGTCACTGACCCCTTGCTGGTGTTATCCTCTAGCCACAAACCTGCTCCCTGGAGTGGTTTGCTGTTGCTTCTTCAGGCTGTTAAGACACAAGAGCACCAAGAGGTGGGAAAGCCCCTGGAGCAGGGATGCTGCTCTCTCGGGGACGCCAGGAGGCTGCACAGCCAATGATCCCCTGGATGGGGATTGCACAGGGCAGTTTCAGCATCCTCCTGGGCAGAGGGGCTGGTCCCTCCCACGGGCTCTGCGACTCTAATCACAGCGATAAGACAGCACCGAGAGGGGAACATATTAAACAAAATCGATGCAGCATCTTCCAATTTCTGCTATTAAAAAGCCCAGTCATTAAGGGAAAGTACTTATTAATTATCTGTGATTTGTTGTGAAATGCTGAGAGATTTACAACAACAAGAATAGGGGGAAAACCCTGCATTCCTCTTTGGCTGCCCTCCCTGTGCCACTCCCAGCCCAACACATGCCCCTGCCCCTCACTGGTGCTGCATCTCCCTGGGTCTGTGGCCATCTGCACTTCCTAATTAAGGGAATCCCTGGGAGACCTGTAACACAAACGAGCTAATTTCATGTCTAATGATCTTTAATCAGAAGTGAGTGTGACTAACAAAAGCCACCCAGAAAGTGCTTTGTTATTCATTTTATCTTCCAGTGGCCCCTCCAAAAAGCTCAAATCCCCTCCACGGTGGGCAAGAGGGCACAAGGTGATGCTCAGCGAGGAGATCCTGGTCCTGCTTTCACCTGCTCCAGCGCTGCCATGGCATCATGGCGCATCATGGCACATCATGGCACCCAATCACGGGAAGCAGACCTCCTGGAAGGATGTCTCTCCCACTGGTTTCCCTAGGGATCACAGAGCCCTTGCCATGCACTTTTTCAAGCCTTGATGACCCCAGGAGCAACTCGGTGAGATCCTGGCCCTGTCCCACTCTGCAACTGAGGCTGCATGTGAGATAGCACATGTGGGACAGCTAGCACCAGCATGGCCCTGACCCTGTGACATGCCCCGATGCCAGGCTCCGCTCCCCTTGCCACAACCCTGCTGATGCCGGGGGCAGTTCATGGGGTCCAAGGGAGCCTGCAGGAGCTGGCAGGGCATCCATGTCCTCAGCACCTGGAGCCCAGCGGAGCCAGTTTGGAATTTATTCCAGGAAAAAGGGACAGAGCCCTTGGAGACAGTGCAGGGAGATGCTGGAAGTCTCCTGAGAGGCAACACGGGGTCTTACAATCTCCTCTCCCTAATATTTGTTTTTCAGACCACACTTGCCTTCTTCATGTAATCCTCTCTTCCTCCAACTCGGGTCCACATTAAACCCAACACTGGTCTGTGTAAATAGCACTCGTATTTCTAGAGCCTCTCAGAATAAATACCAATAAAGAAAACAATGGGGTGAAGACGTTGAGGGATTTAGGCCAAAACATTGCCCCTACTCTTGCAAACAAGCTGCAGAAAGCACTCGCAGGTGCGTTGGAGGGGAGGCTGACGCTGGGCTGCTGCTCCACAATGAGGTGTTAACCACTGCCCATGTTCTTGCACTGTAATTGCCAGACAACGTCTGTATAATGGCAGTGCAAGCGCCGTGTCACTAGCGGGTAAGCACAGGGTGATTTCAGCCTCCTAAACCCTCACTGCAAGTTAGGGGGAAATGACTCTGGGGGTCAAGCGCAACCGCAGAGTAATGTGCCAGCGCTGCTGAAGCCATTGCCCAGGCTCCTCCGGCAAAGCCACCCAGCAACCACCCTGCCTGCACCAAACCCTTGTGGTTCTGTCAAGTTAGGGCTTGACCCAGATGGGACCTCCTGATGGGGCTCCACGGGTGCTGTGTGCCACAGCCTCCACAGGGACCCCAGGTCCTGCTTGCCCCCACTCAGAGCCCTCCCCAACAGCCTCATGCTCCACTCCTTGACGATTTTACACCAAACCGCCCAGCAAAAAGCTAACTAATGAAACCAGGACATGAGCTTCGGGGTGGCTGCAAGCTGGAGCCTTGCCAGCAGGCCAAGGGAGGACCCTGCTTTGGCATGGGTGCTCCCTGGCCATGCCCCAGCAGACCAGGTTTGAGCCACAGCCCATGACACAGAGGGGCACAGGGAGTCTCGGGTGGGCAGTGAGGGGCAATGCTCCTTGACACCCCTCCCACAGCCTTCTCCAAGAGCACTCAAATTGTTTTTTTTCGCCTAAAACGATTACAGCAACTAAAAATAACACTAGAAAGGTCAGTGCTCTGTGATCTCACTGCAGCCTGGAGGTGTCAGGATGGAGGGGTGCTGGCCCAAACCTCCCAGTGAGCGGTCTGACAAGGTGACAATCAAACCACATCACACACGCAGCTGCCACCACCCTGAAAAAGACTCAGAAGGAGTTGCTGGTGGCACATCAGCTCCTTGCTCCAGCCCATCCAGCCGGAGCATGCAGTGGCAGGGACACAGAGGGGCCATGGCTCGCTCTCCCCCTATACAGCTTCTCTGTAATATCACCCAAGCTGGCTAATCCTTGCCCTGTGGGTCTGCTGTCCTCTGCAGGACCGCTCACCATCATCTTGTAAGGGTCACCCCGCTGATTGCATGCCCTGAGGATGCTGTGGCTCCTCAGGGTGATTTTGCACGTAGCTCCCGCTGCACTGCATTGATTTGGGTCCATCTCAGCTCCCCAGCTGCAGGTTTCATTTCTCCGAGCAGCATGGGTGACCTCTGCGGTCAGGAAATCTCTTTCAAGATTTAATTGGCTCTGGAAGAGCCAAATCCTGCAGCAGGTTGCCTTCCAGGCGGCTAGGAGGAACTCAGAGGGTGGTGGGGAAGACAAGCTGGATCCCAAGCACATTTCCCAGCTGCTGGATGGGGCCGGTGGCAGGGCCAGCATCCGAGCCAATGGCATGCCAATGTTGGGACAATCCAAGTGACAGGATCTGTGCCTGCTCAGACTCAGTGGCTGGGAAGAGCAAATGGGAGTCAGCATGCCCACACAGCACCAGCACCTCTGCTCATGAACCCATCTTTCCTCTGCCATCAGCACTTACAATGGGCAGAGAATATTTAGGGATTTTTTCATGCCCCTGAACCATTAAGAATACAGAAATAGCAACAGATTTTGCTTATAGTTGCACCTTTCATACGGAAGATAGCCTGCAGCATGTGACACAGCTCCTGCAGCTCCTACTGCACCTGCAGCACCCACAGCCGTGTCTGCATTAAGGCTGGGTGGCAGCAGGGGATGAGCAGGGGGACAGACACAGCGTGATCCCACTGCAGCATCCCCCCTGCCAAGCCTGCCTGTGTTGGGAGGAGTGGGATGGGACTGGCCAATGGCCCTGCCTGGGGACAGGTCCATGCTGGGCAGTTTGCCCTCCAGCTGGGGCTGGAGGTCTCAGCAGGGTGAGTGCTCACCCCAAGCCCTGACATAACTGTGGGCAGTTCCTGGCTGTGTAACAAGGCAAGGAAAGCCTCACAGAGCAGCGTAAGGGCCACAGCCAGGAACAGGCTGCCACAGGGACAAGATGAATTCCTGGGAGAAATTCCTACCTGCAATCACAGCAACGCCTGGCTCTGGGCATCAGGAAAAACACCAGCAGCCACTGGCTGAACCTTTTCTTCTCATTGGCCTAGAGCTATCCTTGTCCACACACAGCATGATGAGCTCTTCCCCAGTCCCCAGGAAGAGGAAAACATTCCTGGTTAGTGCCAGCCACTACAGGCTGTTAGATGGAGCCAGGACCAGTCTGGTGGGGACCATGCCTCTCCTGCAGCCTTCGCCATGTATCCTATCCTCCGCATCCTATCCGGCGGCAGAGACTGTATGCGTTACCCAGGACAGGTGGAAACAGTCATCATAATCTGCCTTGGCATCTTTTTTTTTTTTTAAAGCAATTTCCTCCCTCTGCCTCTCTGACAGAGCTCGGGAAATATTTAAGTGACCTGTCAACAGTTTTTTCATCTCCCTGAGAAGATGTTTTATCTGATCACGCCTTGCCAGCTATTCTTTACATGGCATCTCCCGTCTCCTCCCGCTCCTTCGAGGCTGCCTCAAACGAGATGTGACTGCCTCTGCCTCCGCTGCACTCGGGTACCACAGGGATGCCAGCACACATGAGAGCCAGTGGGCGCCCTGCCGTGCCAGCCACGGGATGCAATGGGATGGGATGGAATGGGATGGGACAGCAGCACTGAAAAGCCTGCAGCCCCCACACCAAACCACTGCACCCATGGGACCGCCACAAGTGGCCCAGCCATCTTGCAGAACAGGGGGCATGGGGAGCCCCCCCCAAGCCTGGTCCTTGGCTTTTAAGAGGGAACAGCACCGACACCGGGTTTTTGTGAATGATTTTCTTGTTCTGCTTTTTGGCCAGAAGGGCTCTACAGCAAGGTTGGTGCTTTAGCACAGTAATTCTCCGAGCGTAATGAAAGCTGACATTATATCAAACACAATAAAGACTCTCAGTTGATGGAGATCATTCCTGAACACACAAACCCATTAAACTGAAAAAAAAAATAATATCAATTCTACACACTCGCCAGCCAAAAGAAAATGTGATTTGTTATCTAAAAGGGGGTTATAAACACAGCTTCAATGCACTTTCTGTGCTGTAATGAAAACTGGGTTTGAAATGGCAAGACGACTGCAAATTGGAGTATTTGATTTTATTTTCTAACTTTTTAGGTAAACCTTCTTTCTACAAGGGCAAGTGCAAGGTTACAGCGACGATCTTTCTGTTCTTGGCCGATAAGTAGGATCTGTAATTAAAGGAGGAGAAAAATGAAAAGGAGGATAAGGAGCTGGCGTTCGCCCTTCTAACGCTGCTTTGAACACAAAGCCCTGCCTGGCCGTGGCAATCCCACCGGCACCGCCACTGGTGCCCATGCGTGGCACGGCACGGCTGCTGCTCCCACCATGGGCCCACGCTGGGCACACCATGGTGATGGAGCAGCTGGTTGGCAGGGCCCTGTGCCTGCAGGAATGCTGCATCCAGGGTTGTATGGCCAAGGAAGGGCACCCAGCTGAGCTGCCATGTCCCCCCACTTATCCCTCACCTTTCTCAGGTGGCCGGGAGTGCAATCTCTCTTATTCCTCCTGTCCTTTCCCATTTGGCAAACAGCAATCCTGTTTTCCCTGGAGTTTCGTTTCTAATGGAGCTTGAAATTATCTGGGCTTTGTTATTTGCTCGCGTGCTTGCAGCAGGGGTTATGGATGGAGGCAGCGGCGTGGGGCTGCCCAGCACCCATGCTCCCAGCCACAGCACCCCAAAACCACCCATGCTGAGGGGTCCGTACACCCACAGCTCAATGTGCAGCTACTTTTCTGTTCCAAGGAGAAAGGGTCTACTGTGCTTTAACCCTTCAATCACCCCTTTCCAGTGCCCAAAAGGTGGGCAGGGTGGGAGGCAGGGGGGCAGCAGGCAGAAGAAGAGGGGAGCTTCCCAGTATAAGTGATGGAAAATGCAGCAAGGAAGAAGAACTGGGAGAAAAACAACAGTAATAAACATTTTATGAAGCAGAAAATGGCTTATAAAGAAGTCAACTTTTAAAGGCAATTTATATAATCCTGCCAAGCACATATAAATGCGGGGATGGAGCTCTGCAGCGTTGGAGTGTCCCTTAAAGGGACAAATAGCTCCGGCAGCTCCAGCAGACTGACATGCAGTGATGACAACGCCCTGGGATGCATTTCACGGCTGGTGGTGCAGACCTGCACCTTTGACAGCAGCCCCTGGGTCAGCATGGTGCTGGGATGGGGATGAAGGTCTGGAAAAGAACCTAAGGCACTGGAAAACCCTGGAGGAAAGCGGAGCACATGGGTGGAGAGGAGCGGAGAGAACAGCATGGCAGCTTGTCAGCGAGGATGCATACAAAGGATGGCAGGAAAAAACTCAACATGACCTTCCAGCGTTTTTATAGGTACATTTTGCAGGTCTCTTGCCTGAGCAGGGTGGCGAACAGAGCATGGAAACCTGGCAAACAGCATCACGGTGTGGGCTGCAGCCCTGGCACCTCCATCTGCTGCTGTGGATGGTCAGCATGGGGGGCTCAGCACCACTGCCATGGCTGGGGGACAAGGCTGGGGACATCCAGAGCAGTGGGACAGCACTGATGTGCCTCGAGGGACAGACCCCGGTGGCTCTGCACAGAGTGGAGCCAGCTGTCCCAGCAGACCCCTAATGGCCCCACACCGCAGCCTGCCCCACTGCCCCCTGACCCTGCCCACCATGCCACCCTCAGCTGCCACGCAGCCCTGGGGTGAAACGAGCTGGAGGGACAACATGAGGAGTGCCCTGGGTGCCACTGCATGGGTGACCTTGTGGGCAAGACTGCTTTCAGCCAAGGACAGTGCTCTGGTGTCCAGGGGAGCTCTGGGGACACGGCCCTGGCTTGGCATGACTGGGGGACAGGAGGGGCCTGAGGGTGCATGAGGACAAGGAGCAGCGATGGGGCAGCACAGTGTGGGGCAAGGAAGAGTGTTTTGGGAACAGGGAGGCACTTTGCAAAGCCCCTGAGGCGGGAGGCTGAAGTCAACCCTGCAGAAAGGCCAGTGTGGCTGGTGTGTGGCTGGGAACACATGAAAAAGAGTGAGAAAATAGAAACTTTCCCTGTAGAGACGCGTTATGAGTGATTGCTGGCAGCAGCCTCCCAGCCGCTCGGGCTCCTGCTCCTGGTTCATTTTCCCCCGGACTTCCATAGCAACCCATCTGCAGTGAGGTTTAATGGGGCTGCCATTAGCACTAATGCAGCGCAAACACTCAGCATCTGCCGGCGCGACTTTGGATGGAAACACAAAAATAACCGCGCTCGCCGCAATCTGTCATCGACTCCGGCGTGAGGTTAGGACGTGACACGCTGCGAGAGCAGGGGAGAGCTGCAGCCAGGGGGAACGCGCTGCGCGGTAGGAAGGGAGGAGAGGAGGAGCTGCAGATGCTGCGCTGCTGCCTGCCCTGCCCGCTGCCTCTGCCTGCGCCGGCAGCGAGCCTGGGGCAGCAGCAGAGCCAGTGTCACCGGTGGTAGACACAGGTCGGACCGTGCCCTACCCACTTATGGGTGAAGGATGGCAAAAGGAGGTTCAAACCCTGCAGCGAGAGATGTTTATCCAGCCCCTCCATCCCCCTGCTCTGCCTGGGAACCAGGGCTGGTGCAGGCAGGGCTGGTGCAGGCAGGGCTGCCTGCTGTGGGGGATCAGACCCCCAGCGCCCCGGGAGCTGTGCACAGAGCTGGACCAGCCCATCAAGCATCCCAGCCGGGTCTGGGCTGTCCTGATAAAGCTGTGGTGAGCTCTGTGGTGACGCATCGCTGCACATTGTTTCTGGGTGACTCGCTCCTAATTACCTTGATTAAGTGGTTGCAAACAGTGCTATTAAAAATATTTTTTTTCGGCGAAAGTGGATTTCTGAAAGGTTTGTGCCGTGAATGGCAAAATGAGCCAAGAGCTCCCCAGCGCTACAGCCTTTCCCGGCACGTTTTCTCTCCCGACTGTAATCCCTCTCGCAGCAGAAGGCAGTCAGGTCTGGATGGAGAGGGAGCACTGTGGGGCTGCGGAGGGGCCCTGCAGCATGGCAGCTGCCTGTCCCTGTGTCCCTGGGGATGAGCAGAAGCACTGAGGGCTGCTGCGAAATGCTCCAGTCTTTTGGAGCCCACCCTGCCCATGGCCACAAGGCATCCACCACTGGGTGCCAGCGCAGTGCAGGGTGCATGGGGCCACCACAATGCCCTTGGGGTGGCCCACGGCCAAGTTTTGGGTGCTGCCTTAGGACGAGTTGCCCTGGGGCTCCTGACCCCAGAGGACACACAAGATTGGGCCAGCAGTAGGGATGAGAGCCCATGGGAGATGCCTGCAGCCCCCCCAGCGCTGGTCGCAGGCTCCCCCAGGAGCCCTGAGCCCACAGCTGAGGTACTGGTGAGGCACCAGCATTGGCATCAGCCAATAAACTCCAAAACTCCTTATCCTCATGATCTCCCCTCCACTGGCCTTCCAGAAAGAGGTGACAGTAACAGAGCAGTGTTCTCAGGAAGAAAGGTGTCAGTGACCACTGGTGTCAATGACAACTGTCTGCTGGAGGAGAGGGCCAGAGGGGACCCCCCACCTCTCCTTATCGAGGCTGCTTCTGCTAATGATGGCAAGACCCCTGCGAGCTCAGCCTCCCTGAGTGCCTACAGGACACAGCTCCTGGGGGGACAAGAACTGGCCACGAGAGTCCACCCCACACTGGCCACATGGCAAACAAAAGCCAAGCAGGTCAACACCTTGACTTCCCTTCTGCTCCTCCTGCCTTGTCCTCTCCACATCAAACTGTGGTGACTACCATCACCTATGGCAGGAGGGTCTACAGGAGTGAGATGTGGTTCCAGGTCCTCATCTCCTCACCTCCCTTAGCGGATCATGGTTGCAGAGAAATAACCCCCCAAACACGCCAGCAAGACCCAGTAGTGGGGCCGTCCCTGGGCTACCCTATAGGGGGTTCCCTGGGGCTGGGCAGGATCTGGCCCAACCCAGAGGAAGGGGCTGGGTGGCTCAGAAGTATTTTTTATTGTAGGCTCCGTTTGCACTGGAAGAAAAACAATCTTTCCTCCCTTTTATATTATTATTATAATTTGAGAGCATTTCCAGACAGAACCCTTCAGGTTCCTGCTGAGCGCTATCACCGCCAGAATTACAAAGTCAAATGCAATCATTAAACCCGCATCTTCCCTCTGCCAGCCCAGATTGCTCCTTCCCCAGAATCAGCTCCCACCGCATCTGCTGGCTGGTGCCATGGATGAGCCACTGCTGCCGTCACCCCGTGTGGGACCTCGGCACAAGCCCACTGCCAGAGACGGTGTGTGGGGGGTGAGAGTCTTCCCAACCCCCAAACCCTCAGCGCTGAGCCGCCAGCTCGACCTTCACCTCCTGCCTCCTCCTTCCAGCCTGTGCAGGCAGAGACGAGGCTGGAAATGAGCTCAAAATCGCTTCATTTGCTCTCGTTAGCGCTGGCAGGCGGCGGTGCCGGGGCCACCTGCATGCTGAACAGCACGGCACGGCCAGCGGCAACGCGGGAGGGAGCCGGGGAAGTGCGCGAGGAGGGAAGGAAGAGCTGAGGGATGGGAGCAGGGATGGGATGGGGAGCTGATTCAGGAGTCATCCCTGTGCTTGATCATCCCTGCGAGTCATCCCTGAGACTGATACTTCCACTGAGCTCAGTGTCCATGCGGGAAAGGGGTGGGAGCAGATGGGGCACCCGCGGAGCCTTACCCGGATGTTGTCCTGCCAGTGATGAGCCTTCTGGAACTTCTCTGCCGCGTTGGCAAGTCTCTGCAAAGCAAGCGGGAAAGGAGAAGTGAGCCCAAGGAAAGCAAGAGGAGCCAGGCATTGCCCACACCAACCTGGGACCATGGGTGCCACCCCAGCACCCACCACCGCTCTGTTTGGGGGGATCCCAGGATCCTGCCGTGCAAGCAGCGGGGCAGGAAGAGGGACTGCGGGCAGCAGTGCTTCGAGAAGGATGTCCTGGCCATGGGGAGCTGGTGTTTCTCTGCTTGCTCCCTCCTTTCCCAGAGCAAGCCAGTGTCTCCAGAGGAACTGCTGCCGCGTGAACCCAACCAGGGCTGAGCCACCAAAGCTTGGCAGCTGTTGGCACTACTGCCAGAGCCAGGCAGGCTGTCATTTGTGGTACAGAGCAAGGGCTGAACCCAGGTCCCTATGCTGACAGCCCCCAGCTCTCTGCAGGGCAGACCCTCCAACAATGCTTTAAAAACCCCCTTAAATGCCCCAATGCTGCCTCAGCCCTTCTAAGAGATGCTCTGGGGAAAGGAAGTCCTGAGGTGTGATGGTGTCTTCTTCATGTGCCCCTGCTGCCTGTGGAGAGTGGCAGCACCAAGCCCCACAGCACCCAGCCCTGGCAGCGTGGTGGGAGCAGGGCCATGACAGTGGGTGATGTATTACCAGGAGCACAGCAAAGCACAGGCAATAGAAAGTAAGGTGATGGGCAGTGAAAGTCATCATAGATCTGGCCCTCCCCAGCCAGAGAACACAGCTTGTTCTTATCAGATGCAGGGAAACGTGTATCCATCACGGCATAATCTCGGCACACACTAGTTGAAACTTTCCTATTTAATCTTTTCTTGTTTTTTAATCTTGCTTTCCAAATCAAAGTGCTTGCTTTCAATGGCCAGCATCCAAAGGGAAAGATCAGCTATCAGCTGAGCATTGAAGCAAAATACCCATGGCTCTGGTGGCAGAGAGAAGAGATTGGGATCTCTCCAACGCAGGGCTGGAGAGAAAAGCCAAGTAATGTTAATGTTCAGGGCAGATGTGTGGGGTGTCACCTGTGCAGGAGCCACCTCAAAAAGCTGTGGCCCAATTCTGCACCTCACCCCCCCAAGCTTTTGTGCTGTTTGTATATCGAGATGGCTGATTAAAGACAAGCATTTATTCCGAGTCGCGCTTCAGGCAGCAGTGATGAAATGTGCCTTGTTCTGTACTTGATAAGAGCGTATTTGTTTATGATGGGCCAGGGTAAGATTTATGGACATCTTTAACTATTCATCGCTTTGCGTGAAGTGCCTGGAGGGCTGCAAATGGTGCAGTAAGGGACAGCTACACCCAGGAACGACACTTCGACACAAGACATTTTTCCTCTGGAAAATGTCAATTTGTCAAAGTCTGGCCAGACACAACTTTGCTTTCTTTTTTTTTCCTTTCAAATACATCCAGATGTTCTTGTTTGATAAATAGCACATTATAGGGACAGGGGGAGCCCACGGCAGGATGGCACAGCTAGAGGGGAGCCCTAGCCAGCTCCTGCCCAGAGACAGGCTGCTGGCACCAGTGGGAGGGGTAATCACTGGATTTGGAACCCTCCAAAACCATGGCAACAAGGATGAGGCCTGTGAAGGGGCTATTTAGGACAGCTTTGCTCATAAGCAGGACCTGGAGCTGTGTGTTAGGACCAGGAAGATGCTGCTGCTCCAGCAACCCCCCTGGCTATGTCTCCCTGTGGAAGGTGATGGGTCTGCCCAGAGCCACACACTGCTGCAGGACATCCTCATTAATGCCAAATGAGTTCATCATGAATAATGTTATCGTGATCGATACAGCTCAAGGATTATTTCTAATCCCTAACAATGATTAAACCATTATTTTTCAAGTATTATAAATCAATCAGTCCATCTCAAGGTGCAGGGACTGCAGGATGCCAAGGATGCAGGCAATGCGCTGGGATGCTGGACAGGGGTAAACGACAGCCACCAAAACCTCCCGGGGGCTTCAGACCTGGGGCTGTCAATTGTGTGGTTCCAGCAGCAAGAAAAAAGAGAGGAATTACCAAAAAGAAAGCACAGGTATGAAATACCTGCAGATTTCCAGCAGGCTCTGGTGCAGGCAGTGCCCCATCCACAGCTCTTTCTAAGGAGCACGGTTCTTTGCTCAGGAGTCACTGAGAGCGAAGGGCAGAAGATTTAGAGGCTGAACACACTGAATTGAAATGACTCTGCAGGTCACCAAAGGCCAGCAGATTTGCAAGGGATTGGTGTCTGGAGATCCCCACGGCAGGGTCTGTGAGGGGGAAGGTGCTGTACAGGCTTTATCGCGCCGCGGCCTCTTTCGTATTCCGCACGGCACTCCTCCCTGCCTCGCTGCTCACCCGGGCAGATCCACCAGGAGCTCCCTGCTCAGCGCACTGGGAATTAAGGAGCCTCGGGGACAGCACGGACTCGGGTCGGGCAGGTGGCAGCACAGCCGGGCACGTGCCCTCCCTCCCGAAAGCCATGCAGGAAAGGAGAGGAGGGATGAGGTGGGAGACCTCCCATCTGCCTAGAGTATGGCACCTCCAAACACACGGCTGCTGGTTTTCCCCTGCTTTGCTCCAGGACCTCGCTTCTCAGCCCTGATCACCCACAAACTCACCCACTCCACGTCCCCTGTGTCGCCCCTTCCCCTCCATCGCACCCGGGGCTCTCCTGCATCACTCCAGTATTTCTGCACAGCAGCTTTCCAAGAGAAACTGGTCCAACACGCTGCTAATCTCTCTTCCCAGCCCCCACATGGCAATAAGTATGCCCTGGCTGTTCCTGCCTCAGTCAGATCAGTGGGTTTAACTTAGGAGGCAGTGGAGCAGAGACCAGAGCAGCAAAGGGAGGCCAAAGGCCAAGGTTGGATTTATAAAACAGGATTATGGCAAAGATCCTGCAAGAGCACCCTGAGCAGCTCTGCGTAACGGCACCAGCACTGTTGTGCCCTAAGCCTCCCCATGGAAATAAAGCACCCCATGCCTGTGCTGATGCTGGGGGATGCTCCTTGGGAAGCCTGGGATGTTGTCCCCAGCCTCTCCCTGCAGCCAGTAAGGAAGGGCCCAGCAATGGCCCAGCGATGTTTGCTCCGAGGGAGAGCCGCTCCTGCTAAGCCTTCATTTAACTTCCTTCCCCATGGCCATTATCACCCTCATATCGGCGCCTTCCCCAACACATGGAGTGTATTAACCTCCTGCACTGGAGCACACAGCTGGAAGGAGAGATCTTTGCTGGAGATACAAGCAGCCCTGCGCTACCAGGCCAGAGAGGTCCACACAGCATCTTATCACCCCAACCCTCCTCCCAGAGCAAGGAAATGCCAGTGAAAGGTTAAGATGAGGAGGTGAAAAACAAACACACACCACAAAGCCAAGTAACCCAAGCCCCAGGTGGGAACATCCCAGGGGGCTAGTTTTGCAGCTCTTCCTCCTCCATGATGAAGGAACAAGGATGGCACAAGCCTTCTCTTTCGACACCAATCTCCCCTCCATGAACAGGACACTCCAAAACCACATCTGTCACTGCAGAGCATCTGGAGAGATGAAAGCCCATTCCACATGCTCCACACGCCTCCATCCTGGTCTGCCTGTGTGCACCAGAGCAGAGGGCACATTCTCACAGTCCCACCTCCTGCCACCAGCTCCAGGATGTCCCCATCCCGCTCTCCCTCATCCCCAGCCTATCCTCTCCCATTCACTGAACTGGCTGCACGCACCCCCCGAAGCAAACCCTAAAGGCACAGTGCACACACCACCACCAAAAACCGATCAACCAGCCACGAACGACGACAACCCCCTTATATACACATAGGGAATATAAATCTTGAGTAAACACTGTAAAGCAGTGAAGCATCTCATCCTGTAATAATCTCCAAGACAGTTGATCCCAGGGCTCTTATTACCCCTGCAGCTGTCATCCGAAATCCAGTCGGCAGCGGGCTCAGCCACGGCTGAGTATTGATCAAGGAGGCAGCTTCAAACATGCCGCAGCATTTCTCTTTCCAAGCACTAACTTGTTTGTCAATAATTCCCTTGGCCGTGTGGAGGGAAAGGGGCGGCCGCAGCCTGTCCCTCCTCTCAAGCCTGGATCCATCCTGTGCCTGAGGGAGGGTGGAGCTGGAGCTGGCACTGGGAGGGCAAAGAAACACCCGGTGAATGGTGAAGAGCAGGTGGTAAATCCTCCAAGGGCTTCTAAACCCTGGTGGTGTAAGCCCTGCCAGCAGCGAGGATTACAAGCACAAACTAGGAGCAAAACCAGAGCCAGAGCTGCTGCAGACCCCACGTGGGGCAGTGGCATGGCCAGCACCCAGCCCTGGGAGCCTGGGATGAGCCCCAAAGCCACAACTTTCATCATTTTACTGAGTGTCTCAGTAACTCTCAGCCAGCAGCACGTGGCTCTTGTTCCCTGGCCAGCAGCTCTTTCTGCTCCTTCTCCAGAGCCCCTGTTTTTACCAGTAAGACACACCATCACCAGTCCTAACAACTATGGGGAGGGGATGAGTGGCACATCCCAAGCAGAGAGGTACCCATGTGTTTGGAGAGGGGTGGGAGGAAAGGGAGAGCATCACTGCCCAGGGTGTTTCTCCTACCCCGAAGTATCACTCAGGACTCTGGAAGAGCCTAACTTCTTGCACACAGAAAATCACCAAGGGCAAGAGGCCAGTGCAGCTAACCAGGCACCCTATGGCATGAGCCTTGCCATAGGGTGTTCTCTTCATCTCTTTCTCCCCTTGGAGAAAAGCCACTCTCTGTTACCCTTCTCCTGGCGTTTCTGCCCTCCACGAGGGCTGACATTTGCTTTCCAAACCCACAAGCAGAGAGCAGCTCTGCCCCTGACTGCTCCCTAGAAGGGGAGGAGGACCTGGGGAGCAGCAACACCAAAACCTCAGCTCAGCTGCTCAGACCCTCCTCAGCTCCAGCTTTCACTGATCTGATGCCAAATAACCAGTGTCCCATCCTTCCTGGGGAAGGAAGGGCAAACACCAGGGCGCAGGAGCTGACCCCAGCTACACCAGCAGGGAGACAGAGACATGGGTGAGCTGCGGGTGGGACAGACGTGCCCCAGCAGTGTCAGAGCTGCCCATCCCAGTCTGAGTCCCCCACTGCCACCGGGAGGGCTTGGCAGGCTGGAGGGACATGGTCCCATGAAGGGTTTCAGGAGATGGTGCCCTATAGCACAAGGTCCCAGGGCAGCCTCAGCTTCTGCAGTGGTGGGAGCGTCAGCAAACATATTAGTTGGCATCTCAGCCCGCTGCTTCAGCCCCATCTCCTCCTCAGATGAACTCCAATCATTCAATCCAATGGCGCTCCCTAAACCACACTCAAATAACCTGTGGAGCTCCGGTCACAATCATCAAGCAGGACTTGTCACAGTTCAAAATCCATTACAATAACCACAAGGCGTTTCAGTGGCAATTATAAGAGATAGTTTCACTTAAAAATCAATTTTACTTAGAGCTTGGGGGAACAGTTTTTAAAAAATAAAGAAAAAAAAGGCAGTGATACACTTGCCACTTAGGCAGGAGCAGTTCACCTGCCAGGACTCAGCTGCCAGCACCTCCAAAGAAAAACAATCCTTTCTTACCCTTCTTATTTTGGAGAAATAATGGCCAGGTTGGATGGGGCTTTGAGCAACCTGCTCTAGTGGAAGGTGTCCCTGCCCACGGCAGGGGGAGTGGAACCAGATGATCTTTAAGGTCCCTTCCAACCCAAGCCATTCTGTGATTCTGTGACATAAGTCCCATGTTAAGATGACAAGAAGTCCAAGGAGTGGCTTTCCCTCCCCTGCAGGTGCTCCACTCTGCATGGTACCAACAACCATGAGATGCAGGAGGGCATCCCTGAGACAAGTCCTATCCTTGTGGGCTCCTGGCTCCCTGCTCCATGAGGATAAGGCCTTCTGTGCCTTTGAAATCCTCCCCTTTAGCTCCTTGCCTTTCATTCAAGTGGAGGCTGTTAGAAAGTTTGCACTGGAAACCGCTTCCAATCAATTTATTTTAAGGCATCACCTCTTGCTGCACTGTGATGTGCAAGCTTTAAAAAGCATCTCATTTATTATCTGCTGCCGCGTGGGGATTTCCATACGGCACATCACGGCGCAGCAAGAGCTCCTCTAAGTTCTTCTGGAAAGGCAGATTTTCAGCACACAGAAATTCCCCCCGAATACACCAAAACATCACCACCCCGCGCCCCCAGCAAGCCCCAAGAGGAGCCCCCCAACTTCCTGGCTTGAAACATGGCATCTCCCTTGTTTCCCCCAGTGCCACCAGCAACCCTCCCACAGCCTGAGAGGGGTCAGACATTCTGAGCAGTAACTCAGGCCCCCACTACCACTGCACGTTTAGACCAGAGCAGTTTAAATTGACAGTTCAAAACACCAAAGAAAAACAATTGCAATGCAAATAATCCTCTAAAGGACTCATTAATGGTGTTTTGCTCTTAAAAAAAGCACCATAATTGGAATCAGTTTTGCTTAAACTTCAGAAAGGTGGCAACCAAGCCCCAGCAGCTCCAGGTGCCAGGGGGACGTTCCAGGGAGGTGGAAGTGACCAAGGTCACCAAATAGCTTTTCCCAATGTGTCAGCTCATATAATCCCAATACTCACCCATCTACCCCCGGCATTTCTTCAGGGCAAGAGGTAGCCTCCCAGCTGCCAGGACCCATTTCCATCCCTCTGGGACATCCATCTCCACCCTGTCTGCATCCTTGCTGTCCTGTTCTGCCCTGCCATGGGGACAACACTGACAGCACCCAGATGGAGCACTCAATGGGGTCCAGCACTTTGCCAGTGCCAGTGGCCAGCACCGGGAGCAGGAGGGGTTGTGCCACAGCAGAGTGGAGAGTGGCAAACAGGGAGCAGGAGATGAGATTGAGCAAAGAAAATGTACTGAGGGGTGAACGGTGCCCTTGAAGACTTGAGAGGACACTACAATGAGCAAAGCCTCCCAAGGAGGACCCATGGCTGTGGGTGCTGCAGACAGGAGCAGATGGAGCAGCAGAATGCCAGGCAGAGCGGTGGTCAGGGCTGGGCAGTCTCTCGGGCTCACCCATCACTGCTGGTTTCACAGTTATACATAAAGATGGCCTGACAATCTACCAAGCAAATCACATAGTTCATTTTGAAAGTCCGTTATTATGAATTTACACAATAAAAATCTAAGAAAAAGGTTTAGTAATTTGACTTAGCTCCTAAGCACTAGCTATGCTGGCACTGCCACTGCGTCAGGAACACTCACACCCAGCAAACAGGAAAAACTAACAAACTGCCTGGGCACATAACACACAAGTTTCAGGCCATTTCCCCGTCCTGGCTTTGTTTTGCCAGGGCAGTTGTGCCCCTTTCCTGAGTGATGCAGGAGGGTTGCTGAGAGGCTCTTTGGACCCAATGGGATCATTCACATTCTTCACCCCAGTGCCCAGGTTTGAGAAAGGCTTGTGCACCCCTTTGTGAGATCAAGATGACTGCTCACCCTCTCCTGGCTCTTTCAGCCTCTTGATCTTCAGCAAAGCTCAAAGCCTCAAGCTCTTGAGGCTTTGTTGCTCTTTGGCAAGATGTCCCAATATGCTTTCCCAATCCTCTGCCTCCTTGTTCAAAGACCCAAATCCTCACGCAGTATTTCCCTTCAGCCCCTACCCCTATATTAATGCTTATGGACTACACAACAAATCCAGGCTGCTGGTTGGCTGCTGTACAGGAGCAGGATTGTTGTTGCTTTGGTTTTGCCCTCCCTTAACCTATTTTCTCTTGTTTGGAGCCTAAAAATTAAGTGTCTGACTGCATTTTTACAGCACAGCAAGGACAACTCATGACCCAGCTCCCTTGGTGTTACAATAAAAGAAGGAAGCAAACAGCAGCAGACCACCACCATGGATGCAAGGGGGTGTGATGTCCACCCCTGTGTCCAACATGAAGCCCAAGCCCTGCCAGGAGATGTGCCCACTTGACTTCACCCCACATCTCTCCATTTTCTGGCTTGCACAGACGCCTGTCATTCCTGTAATATAATTTTTCCAGTAAGCTTCAATACAGATCCACTCTTGATTCCACTATTGTCTTTTAATTTCTTTTGTTCTTCCGTTTCCTTGGTCCTTTTGTAAGGGGAGCACTCTCATCGCCTGCTGCAAATCTGGGCATGTAGCTCCTGCCCAGCAGACGTGATGCCCAGAAAGCCTCGGTGCTAATAAAGCCCCTGTCATGAGAGCTCAGCTCCCCGCCCTCTCCTTCAGCACGCGTGATTGTCTTCCATTCTCAGAGTGAACAAAGAGCCACCCAAGCCAAGGAGAGGGACTCAAAGTGCATTCACTCACCACTATGCCCATTTCTTGGGCTTCGCCTTTATTCATTTTGCCTGGGATGTGCCCTCACTGCAGACCAGCCCCTGAGGATCCTCTCCCTTCCCTGGGGAACACAGCTCCGGCACGGCTGGAGGCCCTACAGCCCTCCCTTGGGATCTGCGTTTGTTGGGAGAAATCCCTTCCAGCTCAGGTTTTCCCTATGGCAACGCTGGCCTGACCCTGCAGTTCCCCAAGGGCAGCAACACTGCTGCAGAGCCTGCAGTGCCTGTCCCTCCACTGTGTTCTGGGAGCACGTTCCAGCATCACTGTTACACCCAAAACTCAAGGAGACTCGATGCTTTTTGTTTTAAAGACCAAGGTGGGGGAGGAGAAGGCGTGGAAGAGCTCCCCTAAGGGAAAAGCCATCAACTGGAACAAGATTTCAACAACTACACGTTTCTTGACCTTTTCCACAGTCATATCTTTAATGTTTCATGGACGGATTTGATAAAAAGAAAAAATTAATAAAATAGATTTCATTTTTAAAAAAAGGTCAGGACATGCGTTACACGGAAAAACTCATTTAGGTCCCTACCTGCTGCCTCGTGGATGCCAAGGAGCCCTCCCCTGCCTCCCACCCGCGGCGCTGCGGCACAGGCATCCATCTCCCTGCCTCGATTTTCATCACATTCAGGGTTTGATCTCTTTTGGACTTTTCCTTCCTCTGCCAGACATGGGGTCAGGATCCATAAGCACTCAAGAGACGCTGACAGACACTTGGGAGCCACAAATACCTGGTGTGGTGTTGCACATCTAATCTGGAGAGGCAGCCAGTGAGCTCAAACATGGAGAAGATGCTTGTCCAGGCTCCAGCACAGCTCTGCTACCTGCTGCTGCTCACTCAGCCTTGGGCACAAACCCCTCCCCATATGTCTAGGTAGATGTTGAGGCTGTCTCAATGCCCAAGCCATGCACAGCCCAACAACCAACATCTGCACACTCCTGCTCACCACAGCAGCCACTCTTGTGGCTCTTGCATCCACCCCACGGACATCACTCCTTGCCCTTGCCCGTGGACATGAACATAAATCCCACCCGCTGTGTTTGAGGTTGGGCTTGTCAAGAGCAAGCAAAGCACAATAAATCCCCCAGCACAGAGCCAATTCCTGCTGATCAAGATGTTTTAAACCAGAAATGATATTTAATAGCAACTCCTTCCCAGCTGGCCCAGTGGCCTATTCCCAAAGGCTCAGAAACAAAAGCAGCCCGGATGTCAGCTATGAACATTTGTATTATCAAGCCCATTCTGCAATTAGAGCAGACTTCTGTCTAACTTCAGCCTCTTTTCACCATTCCCTCATTTTTTTATTCACTAAGAACAAAATATAATTCAACAAAGTTTGCAAAAATATATAGGAATTACTGTGATAACATCATACTAAGTTATTAAGTGGTGACAATGGGGGACAATTACAGTATATAGTCCATTATACAGCACTGCCATTGGGATGAATGAAGTAAAACACATGGTGAATGGTGAGGAGCTTATTAACGAGAACATTAGTGCATCAGAACATAATACCTGCCATTCAGCCAGGAGTTATCGCTGTGCTGGTGCAGACTGGGGAGGAAAGTTGTGGAAAGGGCTGACAGCTTCACCGCACAGTTTGAGGCACCAGCCCTGTGCTAGGGACACTGTGGATTGATCCACGGTGCTTAAACAACAAAAAAGGGCAAAACCTCACCCCTGAGCTGCCACCACCACGAGTATTTCCCTCCAGTTCTGCTTCTGGAAAGCCCTAAAGATTTTTGCAATGGCTCAGCCAAGCAGAAGTGGACAAGGATTTCTCCCAGCTCCCACCGGCATCCATAGGAGCATCCCCTCTGTGCTCACCAGAGGGCATCTCACCCCTGCCTTTCGGCCAAGGGCTGCTCTATCATCAGCAAAGCTTTCCAGGCTTGTTTTATTTCTATTCTGAGCTTTCCTCCTGCCCCAGCAGTGCCTGTCCCATGGCTTTTTTGACGCCGGTCTGTGTGGCAGTGGCTTGCACACAGGATGCCACACTGCAGCCCTGCAGCCCTGCCTGCTCTCACTCTCACCAACCAGCGATATCTGTTTACTCTTAATTTTGAAAGCCCAGCAGAAAATTCAGGAAAAGGTGGCCAAACATAACAGCCCGGTGCCCCTGTGAGACCAGCAAAAAGAAAGGCAGTAACGGCGATGCTGAGCAGCACCCAGCACTTCCCTGCTCCAGGGAAGAAAGCTGCGGCAGGCAGCAGGCAGATGACAGGCAGTGGACAAGCCTCATCCCAGTCCTCTGCCCAGCTCTGAATGGACGAGAGCTAAAGTGAGCACAGCTGAAGAGCTGAAGGTTAAACCCTGGATACAGCCTGCATCACAAATGCACATTTTTTGGAAGGCTTTAGGGGGAAGGAGAATAAAACCCAGCCCAGTTCCTGTGCCACCATCTCGGTGGCCCCACAAGAGCATGCCACGCTCTGGCTGAAACATCCCCTGCATGATGCTGGCTCTCAACCGGTTGCTCAGCGTTGGGTTTGGGTGTCCCATTCCACTCACTGGTGCTGGACACATCCCGGGCTCCCTTTCGCCATCACCCGAGGTCGCCCCTTGCCTGCAGAAGGTGAAGTGGACCACGACACTGGGAGATGCATGAACAAAATTATCAGGGAAGATGCTCTTTGTTGGTAAGGGGCTCGAGACAGAAAGTTGCAGACCGGCTTCCAGAGCAAAGCAGCACAACTCCTACACCTGGTCCTGTGCAAGGACTAACCTGTGGGAAGGGCTGGCTTTATGCTCTTCCTCCCAGGCTCTGCAGTCCCCTGGAAGCCACCGCACCTGGTTCTAGTTTGGGTAGGTCCTGTCCCTCCCCTCTCTGCTGGCTCACCTTTGCTGAGCCAGTGCTGGGTTCCCTGCAGCTCCGGCTTGCTCCTTCTAAGACGTTATTTTTACACTTCTCTTAAAATACAACACTAAGAGAGGCTTCTTGACTATATTAACATTAGGAATCTAATCAGCAATCAGACAGCTCATAATTTTCTGATTAGCTCTGATTATACTCAATCTTTAGGAATGGGGAAAAAAAAAAAGGAGGAAAGAGAAAGGAAAAAGAAGAAGGAAAAATACAAAAATATTCTCTGCTCAGTTTTCCCACCCTGATTCCCTTGATGAGGCACAGAGCCGCAGCAGCAGCTCTGCTGACCCCAGCGAAGCAAGACAGTGCCACAGTGACCTGCTAAGGCAGCATTGCTCAATCTTCCAGTGCCATCGCAGTGCTGATCTTCATCCTCACAGGCTTAGCTGGGATGTTGTCCCAAAAAGGGGCTGCTGAGGGAATGGAGAAGACATCAAGGGTACCAGAGCTGCTGACAAACCCGGAGGAGTGTTGTGAGCTCTGCTCCTGGGCCTGACACCTCAGATAACACACTAATAATCAGGGTAGAAGGATGCCACAGAGGAAGGAGACGATGTGTGTGTATTCAGCTGGCTTCAGCCTGGAAGGAGGAGCCTCTCCAGGCAACAAGGAGGAGGAGGAGGCTGAAGAATGCTGTGAGATGAGGCCATGGCCACACACAGGCTTGGTAGGGTACAATGAATGCTTTGTGGCAGCCCAGAGGGAAAGATCCCAAGAATTCAGGATCTGAGGATTGGCAGAAGCTGGGAGGCAAACAGCAAATGGCCTGAAGGTCCTGGGGCAGGAGCAGAAGATGCAGGCAGATTTACCTGCAGACCAGGCAGTGGGAACTGAGATGCTCCTCAGAGCAGGCTGCTCCACTGAGCATCTCCAACCTCTGACAACAGCAGCAGGGAGAACCAAGGGGAACTTGAGAGGCACCAGGGACACGGCTGGGCAGACACATGTTGGTAGGAAGCCTAGGGAAGACTTGTGCTTGGCCTGTCTCCATCCATACCAAAGGACCTCAGAGGACAACTCTTGCTGGGCTTTTTCGAAGAAGGAGAAGGGGATGCCCTGGTGCTGAGCCTCACAGCTGCAGCTGGGAGGAAGGAAACTGAGGAACAAGCCAGAGGAAGGAGATCTAAACCAGCCCCTCTAACAGAGTTAATGAGTTGTGCACACTCTGCGTAGGAGCTTCACTCCTGACTGCAGCAAGCGATCAGCTGATGCTGTGAAGCATGAGATTTAATTATTTGTATCATAGCCACGGCCTGCATAACTACAAATGATATTAATGGTCATAAAATCATCCAGCTGGCTCTTCAAACCTGCTGCCGCACCGACCCGCCGCCTTGCAAGGACCGCTCGCATCATGGCAGAACCGGTGGCAAACCCCATCCACTGAACATCGCAGCAGACTGACACCACCTGGAAGGGCCACCCCACGTCCAGCTAGGGTCGCTGTGCATGGAGCACACGATTTGGGTCTTGAAGACAGCCTTGATAACGAGAGGTGCTGCGTCAAAGCCCTGCCTGGCCATAGATTTGCATTGGCTTAGCTGAACCTCTCAAGAGCCTTGTGCCTGCTTGCAGGCTGGGGAGCTGCTTTGCTGGGGAAGAGAGGGCAGCTCTGGCTCCCTCCAAGCTGCTCACCACTTGCCTTTGCTCCAGGCTGGCAGATCTGCCCAGGGAGAGCAGTGCTCCTCACCTTGGTCAAACCAAACTGGGTTAGCAAAGATCTAGGCTAAGCTAGGGACCTGCTAGAAAATAGAGTAGAACAGAACAGGAGAACAGAGTAGTTCAGGTGGAAGGGACATGCAGTGATCACATAGTTCAACTGCAAGACTAAGCGGACACCAGCCCAGTTTGAACCCAGGGAATTCAACTGCAAAAGCAAATGACCCAGGTGAGAGCAGAGTAGCTCTGACACTGTGCCCCAGCAGCCTGATGCCACTTCTCCTGTCCTCCTTGGCTGAGGTCCCCAATTGCTTTTACACCAACTTTAAAGACAACACCTTGAAATCCCCACTTGAACTAAGCCCTGGTGAAGGAAAAGGTGCAGGTACCCTAGGGCTTGGCTCTGCCAACCCTCTTCATGCAGCATCCCAAGCAGGCATTGGGGTCGCCCCATCTCCTTCCAGCACAGCAAAGCCACATTTGCAGGTGAGACCCGGGAGGAGGTTGTGCCCGTACTGCAGATAACAATGGAAGGGATCGATCCCTTTCACATGCTGGGGATCAAGCCCTGCTGCTGCTGTCTCACATAGCAGACAGTGCTCAGCACCTGTGTACACCAACAGGGCTCTTTGCAAGCACAAAATCCTGCCTGAGTTCACACAGACAAGGTCTCCCCCTTCCCAGCACCAGGGAAGTCTCCTCCTCGCACTCCAACCCTGCCATCGCAACCACAGAGCCCTCTTTTGTGAAGCAGTGCTGGAGCTGTAATTAGTTTGAGGTGACCTCTGGAAAAAAAAAGAAGTTCAAGTTTAAAAAGAAAATCTCTCTGGTTAATGCTATGCAAATTGCCAGCGAGGCAATCAGGCTGACTTTTAAACAGTGGCCCGTCGGAAGGGCTCACAAGACAGCCTTATTGTCTTGCTATCAATTTGCATCTCATTACCCACAATGCGGTGCTGGTTGGAGGTAACCTTTTGGGGAACACACTGCCGTGGCGGCGGGAAGCCTGGGACAATTTGGTTACTCCTGTTTACAAGGCTTTCATGTGGTCCAGCACTCGAAATGCAATGGTTGAGAGGCCAGGTCACTGTCAGCGCTGCCTGCTACTTGGCTGCAGCACCGGGAACTTGTGTCACCCAGACCTGGCATCTCCTGCCACCTCCTCTCAAGGCCCCTGCTTGTGTTGCCTGCTCCCATGGGCATAGCACACTGCAGGTCCTTCCCACCAGGCTCACCGACTCCTGCACACTAGCAGCCTGCCTCTGCCCAGCCATTCAAGATGTTTCTGAGAGTCTTTCCACACTTTTTCACGTCTCTGCCAACCCTCACCACCTGGGAAGATAGTACTAAAATAGGATTTTTCTACAGGAAGGAATTCTCAGCCTGCTCCAGAGCCTCCAGCCACCGACAGCTCCCACACCAGGTGCTCTGCCCCCTTCTCTATCCCCACCAACTTGATGAGACCAAGCACTCAGCAACCATCTCACCTTATGATTCTCACGTGAACCTCCGATCCCCAGACCGAGCTGCCCTTAACACACTGCTGCAGGGGGGCTGCCAGGCCCTATCCTGCATTACTGAGCTGCTCTCCACTGCCACCTGCACAAGGACTTCGTGGTCCCCAGCCCAGGAGCAAGCTACGTGACTTTGCCGCCCTTTGGAAAGTCATTTATCCAGCACAACCAGCAAGCACAGGGATCCTACCTCTAGATGCTCACTCTGTGCACCCACTCCCTACTACCTGTGCCCTGCGCCGGTGCCTCTGCACTCAGGCCAGGGACGGTCTGGTCAAACTGCTCACACAGCACATCCCCTCCTGCCCTGCCAGACCTGGCTGCAGGCACGTCCACCTCCTTCAGCACCCATGGGCTCCGCTTGGCCGAGAAGACCTCTCTAGACAGCCCTGCGCTCCCTGCAGCAGCATCCTGGGTCTCACTCGCTCCATTTCCTTCCTCCCCATGAACTCTGCAGCACGAGGCCTCCCTGTGAAGCAGCAGAGCTTTCAGCTTTGCTCTGTGCAGACATGGCACTGCCCGGTTCCTGGCATCCTGTCAGAGCCGCGTTGCCAAGCACTGGCAGGGCCCTTTGCCAAAGTGCGGGTGCCACCTCCGCCACCCTGGCCAAGGCAACAAAGGGACTTTGAATAGGCAAGAGAGCACCACTGTGAGGAAGAAAACCCAACCGCTTAAAGCCCTTCTGAATAATGGTGCTGCCGCCCCGCTGCTCAAATCAGCTGCAGCACTTTGTTGTTATGATAACTAAATACAGAAGATTTTAACAGCTGGAAATGCAGCAACAATATTTAAAAGAGTTTTTTTTTTTTTTTTTTTAAATTGTTGGTATTTTATTCAATAATGCTAATGGGCTTTTATTTTTTATTTTTATTTATTTTATTTTAAAGGCACAAGGTTCCCTCTTCTCGTATTTCTGCACGGTGCTGGCCAGGCTGCGAAGCCAGCTCTTGCCTGGTGATGGCAGGGAATAACACCAAAACACTTAATAACACCAAAATACAGGCTGCTGGAGGGAGCCGCAGCTGACTGGGGCATGGAAATCACATCTTGCTGCTCCGGCACCCTGCTCGGATGGGATCCAAGGGTGCAAAACCCAAAGGCGCAAAACCTGAAGGTGCTGCACAGAAGCAGCAGGAACCACGCAGAACTAACCCAGCAGAGCCCCAGCAGAGGTGCCAGCTCCATGCCTGCTGACGTCAAGGTAGCTGCTGCTGTTATCAGCTCACACTCTCAGACACCAGAGCCCTTTTGCCTTGGGAGGAAAGAAAAACACTGCATAACCTCCAACACTACACTGGCAGCAGCTGCGAAACGTCTCCTCTTTAGAGGAACCACCATGCTGGAGAGGGGGGTTGGAAATGTGCTGGAATCAAAAGAAACCTGCAGAGCCAGGTGGGAGGCTGAAGGGCCCTGGCATCACTTGCCCACACAGTGTGCAGACAGTGACTGCCGCTCTCTGGGTTTTAACGGTGTGTGACCACAGCCCTTGCTGGTGTTCAGGCTGTGGCAGCAGATCCTATGAACTGGATGAGACGTGGTGAGTCCGTGAGGGCTGGTGGGACACGCAGCTCCTGATGCCCCTGCAGAGGGACGGGACCCTCTCTCCTCCCTCTTGGGCCTGCAGAGCCCACAGTCCAAGGGTTGCTCCTCTTACAAGGAATCCACCGATCTTGCAAAATGCACCATAATTCATTTGCAGTGTATCAGTGAGTAATTAAGAGAATACTACCAGTGTCAGTGTATTTAAAAAGGGACATTTTAGCAGTAGTAGTATTTCGTGGGTTGTTTTTTTTCTACGTTGTGCTGTGCCAATTCATGAGATGCAGTTGGCAGCAGCTCTCCCAGTCATCGTTATCCAGCCCTACGACCAAGCATCCCCACATGGCTTCGAGTGCCCACAATGCCAAGCCCAGGTAAGGGAGCTGCCTGCTAGTGTGACATCTGGGAACACACCTTGTGCCAAAAGGCCCTTGTTGCTCTGGGATTGTGCACCCTCGAGCTGGTGGCTGATGGGGATGCCCTGGAGAGCCCAGGCAACAAATGCTGTGGCTCCTCCATGAGCTGAACCGAACCATCACCCATGGCTGCTCTGGAGGGGAAAGCATCTCATGAGGTCCCAGAAGCAGCATGGGTGGAGACAAGGCTCTCGAGCTCCTCTTTTCCAACTCTGTTCTTGCTCTAGGAGTTATTGACCCTCTCAGCATACCCAGCTCTCACCCTCACAGCTATGGCATGGTCATGGCTACAACAGGTCCCCTGGTAACCTCCTGGGACCTCCTGGTAACAGCACAAGTGGATGAGTGGTCCAAGCACACATGCTACTACCAGCACACCAAGAGTCAACCATGAGCTCCCAAGCGGAACCCACCACCAGCAGTACAAGCCAGGACCTGGGCTCTGGGTCCTCCAGCAGCCACCCCTACCCCAGTCCTGTTTGCTGAAGCTTCACAGCAGCGGACAGCCCTCTGCCCCATCCAAGACCCCTTACCTGAAAACTATTAAAATCACTGTGGAATTCATTGCCACAGTGCTCAGTGCTGCTGCAGACATCTATTTTCCCTACTAGCACTTAAATAGGGGAACCAGGGTTTGGAAGCACCAGCAAAACTAAGGCAACGTGAGCAGCCCCTTCTGCTTTGGGAGACAGCAGCCTGCAGGCTCCAGGTGCATCCCTACTGCAGCAGGGATCCCCAGCCGGCGAGGAGGGGCTGCATTTGAGGCAGCATTACCTGGTATTTATTTGGGTGAGACAGGATGACTGGGAACATAGGGAGGGGACAGAGAGATGAACTGGAATGAGTTGGGGGTCAAAAGGAGGGGTTGGGGTGGAAAGCTGGAGAAATGGCAGAGGAAAGCAGGGAGGAGGAGCTCGAGCTGCCAGGGAAGAAGCACTATTCTGATGCTTCATTTGGAGGCCCTGGTGCCCTTCACCCTGATGCCTATTTAATGTCATCCTATTCAGCAAGTGTCCCCATGATCTGGTAATTATCTTTTACTTACAAAAGAGCATTACTGTGTCACAAATGCTCCCTTCTTCAGCTCTCCCACAGATCAATATCTCCTCAAAGCCTTCACCATTGTTTGGGGAATAGAATCGATTTCTCTCAGGAGCGAGGGGAGGAAAAATATATAAATAAGTGTTGTGAGACGTGTCCTGCTGAAGGCTGAGCTGGACAAGTGGTGAAGCAGAAGGAAAGCATACAAATCCCACCTGACCGTTGCTGAACTGGCTGCAGGGGATGCTCGGGTGTTTATCATTCAGTGCACAAGCATCTGAAATGCTGAAGGCAGAAGAAATCTCTAGCTCAAGATATCACCAGCTTCCAAAGATCTTACAGCAGGGGAAGAAGTGTGGAGGTGCTGATTCAGCACTGTCCATAAGGACATGTGCATGTTCCACTTTAGGGTTGAAGCATGCAGTTGAGCAGTTGCTGCTGCTCGGTAGGCCCTAGAGAGGAGCCTTGGAGACATCCTTGGCTGAGATGGCAGCACCTTGGTGTGACCAGCACAGCACTAGCACTGAAATCCAGAGCAATGCCACTGAACCACACTGCTGCCGGGCTGCCATCAGTGCGCCTGCTGCAAGCACAAGCTAACCCTGGCAGTGCCAACCACACACCCTTCATGCTCCTCTCATCTGGCTAGATAATGACCTTCGAAATCATGATGCAGGATAACTTACAATTCGATCTTGTGTTTGAGTCTTTGCGATCTCTGAGCTCAGCCTCTCAGTGCGTTACACGGCTCCTGTGGCCAGGGGTTTCAGGGTGATGGGGAAGGAGGAGGGGTTCGTACTGCCTCCTTCCCAGCAACAGCCACCTTTTACGTATCTGAACGCTGTTACCATGTTTTACCTCCACCTTCTCCAGAAAAACCCAACCCCTTCTTGTAAATCTGCAAATAGGCCCTTGCCTTCTAATCCATTTGTCTGTCCTTCTGTCTCTCTTTCACCTTGCATCCCTCTCAAAGCACACCACCAGGCACCGGACCCCAAGCCAGTACCCGGGTTTCGTTACCTTGTCTGTACAAGGTGCTATGAGATGCGTATTTGTCTTCCCTCCAAATACCTTGTCAGGGTTGAGGCATACTGAGCTTGCAGTCTAGTAGAACCACTGCCATCCATTTCAGCCTTTCCCATCATGTCCTAATTTTTTGCTGTTCAAATGGCACTAAAGGGAAGAAAACTGAGTGCAAGAGAGGGTAGAGATTTGACTTGAGAAAACCTGCAGCAAAGCTTTTCTTCCAAGGACCTCTGAAAGTGCATTTGTTCAGCTCTTTGCGTAGAGATGCTCATGGGATTATAAAGCACTGCTGAGCTGCTGGGGCTCCACACCTCCTGAAAAGCAAGCAAATGCCAAAGCACACTCTTCTGGGCAACAGACCTCAGCTGAGCCTGGTTAGTCCAGAGAGAAGAAATGAAAGAGGATGGGAAAGAACAGATGGTGAAGGAGAAAGATGTCTTCCAATGCGCAGGCACCAAAATGATGGCTGTAGGACGCAATAAGGGAGCATCCTAAGTGGGAATACCTATGCAGTGAGAAGAAGGCAATCCTTTACAGAGAGTAGAAACATCTGAGGGGACTAGATACACATGGAAGTAACTTTGGAAGGAATCAGCTCATTCAGGGAATCCAGCAGCATGTTGGCAGATGGAATTCAGGGCAAGCACATCTAAGGTACCACTTTCAGGCAACAACAATTAGGACCCATCACGCATGCTAATGCAGCTCCAAATTAACCCCAACCATTCGAGGGAGAGATGGAGGCACTCCGGAGCACAAACATCTCAGTGCAAGCGATGCTCCAAAGATGCTAGTTTGTGCTCAGAAGTGAGCGGTAAATAAAACTGTCATATTAGCAAGCAGATCTATACATCAGTGGGTCCCTCGCCTGTGACACCGCGTGCGGTTCTGCCGTGCCGGCAGATGCGGGGCAGGAAGAGCAACGCGGCTGCTGGGAGCATGGGAGGAACTCGTGCAGAGGCAGACTGAAAACATTGAGGGGATTTGAGTCACTTAGAGGAAGAAATGAATTTCAAAGGACACAGAGGTATAAATCCCCATTTAAGAGAGAAGGTGCCTCTGAGCTCGATTATTTAAACGTTCAGATCTGACGAGAAACACGGTTCCCTGTGGAACTCAATACCTCCAGTACTGATGCCAGGGACATGATACTTTTTTTAAGGAACAAAAATCAGATTAATCAGAGTATCATCAGCTATGCTAGCCGAGATCAAAGTACAGAGGAATATAAGTGCTATCGCTCGAGGATTTATACCTCCCAAGTAACTGCTTAGGATTAGAAAGAAATTTCAATAATCTGCCAGCTAAGTATGTATTGCGAGAGTAATAATCCTTCTCTCTCAACATCTGCTAGCAGCTACTAATGGAGATAGTAATAAGCTAGGTGGATCATAAACCTGACCTGATCTGATTGCTACCTTATAAACTGGAACACGAGGGTGTTATCATTCCTCCCGGGGTAACCTATTGTCAACCAGGACTGTGCCAACGTGGAAGCTGCAGGAGCAGAGCACTGAGATGCCCTCTCCTGGAGCTCACCACCAGCGGGAGGCAGACCCTTCACAGGGAGTCTACTGATTTCAAGTAATTTGTAGTAAATGTTTCTAGTCACTTCCTAAAATGAAGCATTTCCCCAGCAGACAATGTATGTACAAAGCAACGGGAGGACGAGAGCTCAAACATGCGCAATTTCTCTGTGGCAGGTCTATGGTTTGAGCTGCTGCTTGATGTAGCATCAAACCCAGTCGGGCAGAATTAGCTCATGCCTTTGATAAACCGAATCTCACCATCACTCTCATTTTTCTGCTTTTTTCAAATGTGTGGCACACTTAACGGAAAGTGACCCATTTGCCATTTGGAACTGAACATGGGGACATGGGAAGATGCTGCCCGCTCCCCCTCTTGTTCCAAACGCATTCTGGTGGGCTGGGACATGTTCAAGGCAGGACACGGTTTGGAGTACACTGCCCACACCCAAACAGCTCCAAATACCATCAGGGAGAGCTGGATGGAGAGAGAAGATATGGAAAGCAGAGTGAGAATAAACAAGCACAAAGGGAGGAAGCAGGGGGAGAGGAGAATTTTATCACAGAGGCGTCCAATATGACTGATTTCCTCCAACAAACTCAGAGTGAAAGGTTAGCTCTGGAATGAGAGCTATGGGAAAAATGTCAAGAGCTTTCCAGAGGAAAGTGAAAAACATTTTTATTCTCTATCCTCTCCCCAGACAGTAAAACAAAGTGAAACCAGAGCAGGGAGCAGCACCCGGCTGGTTCCAGGCCCTGCTCTGCGTGCAAAGAACCAGCATGAAACACACAGGAAAGAAAAAAAACCCATCACAGTGTCATGCCCTTCCAAATTCTCTACAGTTTGGGATGTAATAGCCAGTCTTTCCTGAACCTCTTACTCTTCACCTACACCAGCAGTGGGTCTGGGGGCAGTGCCCCAGCACCTCGGCCCCTGTCCCCATCCTGGATGCTGGGCAAACCCTGCCCCATCCCTGCCAAGCTGGGACAGCTTCAGGACACATTCAGCCCTATGGGATGTGACACCCAGCTCACAGGAGCCAGTGCCTTCTGTGACACTGCTCCCTAGGGACCAAGGCTTACTGGCTGGAGCAGTGATGCCAATCCATCCAGCTGGGATTGACTTCCACTGTGCTGCTTACAGCAAACCCTAAGGCAGATCTCCACACATGGCTGGCTACCTCTGGGAGGCTGCAGGGGTGACTGGGCAACCTCCCGTGCCCATCACCTCTGCCCCCGCGTGCCTTCACACCATGCCTAACCAGTGATGGCCTCTCAGCAATGCTTTTTGTTTTTATAGGCCCTAAAATGCAATTTTACAGAGGGAAAATAAGAAAAAGGCCCTTCTCCAAACTGGTCTCCAGAGGAGCAGGATGCAGCTCTGAGTCTCACCAGGTGCTGGCGTGGTGACCCCACTCTCTGGGCACACCTCCACCAAGCCTGGTGGAGCCATCTCCCTTGGCAGAAGAGCCATCAACAACAGCATCCATGCAAGTGCACTGGTGTCAGCAGGAATACATTTGGCTCGTAGCTTAAAAAGACCAAGCAGACAATAGGAGTCGCCTTAAAAGTCCTTGCAGAGAAATATACCCTGAAGCACAAAGCACTGCTCAAGGTAGAGCACCTATGGGGGCCAGCTCTGAGTGAAGACATATGAAAGGGAGTCCAGTCATCTCCCTGTGCTCCTGTGAACACTGGGAGCCCAATGCAGGCACCACTCCCAGCTCCCCATTGCTCTCCCTAGGCACCAGTATCCCTCTCATCAGCTTCTGGTGGCCGCTTGTGGCCAAGTGCTGAAGAGTGACATGTATGAAGCATTTGCCAGTGGTCCATGTGTCTCCAGGTCCAACTATGCAACCTGTGTTTGTGCAGGATATCATGATATCCTCCCAGGCTCACCTCCCAGAGTCCTAGCTCAGCACTTAAGCATGTAGCCCAGAATTAGCAATGAAGTTTTTTGAGCCCTGGACAACAGAAAGAGGCAGCGAGCCCAGCCTTTTGCTACTCTGGGGCTCAAAGATGTGAGCTCTGCTCAGGCTTTCTGTGACCTTTGTCAAGTCATTTAATCTCTGTCTGTCCCAGCTGGCTTCAAACAAGAGAGAACAACTCCCCTCTTGCAGAGAGCGCTGTAAGGCACAACAGGCAGAGAACAAGCCGGGATGAGAAGAGCAGCACCAATAAGGTTTTTAATTATAAGACGTTGACCCTAAAAATTAGAAAACCAACAAACAAGCCAAACCCGCAGCGTGTCAGCCAGACCATTTCACTTAAAGTTTCCCTCTCTGTAAAGCTCAGAAAAACACAATATGATTTCAAAAGTATCACTAAAGACTACCTTGGTTTTTTCTTGCCTTATTCTGCCCTCCTTCCTTTTAACAGTGAAATCTGGGCTTTTTTTTTGTAAAACAAAACCATCTGATACAATATGCCCCCCAGACTGGTACAAAACCACTGCAGACAAAACAGAAATATCCAGCAAGAGGCTCCTGTGACGAAGGACTGATGTTAGAGACCTGAAGGATGCTCTGGCTGGCTCCAACGGTGAGACCCTAATCACAGCAGAAGGCTTCTGGCTTGGGTTGAGACAACACAATTGCTTTTTAATTTGCAAACTGTGCATATTTTCCTGATGATGTTTATGCCGAGCTACAGATCGGTGCTCTGCCACTGACCAGATAATTGCCGAAGAGTTAGCTCCTGTCTAGGGTCCTTTAACCTTGCTGGTTACGTTCAGCAGCACAATGGTTTGAAGTCCAGCTCTGAAGCACTTGAGGGGAATAAACTGGGAGAGGGGAGGGGGAGAGCTACGCTCTACTGTTATGATTCTGCAAAGGTTTCTGTTTTCTTTCTTGTTATCCTAATAACCCTTTTATAGAGCACGTTGTTGGCAAAGCCCTCTGCTGAGGCAGCCGGTTCTGTGTAGGCACAAGACAATTTGCAAAAGCAATAAACTGACATTCAGCTGAAAAAGCCTGCTAGAAAGATGAGCCATCAGCAAATCCCCCTACACATGCATGGCCTTAAAGACACACTGGGTTTATATTGCAGCGAGAAGAAAATCAAACAAACCCCAAACAAGCAGCAGCGTTCCGCAGCTCCCACCGCAGCGGCACGCTGCAGGGGCTGGCGCCTGCTCTGCTCCAGGGTGGCTGGAGGGACAGTGGCCTGGGGTCACCGACCACAGGCACCCACTTCATGGGAACTGCTTTGGAAACTGCTAATGAACCTGCCTGAAGACATGTCGGCTGATTGCCTCTGCAGCCCCTGAATCAGCTTCCTTCGGTGGTGAGAAACCTTCAGGTTTGCAGCCCAGAGCTATCCACTGGAAATTCTCATTTATTCCGGGGTTGATGCTGTACGTGAACTTGAACAACCTTCCTCCCCCTGCATGTTTACCCCTTGCTGTAGCTACAATAACAAGTATATTTTTCCCAGCCTTTGGGCCCTGACTCACGCTTCACAGATGAAGCAGGGACAGGTACCCCGTTACCTCTCCCCTCCCTGGAAGTTGCCACCCCACACAGGGATGGCTGGAGAGAACAGGTAGCTGCTCCCAGGCTGCTGGGCTTCCCAGGGCAGCACACAACACATGGCTGCTGTTTGCACCTCACAGTTCACCAGAGCCCTGTGGGATGGCATTCTGACCTCACCATTTGGGGGTCCCTTACCAGCTCCCTTAGATCCCATGTGCTTTTTCCATGAGTACATCATGTCAGCAGTTCAAGGTCACCCTACAACCAACAACCACAGCTCAGCCTTTCTAGTGGGTCAATCCCCCATCTGCAGAAGGAGCTCTCCTGCTCACCATGTCCTGTGCTGCCCTTCTGCACTGTGTCACCCTTCCATCCCAGACTCTTCATGTTTGCCCAGTCTTCAAGGTTGTGGGGCTCCTTGGTGACAGCCTGACCCTCCTTGACCTGCACAATGCATGGGGCACCCCAGCAGATTTGACTAGCACATCCCCTTTTGTGTCCAGGCTGTTAATCAAAAAAAAGATTAATTTGGAGACTGGAGAACTGCACCAGTATCATTCCTCAGCCCTAACAGTTACGCGCATCCTGGTCCTCTCTGTAAGGACTTCATTGGTTTCAGAGTAGGCAAGCACAAAATTTAGCTTTGAAGGGTCTCTGGCTAGCCAAGGACACAGGCTCCAAAGAATAAGTCATCAGCTGAGGTGTAAAGAAGAGCAAAATTTATTGCATTCAGAGCCAGGCTGGCTGGAGAAATCAAGCCTGAGAAAATAGAGACATATTACCAGGGAAAAGCCTACCACTGAGTCTTAAGCCTATACTTTTGCAGACAGCTAATCCTGCTAACATTCAAACAGGAGCTGAGGGTTTTTAATGGCAGGGCTATTTATGGAGAGCTCATCTAACTCTTCATCATCTCCCTAAGATCCTGGAGGAAGAGCCTCATAACTCACAGGCCTGCTGGACACAAAAGGCAAAGAGATGTCAATGTGAGTGGGGAGAAGACATGGGGAGGATCTGGTGGCACATCGGATGGCTCTGCTTGGAGGGAGCAGGGGGGGCACACAGCGGGCAGCAACAATGCTCTTTGGTGATACTATTTACAACCTGTGCAGCTCAAACAGCTCCTTGTGCTTCACCTTGCCTCTGCAGTCCTCTGCACCAAGCCTTGTCCCACCTTACATCACCAGGGATCCTTGCACTGCGCCCACCATGCTTCTCCCCAGGAATCATTTCCACTCATCGCAGACCTTCAGAGGCACCCAGCCAAGCCAGGTGAGGAGCACAGGGCTGGAAAAGCTCACCGGGTTCGCAGTGCTGCTGGCATGGGTGCTGGTGGCCCGGTTGCGCCCGTGCCTGGTGGCCACAGGACACTGGTCATTAATCAGGAAGCGAGTGGAGGAGCTGCAGAGCAGGTGGAGCAGCAGCTTGCAGCTCACTGGAGTCCTGGCAGCGCTGCTCAGTGCTCTGTCAATGCTCCCTCTGCTTAATCTTCTTTTCAGAAGAGCATCTTGTTTAAATGGGATGATTCTTATTAAGATCATTAACTCCTCCAGTGAGAGCTGACCTGACTTGACCTCCCTTTACCCTGCTCTCTGCAGCCCCCTTCTGACAGGTCCACATTCCCCTTCATCCCACACTACTCTGCCCTTCTCACATGCTGCATTACCACTGCTCAAGGCTGCCCAAGTCCTTACCTTACCTAGCTCCCTACCCTCCCTCCACAGGGACTGTCCATGACCCATTTAAATCCCTTCTGGGGCTTTCCACTTCTCCCTCTCGCTTTCCTCCTGCCCATTACCTTCCCAGGCAGGAGGGAGGTCCCACCACACAGAGACAGATGAAAGACACGGGTACCGCTGGTGTGGTCAGGAGGATGCAGCCCAGCTCCCCAGCGTCCTTCATCCTGTTAACCCCAAGTGCCCCCACAGACTCCAGCTCCCCAGCCTGCTGCTGTCCCACCTTGGTGCAAGCTCTTTGCCATCACCCCCTAAAAGCACTCTGCTACTGAAAGAAGACCATTGCATCCTAGCTCAGGTAAGCAAGGGGGTTTGCTGCTCCAGCTGTTGTCCAGCTACCAGCAAAGTCTTAATTTCCACCACCAGCCACAAGGAAATAGAGAAACCAAATCCCTTCCATACTGGCACACTTGCACTCCTCTCCCCACACACTTCTCAAAATAAGGGCATCTTCTTTCTGCAGCAAAGACTTCAGGGGACTGGGAGGGCTGAGATTTTTTTTACATGCTGCACGTCCCTTTTATTTAAAAAACGCTTTATGCAGCTGTCAGAAACCAAAATGAGAATTTTGTATTTTTTTAGCAGTCTTTGAAATAAGGATGCAATGTGGGATCAATTTTTTATGGCAGTAAAGTAAAGGGGGAAAATAGCAGCAATTTTCTCTTTTGAACATGGCCTGTTTAATGGCATGGATGTCACGATGCAGCTTTATCCAGAGAGAGGGAGAAAAAGCCACAAAATGGTACTGTGGTCAATCAAAGACTTCTACACTACAATCTGCTTCTCCATCTCTCCTACAGCCAGCTGAGATTTCCATCACTTCTCCTCTCAGCCTTTCTTCCCGTCTCCCCCTCCTCCGCAGCCCTGACAGAAGTTAAAATAAAGCACTAAGTGCCCAGATCCAACATCCCCTCTGTGGAAAACACCAGCACGCCAGGCACACCCCCTCCCCAGGAATCACACACCAATGCGGCACGCCGGGAATGTGCCAGCTGCGCGCAGGGAGCCGGGGAAATGCTGCTGCTCCAGAGCGGCGTTCCGGTCCCCGTGATACCATGCGAGCAAGAAAACCCATTTCATTACAGCACTAACAAACCCACACCTGCTATGCTTAATCCCACAGCGCATCCGAGCACTGGGCATATATTGCTGTGCTCCCTTCCTGCAAGGGCAGAGCAGGGGGCTCAGCTCGAGACTCCCTCCCCTGGGATTTGTGACCTGTGCAGCCTTATTTCCCGTACCCATCACCGAGCTCTGGACTCAGTGTGGACTTGCTGCATTTTCCCTGCCTCTTCTTGCTCTTCCTTTACTGCAAGCAGCCTTGACAATGCCTACTGCCCTCCCCAGCTCGGCTCTGCTGGGACAAAGCAGGACACAAGCCCTGGGCACACACATTTCAAACCACATTCCCAGAGGTGCTGCCGGCAGCACGCACCCCCAGGCATCTGGAGTAACAGGCAGCTCCACTCCATCCCTCAGCCTCCTGCAGGCGAGGTGACATCCCTGCCATGCCCTCCCATGGAGCAGGGGGCTCAGTCCCCATCTCTCTGGAGCCAGGCAGGCGGGAGGCTGCACCCCGTGGAAGTTAAGCAGGGATAGATGCAAGACGTGGTACCACTGGTGTGGTCAGGAGGATGCAGCATCCACATCTCACCCTCCCTCTGACAAAAGCCTGTCCCGGTTGGCCCTGAGGACGGTCTGGGGAGGAGGTGACCCATAGGCGCCAGTGCTGCTGGCATAAGAAGCTGCTCCAGAGAGTTTGGGGTGAGCTGGTGGTTGCAGGAGCCCTGCCTACACCAAAACACTGCTACACCAGACAGCAGCAGTGGGGAGGCTACAGGCAGCAGAGCCGGCAGAAACCTAGCTGGACACAGCAGCTTGGCTCATCCTTCATCCCCACAGTGGCAGAGGGAGCCAGGGCAGGGGACGAGGCATGAAGCCGCCTGCAGAAAGCCCTGCCTGGTTCTGGCCTCTTTGACACCCTCCTGCACGACCCCACAGCAGCACACAGGGCAAAGAAGGCTGCAGGACTTGCCTGGCTCTATGCATCTCCTGCCCACAGTGGGGCCAGGCACCGGTGCCCCATGGAGCAGCAGTAGCTGCTGGACCAGGGCTGGAGGAAACTGGCAGAGACAGATTTATTTCACGCTCTGTCAGCTTGTTTCGGTCCCATTTTTAGGATACTTTTTTTTGCAAAGATTGTTGCACAAAACGTTATATGGACTAAATCACATGGAGGATTGCATTTCTTCTCAATTTCACGTCAAACCAGGATGTGCTTGCGTCCCCTCCCATGCAGAGGCCCAGGCACAAGCATGCCCGGCTCCAGCAGGCAGCACTGAGCACCCAGCCAGGATCCAGCCCAGCAAGGCTGGGCACAAACAGTGTTGGGAAGGAGCAAGAATGCCCCTCGTTTTGATTATTTCAGCCCTAATTAGGCAAACGTCAGAGGCTTGGAGCCAACTTTCTGACTCCAGCTTCCCTAAGGCTCAGGAGTGCTGCCGTCTGGGTTTGGTTTCAGAGCCAGAGGCAGTTTAATTCTCACCATTAACAACACAGGGAGGGACTTCACCGTGGCCCGTGCTAATCCCTGCTGTAATTAGCTGTGAACAGGCAGGACACACAGACCTCTGGTTTTGAACACAACCAACCTTCAAATGTCAAACGCCTCCACGTCCCATGTTCCACTCTTGATGTTGGGGCTGGAAGCAGGGACACTAGGACAGCGGCTGCGGAGCTGCCAGGTCCTCCTGGGGACTTCAGCCCCTATTCTTCCCACACACAGCCACAGTGCTGACTTCCACCAGAGAGCAAAGCCCTGAGCAACGACACTGCCATGCTCAGCAAGGAAGCTCCATGATTTTTTTATCACTTGCCATCAGCTTCACTTGAGCCACGGGAACACCAAGCACAGGGGGTGAAGTTATTTGCCTGAGCCCAGACAGCGAGTTAAAGGCAAAATGAAGAGATGCAGCCAGACCCCACTTCGTACACGAACCCCACACCCACATCAGGCACTGCATTGTGCTAAGGGTTAAAACAGTAAAAAAACTAGAGAGCTAAGCAAGGGGACAAGTCCCTGCAAAGGGAAGGCAAAGCGTGGTCTGAAGGACAAGATGCAGCGCAGCTCCTTGCAGGCACTTCCACTGAAGCTCCAGGGCAGGGATGGGATGTGATGAGGCTCCGGCTAAGAAGCAGGATCAGGGGAGCACAGCCTGTGTAGCTGTGTTCATGGACAAAAGCCACCCAGGGCTGACCTCTGCAGAGATCTGCATCCCACCGGCAGCCCAGTGAGCACCACCACAGAGCAATCCAGAGGAGCTGCAGCTGCCTGGCTCTGCCCTTGCCGTGCTCCGCTCTGCTAAAGGCTTCTCCATCTCCAAGGGCACGGGAAGGACACAGGAGCTGCCGGGCTCTCAGCGTGCAGCAGGGGGATGTGAGGGTGTCAGGGCAGTCACAGGGAAAGGGGCTGCTCCTGGGAGAGACCCCAGGGCAAGAAAGGCTCCAACCATGCACGTGCTTCCCGGGTGCAATCCCTGCCGCTGCCCACACTGACCTGTGGGACCCCTGGGCACAGTCCCCACCGCAGAGTGCCCGTGCAGCCCCGGGCTTCAGTTTCCCTGTACTGGAGCATGTTGGGCACTGAAGGGTCCCAACAGCATTTGGTACCCTCCAAACGAAGGGCACAGAAACAGCTCTGATGCAGGGAGGAGTACAACGCAGTGACGTCTCTGCCAGCAAGCCGCTGCTACTGCTATGGGAGCTGCTCGCACAGCTTGCCATCTAGAACCCTCATCTAAAGCAGCCCCAGCAGTACCTTCATGGCCCAGCTAGCAGAGCAAACACACCGTGTGCCCCAGCACTGGGTCTCGCCCAGGACCCACCGTGCTGCTGTTTGCCAAGTGCTGTTTACAGAGGCTCACCTCTGTCTTCAGCTCTGCTCTGCTCCAGGAGGATGGGCTTGCAAATAATTCATGTTAACTGGCTCCTGTTTGCTGCTTTTGTGCATCTTAAACCGTCCTCTCGGAGCATGTGGGGAGGGCTGAAGGGGAGCAGCACTCTCCCAGACTTAGTGCTGTGACCTGAAGCACAACGCACGTGCCAGGGTGTTGGATGTAGGGTGAGCAGGGCACATGGGCAGGGGAGAGCAGCACAACGGGCAGTGGGGCAGGAGCAAAACTGGCCCCAGGCATGGCCAGCTTATGCTGTTGCCCCGAGATACCACAAACATGCTGCTGGCACCAAGGTCACAGCAGGGAGGGCACCCACACACAGCAGAACCCTGAGAGTCCTGCGACAGCACCGGTGTATCACAACACAGATGAGGTGGCTGAGGAGCACAAGTCTGGTCTGAGTGCCATAGAACTAAAACCTGCACAAGAGGAGATGCTACCAGGCACCTTTCACAGCATCTGCTGGGCTTTACCCATGGGCTAAATGCCCCTACAAGCTGGGAGCACTGACTTGCCAGCCCTGCCTGCAGCCAGTGCCACCCAGGAACAGAGGAGAGCAGGGCAGGGATGGGGACTGGAACAGGGCGATTTCCCCCTCTAACACCCTCTCCTAAGGGACGGGAATCACTAACAGCCTCACTGACAAACCTTGCAGGAACCACCAAGGACGCAGTGCTGAGGCTGGGCTGCTAGCCACAGTCAGAAGCCATTAGCAGGAAGGCAACAGTGTCCATCACCCCGGGCCCTTGGGTGCTGGTGGCACCCACTACCTGCTGACAGCCGCATCCTGGTCCTTCCACAGCACCAAGCCTTGGAGCAATTAGCAATTCTGTGCTACAAAACGCTGTCCCGGTGGGATAATAAACTCCAACATCTGTCAGAGAGCTAGCGCCTATTAAACTGCCAAGAGAAACGTTTTTCTTCTCATTCAATTCACAGCTAAATCGAAAACAACCACAGAAAGTATCCAGTGGCACTGGCTCACCATCCATCTCCACGAGCGTGCAAGCTGTTTGCCAGTGCAGGAAAAGCATCCCGGCCATGCAGTGATCACTCACTCAAATTAACAAATCATGTTATTTAGATATGAAAAGAAGCTGTAATTGACTGATGGTACACTCCCATATGGCACTGTACGCTGGGGGAGAAGTAAAATACTCAATGCAATCACCCCCTTGGAGCATGCACTGGTTGAAGCTCTGGGAGAGAAACTAGCCAGGGGAAGTGGCTGCAGGGGCTGGGCTGTTGATGTGGGGGGCCATGGATGCCTGGCCCCTCTGCACCAAAACCACTGCAGGTTTGCTCTGCTCTGCAGAGCACAGAGGAAGGTGATGGTTTCCTGCCCTTCTAGCCCCAGCAGCAAGGACCACCGAGGACAAGCTGCAGCACCACAGGGGAAAATACAGCACAGCACCAGGGGAAAAAGAGGAAGGAAGCCTCAATTTCATAGATGGGGAAGCCAAAACTCATGCATGAGAATCAAGTGGGTCTGTGGCATCTCCACAGGTGCTGCTCCAGCAGGGATTGGCATGGCAGCCACAGCATGGTCCCTGCCCTGTCCCCTCGTGCTGTCTAAGGATGAAGGAGGCAGCTTGCCTGAGCACTAGAGGTCCCATTGGGTCCATGCAGGGATGTGCAGGATGGGAAGGACTCACAGCCACTTAAATCCTGACTGTGCTTCTTGAGGGGGAACTTCAACACACAATATAGAAATTGTGGTTGGGGAGCGAGCTCCTGCCTGCTCTAAAACCAAACCTTCCTTCTGACAGTGACCTGGGAGTTTTCTGCTTGAACAGTTGATGGAGGGGATCATCACGACATGCTCAGACCTGGACAATGCTCCCATATCATCTGAGTTAACTCAGAGCATAAATACAAAAGGCCACATTTGGGGAAGTCAGAATAACACAGTCTCAGGGACACTTACTGAAAACTAAAGTCAGTGCCTTCCCAGCACGTTTCCTAGCCCACTTCCCACTTCACTGGGAAAACCCACCGGCACAGCAAGAGTGAAACAGTGAAGCAGTGTGCTTTGAACAGCCCCCCAGGGAAGCCCCCCAGAAAAGCCCAGCATCCTGACAAGCTACCGGTCCGCTGCGGATGGATGCTCTGCAGCAGCATGTGCCGGGGCCCCCATGTGCAGGACAGGACAGCCAGCCAGTCCCAACGTGCAGCAGTGTCAGACTGGCCTTTTGACAAGAGCAAAGCAAATCTTGGTGCTTCATCAATGACATTTGCCTTGTAAAGGTTGTTATACTTGAACGCTCCACTCAATGAACAGAGACAAATCAAAAACCCAGTCTCTCTGCCACACCTGGGAAGATTTGACAAAGCTGCTTTTCTTCAGAATTGCTGCCCAGGGTCCACTTGCCACCTCCTCACATCAGCCTCGCAGCACGTTGGGGTGTACAGTGCCCAAAATCCCTGCTGCCACTACAGACCCCAAGGCTCTGCCCGCTCCCCTGGGCATGGGCTGGATTCACAGCACAGGGAACACAGAGCTGCCAAATCCCAAACAGCAGGTGGTGATGCTGGCGATAATCCCTGCAGGATTCTTCAGGCCAAGGAGGCATCTTCCTGCCTGAAGATGCATGCCCTTCCTGCATGCCCTTCCTGCTCCACAACACACTGAAAGCCATAAATACCATTATAGCCGACACACAATGCAACATTGCATAGAGAATCCTCCAAACTGATCTGAGAGATGGTTTGCTGACAATATGTCCAAATTAGAAACAAATAGCAAAGAGAAGCTGATGGAGAGCCATCCACCTTTATTCATGTTGTCAGCAACAGTTTTGCCAACCATGCATAATGCCGGGTGAGATTTCTCTCCTTCCCAAAATGTCAAAATCGTTCTGACTGTGTGGTCAGAAGCATTTCATCAACAGAGGAGCGCTGCCTCCGGAGCCTGCCAGCCCTGGGACAGAAGAGGAGAGCACAGCCTGGGCTGACCCTGCAGCTACACAGCACTGGAGATGGAGACGGGCAGAGTGAGTGGGAAGTGCTTGCTGCATCCCTCCACATCCCTGTGATCCACAGGGATGGCTGGTTTCCAAACAGAGGAAGGGGAATCCTTTCTGACTCTTTGAGCAGAGGGAGGGGAAAAGTCATAGGGCAGTGGGGCCAGAAAGGTCTGAAATGCTCTGCAGTGTACCACTGCCCTCTGTCACAAGCCTCCACTAGGTCTGGCACTCTCCCAGTGCCCAACCACAGCCAGCTGCAGACATGCTGGGAGCAGAGTATGAGATGAGATTTTGCCTGATGGTGAAAACCACCCCAGACTCTCATTCACATGGGTGATGAGGAATAGCAAAAGGTGGCAGAGGTGAGTGCTTGAGTTTGGCTCCATTCCCTCCTCTGAAATCCAGTTCAAAGGGAGGGTAGGGGCTTGAGGCAGGAATTACTGGGTGAAATTCCTTGGCCTGGGTGAGGCAGCACATCAGAGGTGATGGCTGCAACTGTCCCTCCTGGCCTTCATGTCTACAAACTTCAGAGAACCAGGCAAGGAGGAGAACCTGCTTCCTGAACACTGCTCCTCAAGGTTAAAGAGGGATGGAGGGATGCTGAGCAGAGGATGGGGATGGCTTAGGCACGCTCTGACAGCTTCTGCGGTGGGTTTATGGGCCAGCAGGGCACGACAGTATGGAGAGGAAAAGAAGCCATAAAGAATACACGTGGCCCTGTCCAGCCCCAGGATTTCTGAGGGTTCAGAGCTAAGCTGTGAGCACAGCCCCAGGGGTAACTGCAGCCCCGGTCCCAGGTTTGATGCTCTGCACACCCCTGACCACACTCCAGTGTTACAGCTGCATCTCTCCTGCTTGCTCGCCTAGAAATCCTGGAGATTAATGACCAGAAGGAGGAGTCTATATGGGAGATAAAAGCATTATGTTAAAAGCATGACAGCAATTATGTCAGTATTAGTCACAAAACACTGCACGCTTGGAGAGATTTTAAGTTGCGCTCCCTGTTTGTTTGCTTTGCTTTCCCCCTCCCTCCCTCTCTCCCAGCTTTGTTACTCCTGTGCTCCCTGGAACGGCAGTGGCACAGCAGCAGCAGTGACAACCTGGCTGAGCACCAAGCACACTGTCAGGGTCACCGCTGGCCACCAACAGCAGGTGCTAACACAGTATTTCTCATTCCCCGCCTCTCTCAGTGACTCTCCTTCATGTGAAGGTCACAGCCCAACACACCTTCACAAAGCAGGAAAACAGGAACATGAACGACCTTTTTGCACAGAGATGCAGCCTGTGCCTTCCAGCGGTGCTGGATGCTGCCCTGGTGACATACAGAGCTCCGGTATCCACCTACAGCTCCTCAAGTGATGCTTCCTGCCCAGAGATACCCCCTGGGAGCTCAACTCTCTCCATACCTCTACCCTCCTATGACTGTAACCCTCATACCCATCCGGGACCAGGATTTTAGGGGCACCAGCCATCCTTGCCCCAGCAGGACTCACAGCCATGCCAATATGATGCCACACTGCTGACCCAGCCCTGTGTTGGCTGAGGTCAGCTCTCCAGCGCTCAGCTCCTCTACACTGCAGGCTACCAACCACCTCTCCATTTGTGCAACATGCGCAGTGTCCCCAACAGAGCAGGGTGAAGCCACCCAGAGAAGAAATGAACCAGTTTCAATCAGTCCAGTACCATCTCCCCAGGCACAGCCTCTGGGGATGCCCAGGCAAAGTCATATGGTCACACTCATCGCCCACTGATGCTCCCATATCCTCCTGACCTCCAGCACCCTGTGGTGCACAGATTTAGCTCATCAGTGCCAGCAGTGCTCTCAACTGTATCTTCCTCTTACACATTTGTCTAATTATTCTGGAAGCTTTCTAAACTCATCTGGCAGCCCGTCCCACCGTTCTCCTTCCTCCTGCCATAGAGGAGCTGCTGTGCTTTTGCTCTGCTCCTGCCATCTATTCATTTAATTTGATGCCCCAGCAGCTGATTAGCAGAAACAAAGAAAAGTCATTTCCTACTGACCCTACAGCACCCAGCCCTGTCTGCACACCACACTGTCTGCTGCTGCAGTCCCCTGGCCACCCCTCCACAGCTGCTGAGCTGCCAAACCTCATAGGGACGTCCATCATCTGTGTCACCCTGCTCTATCCCTGCTCCTCTTTGCAGCAGGGAATCAGAGCTGCACACAGTACTCATATCCCATGCAGACACACGTCAGACTGATGCAACAGTCCATAACTGTGTTCTGGGCTTCATTTTCTCTTTGTTTCCTAAAAATTCATTACATTCAATCTGCTTTTTTGACCACTGCAGAGCACTGAGTCAATATTTTCATGGAAGTGTTTATCCTAACTCCGAGACACGGCTCCTCACCAGCCACAGCCAGGCACTGCTTACGGATGTGAGGATCATTCCTTCTTGCGTGCGTCACTCGGCCTTCAGTGATGCTGGATTTTGTCTGCTGCTTTACCAGGCAGCTGCTCGCTACCTGACGTCCTTGCAACCCTTTGCACTTGACTCATTCTCACCACCCAGGACAAGCCGGGAGCACCAGGCACCTTTGGCACTGTGTTCTCAGCCTCTTTTCCCAGACTATACACAAAGACACTGAACAGCACCGATCCTACAGGGAGTTCAGCAGCACCAAGAAAACATACTCCATGCCTTTTAATCTCTCATTTACCCCATTATCCACCATCCCTCTTATTCCAAAGCAGGTTAATTGTTTAAAAGCCTGTGCTGAGGGACCACAGCACAGTGCTCTTGACAACCCAAGCAGGAATATTTCACCCAGAGAATCCATGTCCTCCAACAGGCTTTTGCTTACAAATGCTGTGCAAACCTGTCCTCACTGTACCCCAGCTGCACACGTGTCTGCTGATGTGTCTGTCTGCAGTTGCCCTGCACAGCGAGTGGGGACATTGCTTCCCTGGCGTCCCCAGCTCTGGTCCAAGGCAAAGACACCTCCATCACAGACACACATTACCAGTGACACAGAAAATTCAGGACAGAAAGGAATGGAGATATAAACCTCCAACCATGAGGTTTTGGGGTGCTGCAAGCGTGAGCCCCCCAGTCCTGTAAACAACCCCAGCTGAGATCAAAGGGGTGAGACAGCAATGAAGCAGGGGCACCCACCATCCCATCCCTGCTCTGCAGCAGGCAGGGACCACCGGCGCCTGCGCGAGGATTTGCTGTCCACACGTTTGCTCTTGTTAGTGATCTCCAAGGTGACAGTGACTTTAAGTGAAAGCAGCCATCGGGTCTCACCGCAGCCCCAGATGTCAGAGCAGGAAGCAGGTACTCGATGGGAGCCAGCCCCTCGTGCCTGCGAACAAGCTGCCGGGCTCATTTCGCTGCTCGCTCTTCTATGCCAGCTAATTACCGGATTGTCAGGGACACTGATGCATGCTCCACTCACAGCAATTCAATTGTCCTCTCTGCTCCGTATTCCTTATCAATACACATGCAGCTACATTTTCCCTGAGATCTCACAGAGGTGCAAAGAGCTGCCTACGGGAGATGGATTTCGCTCCCGTGTACCACGCAGGCAAACAGCACAGCCAAAAAGCCAGTCAGTGGGAGCCATTGAGAAGCTCTGCTTGGATTTTTGAGGGCTGTTTCAGAAACAGGAGACAAGATGGAGAAATGCCCTTCAGGAAGAGCAGAGGGAGCAGGAGGAAAGCCAAAGGCAAACAGCAGAAGGCCCTGATGAGGGGGTATTTTGAAGCGGAGAAGTCAATTTGCAAAGACAGAAGAGAGAAAAATGCCTTTGCAGCAGCCTGACAAGAGACTGACTCTGAGGATGATGCCTTGGAGACCTGGGAGAAGCATGAGAAGGGCATGGGGAGGAAATGGCAGACACAGGCAGGTCAGGCAGGTGAAATGGGACATGGACAAGCAGGCAGTGCCTGAAGATAAAATGCAGTAAGAGAAGGCGATGGTGAAAACCATCATGATCAGAGGTTGTGACCATGCTGTAGAGAGGGAAGGAGGTGGCAGAAACAACAGAGACAAGTGAGAGGAGTGACAAAACCAAACCTCATTGCACAGGCACTGGAGAAGGCAGGGCACGCTGCTGCAGGGGGGGCATCAGTCACGGATGGAGAGACTCACCCTTGTGTGCCTGGAGCAGTCATCACCACACATGCTCCCAGGGAAGCGGTGGTGGCCTGTGCAGTGCCAGGCGGCTCGTCCCCAAGGGGTCCAGCACTTGGTGCCCCCCATATGCCAGAGCAGACCCAGGGCTCAGCAGCATGGCAACGCAAACCAGGCGCTTGCAGCATCTCACCTGCTTCCCAGCTGCTGCTTTGGCAAAGCCCCAGAGGTCTATCGCTGCACAGATGATGGAGGGTGCTATAAAGGCAACTCTCTATAAACCCACTTGTCCAGCACTCATCACTTGCACCTGGGAATGCTGATGCACACGTCCTTAGCCAGCACTCCAGGCATTACCACATCATTAGAGACATCCCTACTACATCAAAATTGCCCTTACCCACCAGAGTGCAGCACGAGGTCAGGGTCAGCAAGTGAACTTCACTGACGTTGGGAGCCGAGTGTGATGAATCAAACATCTGATGTGCTTTCGGGCAAGGCTTGGGCTACAGGAGAGTTTCACAACTCTCCACGCAGAGCTCGGTGTTTGTCAAGTGCACAGTCACTGACTGTAGCCACATGGTTTGCAGCATTGCCACGTGCATCCCATAAGAACATAAACCCAGAGCTTTGCATTTTGTATAATTCTTCCCAGAACTCAAACGCCTGGAAACTCTTCACATGAAATACATACAAAACAGGAGCAAAGAGTCACCCAAGAAACATTTTTAATTTATGAACTGTCAGACAAAAATGTCTCAGAATTAAAAGATAAGGGGGTTTAGAAGATAAAGGGCTCTGCATCTGACACCCTCTGCAGCCTGGAAGTATCCATGTGATTCCTTTCTGAAATACAGATTTTTCCCATCATGCCAGAATGTGGGAGCAATGGTTGGAAGGCAGAGACAGATGTGCTCCAAGCCAGAAGACAGATGTGCTCCCAGACAGAAGTATGGCAGCAGTTTACGACTGCAGTACTTATTTAAAAGGCAGCAATGCATTATCCCTTGAGGGGAAAAAGAAGAATTTAAATAGTTTAAAAAAAAGAAAAGAGGATGATTAATTAAACTTACTATTTCTAGAAGGGACCTGCTGGAGCAGATGCACTTTGGTCCTTCCCTGGGGATGGTTTATAAAAACACAGCCCTGTGGCTCTTCATTCCCCAAAGCCTCATGTTACAGTGGCTCTATGTTCATTTTTTTATTTCAAGTTGTTGGTTAACGTGCGGCTCCACATGGAAGGGCCCTGTGCCACCTTGCAGAGGTGACTGCCCAGAGAGCGGCTCTGCTCCCAGGCTGCTGCTGTCCTTCTCCAGTGCTGGGTCAGCAGCCACCTTCATTTCAACTGAGAGCAGCAGAAAAGCTTCTCGGTTCCAGCAGAGAAGCTCCTGTGGAACAGGAGTTTGAACGACATTTCAGAGAGGAACAACCCCTCTCCTGGGTTTAAGGGGTGAAGGCAGCACTGGCTGGCACCCAGCCCTGTGCTGGAGAGGAAGGTCAGTGTGGAACAACTCTTGTCTCCATCCTTGCTCAGGAGCCGTATGAGGAAATAGTATCAGAGCTTAAACGGGCAGTGGGAACAAAACCAGCAAGCTGAAGATCTATTTAAAACCTCAAAATAAGCAAAAAACCCCAGTGCACATGTTTCCTGCTTGAGGCCACCCTTCCTGGCCTCCTGCAGGGATGGTAACATGGTCCTTCAGAGGTGGCACATGTGGCAGCAGTTACAGATACTGTACAAATTGTCACTGAAGTGGGATAACTGCTGCCTCCTCCAGCAGCTTCTTCACTTCCCTCTTTCCCTCACCCTCCTTCTGCTCCAAAAGTGGGGGGGGGGGGGAGAATGACAGATGCAATATTTTACAAAATGAGATAATTATATAGGAGCCACATGGGGAGATTAGATTAGCAAGAGATTTCAATGCAAGGATATTTAATAAGAACGAGACACAGGTACACGGAAATGCAGACAGCAAAAGGTCATCATCATCATCACCACGCTGAGATTATGAAACAAAACACTTATGACCTACACGAGCTTTGATGTTCACTGCAGTAATTCTATTGTTATTGCAACACGAATAGGATTATTCTGAACAGGAGATGGATAGCTGCACACAGCCAAGAATTAAAAAAACACACCACAGTGACTACAGCTAAGTAGTTCAGGTGCAGAGCAGTAACTCTATCCTGTTTCCAGCCTGCCTTGCCATCCTGTAAGATTTGCACGCTGTGTTGCTGGTACAGCCCACTGTGTTGGGCCAGAGCATCCTCAGGAGGACATGTGCTCTACCCCCAGTGCAGCGAGTCCTTGCCTAGGCTTTCATTTGTCAACACCTCGGCCTTTGTTAGACTAATGCAAATCCATCTTTATGGATTACCATCTCCTGTCTGTTGAAAAATTCCCTCCCACGAGGGGGAGCAGGGAGGGGGCCGGACGAGTCCCTCCCGGCAGTGTGGCAGAGCTGACATGACAGCCGAGCGCTCAGAGGGATCTGATACAGACACAGAGATGTATCACACAGATGAAGTGATAATTTCACAGCGATTAAGCCACACTCTGTAGGAGCCTTCATTAAAGTCTACTGGGGAGAAGCAGCAAGGCCTCTTTCTTCCCCCCCCCCGCCCCCCTTAAAACAGCAGATATTAACTCTCCGAGCATGTCCCCAGAGGTATTTTAAAGAGGAATCTTCCCTACAGGAACATCTCAGACCCTTTGCCAGTCACTGTCTGTCCTCAAACTGCAAGCCCCATGTCTGCCATGGATGCTGAGCTGTGATCTGGGTAAGCCTGCAAGGGCATGGCCCTGCTGAGAAGCTGGGTACAGCTCCACAAAGCTGCAGGGACCATGAGGAGAGAGGAGTCTGGACAGAGATGCTGAACCTCAGACTGAGAGAGAGATGCAGGACTCAGACCAGCTGATTCCATTCTCTCTGCTGTGGGTCCCCAGCCAAAAAACCTAATTATGTGCCTGCAGCTCCAAGTTTTACTTTTGCTGCCCACACTGTACTGCCCTGGATATAAAAGACTAATTCTCAGTAGCTACTTAAAAGCAGGCAGAAATAACCCTCCTGTGCGAGGCTGCTGCTCACCAGTGCTGTCTCAGCAAGCTTCACCCTGGGAAAATGTCGTTGTTTGATTGACACCACAGAAACACTCATTGCAACGTGTTTTAAACAAAAACATCTGCACGCACTTGTACAGCACAAGGCAGAGAGATGAGCCCCCCTGCCCTCGGCGAGCACAGAAAGCAGGGCTGGCCCTGCCACCCGGCCACCTGCACCCGGGCCCCTCAGCACAGCGACCAGCACTGGGACCTGCTGTGGCAGTCTCACAGGACCAAAGAAACAGCTCTGTGCCATGCCCCAAGGAAGTCCTGGACCTGGGCATGACGATAGCTACTGTTTACTCATGTCCATGGGGAAAGAGGATAAATCCTCCTCTGGAGGGACAGAAGGACAAGTGACAGCACCCCTACTGCCTGGGTGGACATGGCGAGGTCAGAGCTGACCCCAGAAATCATGAGGCTTGATGTGCTCCCAGAGGAATGATGGTGATGTACACACCTCTGTGCCAGCACAGCACCACAAGCTTGAGCTTGCCCACCTCCCTATCCAGGGGCCAAGTGGTCCAGTACTAAGTGCATCCCACCAGCAAGTCAGTGTATGGCTGCACACAGCAGACTGGCACTCAGCCCATGAGATCAAACCCATCTCTCCCTAGGGCAGGGACAGGCATGTTACACGTACAGGCACTACCTCCTCTGCATCAGCTCATTCTTCAGTGTGGCTGGCAGCAAGAAAGCCACCATGGCAGGCAGGGAGCTCCAAGCAGGCAGGATGAATCCAGAATCTTACAATTACATCCCAAGAAATCAGAGACTCAAAATACAGAGACATGGTTAAATGCAGGCACGTTCATCTTCTACAAGACAAATTGCTTTCAATAATCTGGAATTATTTCTCCTGGGCTTTTTAAAGACTTCTCAAACATTAGGACAGCCAGGAGCACAGATGAACTATTTAGCTTCCTTGATAGGAAAATATTCCCTTCCTGCAGTTGGTATGACTTACGAGAAACCCAATGGGAAAATCTGTGCCATCCTCACACAGAGATGCATAGAAATGATTAATCTAAAGTTAACAATGATTTATTGTCCCATCCCAGGCAAAAGTCCCCAAACCTCGATAACCCCACTGCATCCAAAGCTAACCATGGAGTGAAACAGCTTCCTAAAAACGCCTGCACCTTCATCGGCTCTGCCTATCACCGGGGACCAAATCCTGGCAGGATGGTCTCCTAATTAAAATGATGGGACTTGGGAGTCCAGGAGCTAATTCATTACTCTGCTCTTGTTCCCCCGGTTGACACATCAAATCACCCAGTTTCTCTTCTCCACAGTGGAAAAGCAACTGTCCCCTCTTCCTTGTGCTCCTGCACCTTCTCTACTGCTGGATCTGCATATTCATTTCAGATGTGGCTTTGTATTCAATACCTCATCACAATGCTACACTGGACTAAGAAATTTTGTCTTTTTTAACTTTTTAAGCTGTGTCAAAAGGCTGAAATTTGGGGTTTGGATGGTTTCACCTGAACATCTCAGTAAGCCATTAGAAACCACAACCAAAATAAAGCCAAGGCACAGCAGTGGTTTAACAAGTGGTTTTGGAGAGGTTCTATCAGTTTGATTCGGACCACTCATTCAGCCACAAGAGAGGAGCAGAAGAGGCTGTAGGACAGACATCCTCCTCCAGCAGCAGGGACAGACAGACGGATGCAGCCCAGTGCAGGTGCAGCAGCTCCTGGTCCCCTGCTCCGGTGAGTGTTCCAGCTCCAACCGCACAGACCTGTCACACTGCCAATGCTAAAATGAACGAGGAGGACCTCGGGCTGTGGGTGATGAAAGTGCAGCCATCACGCCAAGATTTCAGGGGTCACCATTCTCTTTAAGCTCTACATAATTATTTTAATTATTACCTGGATCTCACTTTCAATGAGTTGCCTCAGGACAGGTATTTATCTGCATGCAGTGATGCAGGAGAGCATTTCTGTGGGCATGTGCAAGAGCTAACACATACCTTCCTTTGTACCATAGATGTCAACTTCTCCTGTGGAGAAGGAGCTGGGAGGTTTCCCATGGGACCCTATTACCTTCTCCCACCTTGCCAGGCACCTTGGGCAGCAGGGGCTGGAGTCATGAGTTTAACCCAAGTTCCTCTAATAATCAAACCTGACACCCCCAAATCCAGCAGCAAGAGCTAATTACAGCCTGCCCTCTACAAGAGAGCAAATCCCCCTGCAGCTCAAAATGCCAAGGACTTCTCGTCTTGAAGGGGAAGAGGTTGACAAGCGCGGGGTTGTCCTAACGGTAGTGGTAAAACACTCGCCGTTGGCAGGAGCGCTTTGATACTCTTACCAGATGAATGCCAGCCAGCAAAATGATTAAAAATGCTAAGGCTGGCAAAACGTAGGAAGCTTTGAAGAGTGTGTATGAGAACAGCTTCCACTGCCCCGACACCGCCTTGGGCGCTGCAAATCCATTTCTCCCTACAATTGTGTTCAAGTCCTGGTTTATCTCCTCGTTAAGTAACCTGTATCAAAACCATCAGAGGAATAGTTTTTTGAAGTTTCTGGTGACCCAGTTCAAAGTAACATGTGAAATTTATTCGTCCAAGCTGGGCACATGATGCAGGGAGATGACACTTCTCATCTGCATAAGGGCCTATAAATATCCTTATGCAAACCATGGCCAGGCTCTTGTTAATGCCAACATGACCTGAAAATAATGTTAAATACTAGAGGGAAAAGGAAATTCAATTACTGCCATTTGATGCAGAGCAGGAGAGTGCCCTTTAGCAGTGTAGCATTCATGAACTGCAAGCAGCAGAGAGGTGCTGGGGATGGCAGAGGGACCACATCTCACTGAGCTGGGACTGGGTGCCCAAGGAGCCAGTGTGCCACAGGGATCCTCACACAGGGAGAGCGTGCACAAGGGAGGGTTTAATGCTGCATAGGTGCTTTTGAAGACAGAGAGACTAGAGCAATCCCACATCACGGTCCCCAGCTCATCTGGAGGTGGCTCCTCTCGCCAGGATGGGAGCTCTGTTTGGAGCCCCACCACCCCCTGCAAATCCCCCCATGTTAATGGGAGTTGGGAGCATGCTGCGAGCAGGGTCCACGCTTGAAGAACGGTTCACTGTCAGTAATAGCAGGTGTGTGCTAAGCCTCTCCCAGCACCCCTCCGAGGGTTCACAGGGCGGAATTACAGCCATCACCGAACTGTCAGTGATGCCAAACAGCTGTCAGAGCAGAGCTGAGCGCCGTGCTCCCTCCCCGAGCGGGCTGGGGCTGCAGGTCCTGCTGGTGCTATTGCAGCCATCAGAAACCATGATCTAATTGAAAGCATGACAGCGCTGACCCCTGCCAAATGCGGTCCCAGCACCAGGACAAGCAAGAAGAAAACACAGAGCCCCACGTGCGTGTACCTGAGGACAGTACCACGGGCACTCTGGTGTTGGACAGGGAAGGTATTTCCAAGGATTTCTATGACCTCTGAAGCCAGCATCACTCAGACCCCCCCTGCATCCCCAGCTCTGCTGATGAATATAGGCAGCAGCACCCCAAAACCCACATGGTCCCTCGAGCCCCATAGGTGCCTCTGAATGAGGGCTGAACCCTGGTGCTACTCGAAGCAAAGGGGCTCTAGAGCAGACCAGGACCAGAGCTTTCCATTTCAGCAGCTGAGCTCACCATGAGCCAGGGCTCGGTGTTCGTGCTGGCCTGGACTGCGGATGAGTGATGTGGGAGCCCACCCCTTCCCCTGCCAGGTCCACAGCCGCCAACAAGGCTGTTCAGTAGCAGGTATAGCTCAGAACATCCCAAAAGCACAGTAGCTTGGATCAAATCCCTACACTGCACCCGTTAACGCCCACGAGTGGCGGAGGGCAGACCGCCCCCCCCGCAGCCTTTATCACAGACCATATCTGATACCCTCTCCACTGACACAGCCCCTGCAAGCTGTCCTGCTTGATTCAGGGGCATAAGTCAAAGGTACTGTGCCTTCATCCTTGCTTTAAGACAGCTTTGTTTGCTTTTCAAGGCAGATATTATACAGTGGCACAATTCAATCAGGAAAAGCAGCAGAGGAATGACACCAAAGCCGTAACTGCTCGCGATAAGAGACGAGCGTGCAGTGCAGCGAACATCTCTTTCCCATTAAACCTTTCTGAATGACTCTCATTTCCAATCTTGATGCACCCTATGGAAAAATATGATAGGTTGTTCCTCATCTCTCTAATGTACTTTAAATAGATGATGCTCCAGATGGTATTGACATTGCTAAACAAATTGTGAAACCCACATGCCAAAAATACTGTGGGTAAACATACTAAACCACCCTGTGCAACAAAAGAGGCTAAAAGAACTGCAATCATCATCAACTTTAAATGCTACTCACATCGCGGAACAGGGACTGGGCTTCAATTTTTGTTACTTTTAACAAAAATAAGATAGTACAATACTAATCAGAGATGAAGCTTGTAACATGCTGCAGCCAGGATCCGGGGAAGAGCCACCAGCTGCAGAGCCTTCCACCTGTATGTCGATGGATGGGTGCAGCTCAGGTCAGCAGGGACAACGTCAGTGATGCTTTGCCATGCTTTGTGCCTGGCTGAGAGGCTGGTGAGACTCAATACAGCTCTTAGCCAGAGAAAAGACCCTCCAAATCAACCCATTTCATCAATGCGACTCATCTTCCTCGCCCCACTGATGCCCTTGGCATGGCAACCTGGGGTGGCCCAGAAAGAAACGGGGTGCAAAGAGATCAATGAGGTCCCACCAACACCGTTTCCCTTATGAAAGCAGATCTTATCAGGAAATATCGTCAACTTCAGCATAAAAGAGGGAAATTGACTTTCAAACCAGAACAACTCCTTGCAGTTAACTCAAGGAAGAGCCACAGTATGCTCTCTGTGCTGTTAATGCTTGCAATAAAACCCTAGTCAGAGTACAAACAGCATTTGGAAAATTATTGGGAAGAACAGCACTTAGTAAAATCCTCAGGGAACTACCTCTGCAAAATCCCCTCTGATGGCGTTCAGACAGACAGAAAAACAGCGACCCGCTCTCACAGTGTCTCCAGGCACAGGTAGCACAAATAAGGCTTTGGGGAAAAGCTGGCTGCCACTACGTACCTTCTTGGGTATGTGGGGATCGAGGCTTGCTCTTGCATGACGAACAGCTCTGACCTCAGGAGCAGCTGCTATTAAGCCTTTCAGAAACAAGCTCAGCTGTGAGCGTGCGGCACACGTGTGTGGTACACAGCCCAGCACAGGAGGCAAAGGCTGCCCAGCCGCTCTCGGACAGCCCTCCTGCCACAGCTCCCCAGCATGGAACAAAGGTAATGAAGAAATACTGCCACCCTTCACCCCGATTCTTCCCCCCAAAAGCACGGGGGACTCCTAAGTGAGCAGCAGTGTGCACGCCACAGTCACAAAAATAAGCATTGGGTAGAAAAACACCCATTTACTATCGAAAGCTAGAGTGAGGACCAAGCAATCTTTGTAGAAAATCAAAGTGCTGAGGAGCAAAGGGACTGCTGGAGGAAATCTGTCGATGGCACAGCCGATGTGTGCTGTGGGATGCAGAGAATGACACGTGCTGCCCGCTTCTGCAGGCAGCTGTGTGCTGCTCCCCAACACCGCGCGGGTCAGCTCCGTACCCCCAGTGCGGGCAGGGGGACGCTCAGCCCTGCGATTACAACACAAGTGGGGACAATGAGGAGGAGAGGCTACAACCACACCAGTTCCACATCACCAATGATGATTTGCATTTTAAGGGGTTGCTCTCAACTGTTGCACCAGCAGCTTCAGCCCACCAAGGGCACTGGGATTTATGCCGTATGTTGTATTATTACTATTATGATTATTATCATAATCACAATAATTATCACTACTAGTAGTACTATTAATTTGCTTTACCATGGCTGCAGAGAGAAGTGTGGAGGAGCTTGTGGAGCAGTTGCCTGGCATAGGTTGCAGTAGGACAGCCCAGAGCTGTTGGTACCCTCCTCCTGCGCTGTGCTCGGGGACCATTTGGGGCCTGCTGGGCTTCCCCAGCAACAGGGATGAGTTGAATCTGGCAGCAGCTTCCTCCCAAACACTGCTGCTGCTCCATCCCCTCGTGAAAGCTGACTGCTGGCTCAGACAGATGTCACTGTATCATTTATGCTTGAGTCATGGAGACCAGAATAATTAATGACAGTTTATATTTCACTTTTATAACCAAGGGCTCTTCCCTTCAAGAGGATGCAAAGGGAAGAGGCCTGCAGGGTTTGGGGCTTTGCACGGGCTGGTATCCCCCCGACCCCAGTGTGGTGTTGCAGGGCTAGTGCGGTGGGGGGCAGCTCCCTGGGGACCCCCAGAAAGCACAGAGGAGAGCTGCATGGGCCACATCTCATCATCCCTTTGCACAGCACCAGCAGAGCTCCAGTCTCACAAGCTCTGCCCATGCCTATGAACTCCTGATGAAAACACCCTCCTGAACTGCAGCCAAGAGCTCTCTGTCCCCAAGGTGGGTTACACACAGTTTATGAATCCAGCTGGTCTTTTATCCCCAACAACAATAAATACAGCCCCCACGATTTCCTCCCCTTTACCTTCCTGCCAAGTAAAGCCTGCTCTTCTCGGTGCCCTTACCACACAAAGTCAGGATGAAAGAGGGATGCTCTTTAACCGGCATCCCTGAATCTCAGCATCATGCTGAAAGAGCCCTTGGTAACCAGCAGGACAGCACGTTCCTGCACTGTCACTCCTAATTTAAGCACTCTGGATCGTGGTCATTTCCATCTCTGAAACACCAACCAGCAAATGTGCTTTAATTGAGGGCAGACGACACGGTGTGTGCTTGCACTTCGGAGCCTTCACTCTGAGGGGAAGGGAGAGTGCAGGGGTGCAACCAGACGTGGGGAAAGGGGGAGATGCCCTTGAGGAAGGGCTCATTATTCAGCATGTGTGGGACAAGGTGGTGGTTAACAGGTGCCCATCTGGATCTGGGGGGTCACTCAGGCGACAAGGCTGAGTGAGTTAAGGAAACCAACCCTTGGAGGTGTTCTGGCACTGCAGCCAGAGCCTGGGCTCTTTAATCACAGCAGCTGTGCAGCAGCTGGATTTGGCTGAACACAAGAGCAAGAGCAGGAACGGAAAACGCAATTAGTTGAAACCAACAGCCTCATGACCTTGAGGTGCACAGAAAAGGTGTGGAAAGAAGCAGGAGGCACAGAGTTGAGCCAGGACCTTTCTGACCACATGGTCTGACCACTCTTTCCTTTTCCCTCACACCAACAGCACTGTATCTTTGGGTGCAAAGGGAGACAGGAACAGCATGGCGACATCAGATAGGGTTCTTCTCCCTCAAAACTGCAGGGAGCATCAGCATCCCTAGGGAAGATTAGCAGCAGCAAGCCCAGTCCAGGAGGCTGCATCTAGCACAGGGAAGGTCTAGTCTGAGATACCTCCCACAGCCCTGAGCTTTAGATCTGCCTGAGGAGGCCCACGGGCCTCCAGCAACAGCTCCTCACACCTGGATCCATGGACACCCGTGATCCACAGCTGCCCATCATCCCTGTAAACCTGATCATGCTTTTGGCCTGAGCCTCTCCACAGGTAAAAACCACCACTGAAAACATTTCCTGCCATCAGTCTGCGATCTGCTTCCTCCCCTTTCCGCTGCCCAACCTTTGTTCTTGTAGAAAATCAAATTGTCATTAAAAAAATCCATTTCCCACACTGTTGTTTCCTGTGCATTTGTTTCCGTGCTGCTCAGCTCATCCAGCTGCAGGTCCCAGCCCCAGCTCAAGGACCCGTTCCCATCACCACCGCTCACGTTTTCCTACCACACTCCCAGCCCTGCCTGTGTGGTGGAAGGTTAAAGAAGGAACTAGTCTAAAAAAAATTAGGACTATCCAAGAAATGGATAATCAGAGTGAGAAGCCAGCAAGAGTGAGGAGAGACAGACTCAGTTCGGGACAGAAGAGGAGGCTATCTCTTCCTCCCCTGGCTGTGCGGTTCACAGCCAGCTGGGAGACTCCTAAAGCCTTAAAGTAAAACCACTAAATATGTTCAGTCTCCCTGTTGTTCACCCATGTGCAATGCTGAGATTCTTCTAGAGACTTTTGGGCGACTGAGCAGTTCAGGACCTGGATTCACGTGCTTAGCAGAGCTCTACTTCAGCCTGGGAACAAGGCATCTCCACTTGAATCACCAAACAGCTGAGGCATCAAAAGCACCACCAATTCCTAAAAATTCCCAAATACCTGCTCCCTTTTCAGGCAGCAAGCAGTCAGGCATGCCGGCTATGAGGAGGGGGAAGCGCTCTTCACCAGATAACATCGTGGCACACGTGGGTTTTGGAGGGGTGGGCACCCAGTTTGCTTCAACCTTGTGGCTCAAGGTCCAGCAGAAACACTGGCTCCCACCTTGCCCCCAGAGCCAGGTTTCCCTCTGTCTGCCCACCCCGCAGTGGGTTCCCATCATGCGTGGTGCTGGGGACATCAGCTCCCTGCAGCCAGCAGAGAGAGGATGGGTAGTGCTATAAAAAGCCCGAGATTCCCATTATTTCCTCTTCCACGACAGCTCCTCCCGCGAATCGCTGGCTGGGGTTCAGGAATCTGTCACGGCAAACAGCGGGCTGGAAATAAGTTTCCTAATTGCCGTATGTTAACAGATACACATGTAACCAGCATGAGGATTTGGCTGTAGGAGATTTCCTCCCGGCCCATCCGAGCTGGTGGCATCCCCTCTCCATCCCTGGGGCTGGGGGGCTTCGCTTTCCAAAGCAACAGCCCCTGCGCCATGCGATGACTTCCACTTTGCAAGGCAAGGACATTGCTGCCACTCACTGCTGTGGCATAAGGCTTTGAAAAATAATTCCCACAACCTCGGAATTCAGTGAGGTGGGGCAGGGTTATATCCAGGAAGTTAACAGGTTTCATTAGCTGCTGTTTTGAGACTGTCAGAGCCAAAGAGACCTAGCTAAGCTGAGCACAGCAGGCCAGGCAATTACTTCAGGCAGCTTTCCAGCAGGAAAAGTGGAGAAGCCAGCCCACTTACCTCACCTTGCCCAAATTATGGGCAAATCTTTACAGCCCACCTACCCAGAGGTACTCACAGCAACCCAGGGACCTCCAAACTCGTGGCTCCAACTCTCCTTTACAGACCAGGAATGGAAGGACTGAACCATCAGCAGGTGATCTGTTCAAGGTCACGGGGCTGTTGCACAGCCAGGACATGCCGAGATGTGCCCCAGGATGGGATACCATCCATGGGGCTGCTCCTCCTGTCCCATCCCCTGCTGCACGGGTGGATGGTGGCTCAGCCCCACTGCTGAGTGCCCCACAGAGGGAGGGACGGGGCAGGACAGGCCATGCAGGGCACAAGCTGCTCACACAAACAGACCATTTTTCTAAAACAAACTGGTTTTCAACGGAACAGAGAATCATTCAAAATAGGCAAATAAAAGCAGCAGCAGCTGGTTTAACAAAATATATAGTGACTTGTTTTCAGATTAGCTACAGATGCCAAGCTCGGATAGGAATGCCGAGTGCCATGCCCTGCAATTACTGCAGCCAGCCTCGCAGAGAGGTCTCTGCTGGGCAGCGACTGCCTGGTGTGGACCAGCAGTCCATCAGCCACAGCAAATCTGAACAGACAGCAATGGTTTTGTTTTGGTTTGTCAGACGCTAACAAATTTTACCCTTTCCAATCCCACTCATGGTTTGAGGCTTCAGACAGTGCCGCAAAGAGGGATCAGAGCACCCAGCGCTCCCTTCCCATAAGAAATAAACAAAGCTTGAGCACCCTGGGGCTTCATGAGGGGTCCCACCTCTGCCTGACCTCCAGAGTGAGACCCATCCCATCACACTTGTGTCCATCACCCATGCTCACATCGGAGTTTGTGGCTTGGCAGCTTCTTGGCTCTGCTAAGCCTGACAGCTTGGGTACCACGTGAGCAGCTTTGCCTCCCTTCCCCACCTCAAGCAACACCGATTCTTCTGGAGCAAGCACTGAAAGGAGCACAGGTCTGCCCACCTTCCTTTAAGCACATCGCTCAGCAACAGTCCTTACAAAAAGGAAGGCACAAGACCTGTGGATTGTGTGGTGGGACAGGAAAGTTCCCCCATCAGGGATGAGGAGCCAGTTATTGGGACCCGCCCGTCCCCAGCAGCTTATAACATGCATCCATCAACTCAGAAGCAGGATGAGAAATAAAACACAAACCATGACTAAAATAAAGGACCTTTAGGAGCTGCAAGGGCTGTCTCACATGAAGCAGACATCCTGGGGTAAGGGAAGGCTGCCGCCTCCCACAGCCCCAAGGGCAGCTAAGGATGTCCCCACTGCCCTGGCAAGGCTGTGCCTGCAGAGACAGAGCAGAGCGGGGGATGCAGAGCTCAGCTCAGGGCACGTTCCCTACCATCTCCTCCCCTGCGCTGTGACCTTCCTGTCACTCCTCATCAGCGTCGCATTGCTGGACGCCGGGAAGAAACCACAGCAGATAAACTTTCCAGCATGTAAACAGCAGAGCAAGAGGAGCTCGGGGCGAGAGGGGAAGGCAGCCCTGCTCTGCCAGGCTGCCCAGCGAGCCCGGGGAGCTGAGGACATGCCACTGCGGGTTAGCAGAAGGGATGCTCACAGACAGACATCCCCCACATTCCACCAACATGCAAAGGAGAGGCGATCGGAGGGGATTCACATCCCAGCGCCAGTTCTCCAGCTCTGGAGCACCAACTGAAAGGGACCGCGCTTCACCAGGACCACGAATGCCTGAAGAGTGGAAAGCCACAAAAGTAAAAGAACCAGAGCTGATACAAATAAAATGCTCTAGAAGCCAGCAAAACAAATAGCATCCATTGTTTGTGCAGCAAGCTGGAATAATAACATTTGCTCGCCCAGCCTCACTCGTCACCCCTCTCACTATTGTAGCTCTGCAAAGCTCCGGCGAGGCATGGAGGCAGGCTGCTATTGTAACAGGAGTGGGCTGAATGCTATTCACAAAATCCAGCAAATTGGGGCTATTTTGGGATTTACTAGGCATTTACAAACAACTCCAGTCGGTATTTGAAAACATGCACTGAGTATCACAAGCCAACAGAAATGACAGCCCATGGGCTGTTATCCAAGAAGCATCCGATAGTGCTGGTCTGCCCCTGAGCTTCCGAACCGGCCGTGCAGCCACAGCACCTAAGGGCCCTTGGAAAGTCGGGAGAAAGGCTTTCAGGCCCAAGTCCTTAGTTCAAAGCTATTAAAAAGCTCTGGTATGGTAGAAGGGAACCTCATCCCTCCTGATTGCAAAAGTACAGCCCTTTCTATGTAATAGTTGGGCTGCTGCACCTTTCCCTCTGTCCTTCTGGGATGTGCAGAGCCAGACGCCAAGTTCCCACTCTGCTGGATCCATATCCTAGGTCAGCCACTCTAGAACTCAGTTTCCCCACCTGTAAAAACACAATTATATCAAATTTCAACTGTACCATGTGCTACATAAATGAGTTAGAGCCCAGTGGAAGCCCAGAAGGTCCATGGGAAATCTTCACCTCGACTTTCATAGGCTTAGGCTAATTCCAGCATTTTTGGAAGGAATAATGTCTGTAAAGTCCAGCTGTGATGAAACGCTGGAACAAGATGGAAGAAAAGCCAGCAAATACACTGGGAAAAATCAACCCTGCACCAGTCTCCTGGGGAAGAGCTTGGCAAGCACCATGTTCTCCTGAGATACCACTGAGCCCAATGCCTGCACCCTGAGGGCCAGGGCCTGGGCATCCCCCTGCCTGACTGCTGCCTCCTGCGTTAGCCTGGCAGGAAAGTTTTCCTAAGCAAAGATGGGAGTCTGATCTGATTTCTCCTGGGATGGGATGCTGCTCCGAGGACCACAAGGAGCAAATCCAACATCCAAATCCTGTGTGATCCTGTCAACAGCGGGGCAATAAGAAGAATTTTCCAGGGCAAATAACACAGTTCATGGAAGCTGTTATCTGCTCCGCTGAAGTATGAGGCTGAACCAGCTCCTTTGGCTCTCTCGGGACACGGCTGATCCCTGGGAAGGCCATCCAGACAGCAGCCGGTGGGACCACAGCATTGGGATTCACTTATAGCTGGAAGAAATCTCCCCAAGGAAAGCTGCCCCTGGGAGAGCCCCAGCTGAGCACCCACTGCAAAATGCACACCCTAGGGGTGTCAGGGTGGGTGCTGTTCTTGAAAGGGAACTTGTGCCAGCGCTGGAACCTGGGCGATAACTGGAAAGCAAACTCCCAGACCAGCACAACAGGACCAAGGGCTGTTTTGGTCCCTCATTGCCCTCCAAAGCACCACCACAAGAGATGCATCATGGAGAGGAGCAGACACGGCCCCGGGGCAGGGCACAATGTGCGACTCACCTGCTAACACTGAAACATCACTTCCTGAGAGAGCACAGCCAGAGGGAGATGCACCCAGCGTGTGTGCATGCAGCAAAGGATGCTGCTGCGAGGGAGAAATGCATAAGCCCTGTTTGGAGCGCAGAAGGCCCAGGGCAGGCTCGCCCAGGACCGTCCACTTGGCTGCTTCCCGCTGCACAGCCAGCGGCTGCAGGGTGACACCGACTGCCTGATGCGGAGAGGACAAGTTATTCATGAAGAACACAGTTGTTAAGCTGCGTGGCGGCGCGTGCAGAGCGAGAGGCAGCCGGGAGAAGGGCTCAGAGCTGGCATCTGCCTCTGCCTGGCAAACTGATCAGCGAAACGCATTAGCTGGGAGAGATAAAAGATTACAAATGTCACCCAGAGTACGGCATCTCCTGTAATACCCTTTCAGGTTACAATCCGAGGAGCTGCCTGACATGTCAAGTCAAACCTGCAGAATGGAAGTGCCTCAGAAGGGTAAACCTGTCCCTTGGGCATGCTCTACCTTCAGGTCCAAATCTGCTTACAGATGCACGAAGGTTTCTCTCCAAGGCATGACGGGGCAGCCACCACAGCCAGCCAGGCAGGGCTGTCAGACAGGGCAGCTGCGGGTAGTCGTGCAGGCCACACAGACCTCGCAGCTATTCCAAGGTCAGCCACTGACCCCAGCTTTCACAAGGCTGGGAGACAGACCCAGCTGCATGTTGCTCCTCTGCCATCATGGTCAGCACCTTGGGGATGGGTTCAAGCTAGTTTTGTCAGAGCATACCTGCTCCTCAGTGCCTTCCCACCAGAGAGGACACTGATTTCTCATACCCTGCAGAGCCCACCAAATCCCTGCAGGGCCCATCCCAGGATTTCAGCATCACACAAGTCTGTGCAGTGCTCCGGCTGACCCAGCACCCCTTCGACAGCCAGAGCTCCCCCCTTTGACAGCCTAAATGCTCCCCAGTTGCAGTGAGGGTTCACTCCCATGCACACACCACGTGTCCTGTTTTACACCAGTATGGAAGCTCCTACCCTCACCCTCATGCTGGGTGCGCACACAACACTGTGCCGATTACAGGGTGTCAGTCAGATGGAGTAAAACCTCCACACACAGCATCCATCAGCTGGAAGAGCTCCCAGCCATCAAACAGCCACGCAATTAGCAGGCACAAGGCTGGAACTCCTGACTGATTCCAGGGCACCCAGAGGTCTGATAGATGGAGCACAGAAACTCTATCTAAAATGAGAAGAACACACCGGCGCCAGCAGAATAAATGCTGGAATTGGGAAAGAAACTCTTCTCCTTGCTGTGCTCTTTGAAGGACAAATGGTAGAGTGACTCCAAAACCACGGTATTGCAGTGCAGAGACCATGGAAAGCAGCTTAGGTTAAGCAATGCTCACAGCTTGGAAATTTATTGTCCTTTCCAGGTATTTCCAAAGTCCTTCGCAGCAGGGCTGGAAATTTTCAGTCGCTTATGAGTTTATCCTCACAGTAGAGGACAGGGGAGAGCTTTATCCTCCAGGGCCCCTTTATATATTTAGAAATGTGCCCAAGTTTGCCTGGGAGGCAGCAGCAGGGCCAGGACCCAAGCATGGCTCCCCAGCACAGCGCTGTGACTCAGGAACAGGCAGTCCCTGTTTAATGGGGTTATCCCCACTCTCTGTTTAATGGCTTTATCCCCCATTATCCAAACAGCCATGATTTTACCTCCATCAGCTCTGAGTCATGAGCTGATTCTCAAACCACAGCTGTGAAATTGCCACCACTGGCACATGAACAGCTTCCCCTCTCTCAATGGTCAGCAACAGAGGAGCATCTGCAGCATCCTCAGGTTCAAAAGAGCTCCCAGACACTGCCATACAATCAATCAACCCAACGAACAAATCACTGAACTGCAGCAAGGGCATTATCCATGGAACAGCACATCAAATATCATAAATCATTGTGTAATGACTGGGGAAGAGGGGCTGGGACCCACATGACTTACTACTGAAGGAGGCAGGAACTGCTCTCAGGGAGATTTTCCCTTTGTTGGCTGCCCTGGGGTTGGACCTGCCCCTGTGGAGCAGCACATGAAGAACACACGCTGGGAACATTTGCTGTCACTTATTTCACCTTTGGGGTGCAGGGAGCTCGGTGTAATACCCTGGGATCAGTTATCCCCACCGGGAGGTCCAGGGGAAGTAACTGGCATCTCTTCAGCAGTCAGAAGTTGTGCAAAACAGGCGTGAAAGCAACAGCGAGGAAGCGTAACGCAAAACAAGCCCTGCAGCACACGCCACATCGCTCTCCCTGCTCCATGGCCAGCTGCGGTGCTGGAATAAGCCTGATGCAGCTGCAGAGCTCAACCCTTACCACAACTCCTGTCACCAGGAGGTGAGGGCCTCTGGACACCACACCTGGACCAGAGGCAGTGTCACTAACTCCTCCAAAGCCTCTGGGTTTCTAGCTGGCCATCACCAGTATCCAGCAGGATGGAGCATCCCGATACACAACAGAGAGGCTCCTCACTCACCAAAAGAGTTTTTTCTCCTCTGGCCCTGCAACAGCAGCTCTCCGCCTCATCTGTGGAGCTCCCATGAGGGCACACTGCTAATGCGTCCCCAGCACTCTGGTTTAGAGATTTGCAACAACTTTGAGCGGAGAACGATTTGGTTTTACTCATTTACCTGGAAATCACATTTAACTTGAACAAATTAAGATAGAACAGAAAAGCCATGATGGAATTACACAACGAGAAAACACAGTTAGGAAGGTTTATAAAAGGTACTGGTGAAGGAATAAAAGATAACCATGTTTCACCTCCTGCAGTGACATTTGCTTTTCTGTCTACTGCACTTACTTGCACTTATCTCCTGTCCTAAGTCCTTTAGGGGCCCTGGAGAGATTTACTCTTTCTTCCCCACTCAGAACATAGTCTGGCCCTACCTCTTCCTCTTCTGCCAGCCTCCTCCAGGTATCAACTCCTCCAACAGATAATCCAGTATGCTTGGCTGGACGAAAACTGTCCAAACAAAACAAATCAAGGGGCACCTCCATTCTGCTGGTGAGGCCAGGCAGCTTGGGGAAGGATCCACCAGTGTTGGAAGGGCTCAGAACAGCTAGCCAGGACCCAGTGCTTATTGGCAAGTACCAGCAGATTTAGCTGGTTTTAGCAAAACCACAGCCTTGGTGCATGTAGACAATGAATGTCTCTGTGAGGTGAGCAGAGGTAAATGATGAGCATATGCAATTCCTTGCTGGCTCCTGGCTGAGGCCAGACAGACGTAATAAAGCGCCTGGGATGACTGACCTGCTGTGTGGCTGTGCTCAGCATGAGAAAAGCCCTGTCTCCTCCTACCTGGCTGCACAACCACCACTGCCAGGGGCTGTGCCTGAGGCAGGCAACGCACAAGGGTCAGAAGAGCCACCCACGGCCATGGAAAGCCCCTGGCCTGGTGACCAACCCCTCTGCTCTCAGACACAGAGCACGGGGCAGCAATGCGGCCCCACAGAGGCAGCTCCCAGTCACCCGCCGGCCATATCCAGCTGAAGGCTTCTAAGTCTTGCCAGAGCCCAGATCCCCAGCAGGGATTTGCAGAGCTCTGATTCAGCTCCAGCGTGTCAGGTGCTGCGTGGGCAGGGAGACAGACTCAGCGCAAGGAAAAGCCACGTTCAGAGGGGGGCAATGCTGAGGGATGCAGAGCACACTATGGCTTGGGGGAGAGGTAAGAGCCATCCCTTCCCCATCTCCATCCGAGCTCTCCATGGAGACCTGAACAAGGGCACGGTGGCTTTGCAATCCTTGGCCAGGAAGAGTTTCCATGCTCAGAGGTGGGCAGGATGATCTGAGAAAAAAACTGCAAAGGGATGAACTGCTGGGAGAGAAGAGGCTGCAGGGGGACAGAGTAGGGCAGAGCTGAACATCTGAGGAGAGCCTTGAGATGAGGCTGCCTCTGGCTCTGCACCCTAGCCTTGGCCTTCCTCCCTCCCCATGGCTGTGACATCCCTCTTTCTTCTGCACCCTTCTGCAGTTCCTCCTCAGGAAGCAAAGCCCCAGAGGCCTCGTTCAGAGGAGAAGCTGACAATGTTCAGCACTTCCCGCACTCCTGCGGCTCCAACAGATTTCGGCCATTTGCTCTGACAATCCCTGTGTTTTAGGGTTACTGACTTCCAGCCCTCCCCAATACAGCAAGGGAGCAGCCTGGCCCCAGCTCTGCCTCCCCACAGCCAGCCAAGAGCTGCAGCAGCAGCCGCCGTGCTGCCACCGTCCCTCTGCCTGCAGCGCCCGCAGCCTCCTCTGCTCTCCCTGCAGAGCTTGCTCTAGAAAGAACAATACTTGAGAGTAATCGCCTGCCTCCAGACATCAGCGAGCTCTCTCCTGAGTGCCCTAGTTAGCAGGCACTGCCCCTTGCACGCGCTCGAGCAGTTACATTTGTTTTTACTGTGTGGAACACAGATTTATTCAATGTAAATTTGACCTTTTAGCCAAAAAAGGGAGACAAAAATCATGGATTCAGTCGCTCTGAGCTGCCCAGCTGAGCAAATGTTTAACTGACAAATACACTTGCCTGTGCTGCCTCCTGCCTGCCTGCTGCAGGATGCGGGGGGGACTGGAGGAGAGCCAGGCCTGGCTTTGGGGAGAGAAGGCGTCTTGGACCCTGTACCCGCAGAGGCAGCGCAGGCAGCGGTGCTCTGGGACCTGGCGGTGGCACTCGCACCAAACAACTCCATCTCTTTGCCTTCTAACCCAGCAGGGCAATAGAGGAAGGAGCTCAGGGCTGTCGGTGGGGATCCTGGAGGTGCACAGTGCTGGAGAGGTCAGATGTAAGAATAAAGACACTTGTTAAGGATGCTTTCTTCCATAGGAGAATGCAATCCATACATGCAAGCACACTTATTTTCAAAGAGGGTATTGGAAACCCTTCCAGCACTGCTCAGCCCTCCGGCTTGGCAAGCCCTCAGCCCCCTCTTGTGCAGCACCATACCTGGATGAAGCAGACCCTGGATGGGAGGGCAGAGGGGGCCAGGCATGCACAGATACTTGCTCTAGAAGCAGGAAGACAGCGCTGACCAGCACCAGGTTGAGTTGTGGGCTCTGGAGGGGCTGGTTTTGGACACAAAACCCAACCCTGTCATTCTGGTCCAACCACCCAGGGGGTGGCTGACTCTGAGGACTCCAAGTCTTCACTCCAGGCATTGAGGTTCTGGTCTCAGCTCTGCCAGCAGCTGCCTCTGGCACACTCTTAGTTATTCTGCATTCACACACGTATTATCTCCCTCACGTCCAGGGTGGCACCTCAGACTTGAATGTTCAGGAAATAAAGTAACAAGCAGCCAAGGGAGCTGTCAAAGCCTATGAGCTGTTGGCTCATGGCTCTCCCATGGCTGGGTGACATGGGGTGATGCGTGTGCAGCAAGGTGGCTCATCGCCACCCCATGCATCGATCCATGCCGGGATGCCATGGCTCAGCCGTGCCTTGCGCCCAAACCTAAGCAGACTCACTTCTCCTCACCAGTCTCCCCTCCTGCCTGTCCCTCGCAGAGCACCTGATGGCGATAAGCATCCAGACACTCTTTCCTCTCCAAATTTAGCTCTTTATGGGTTGGTGTCCATCTGAACCCTGCCCAAATGGCAGAGCTGCCTCAGCATTAACTGTCTGTCAGTGAGCGACTCCGTGCTCCCACAGCCAGCTGCACGACAACACTTAACTGCCGGGCTCAGCCATGCAGACAGCGGCACTCCCAAGCCAAGCTGCCCATGGACATTGGGCTTCGCTTCCTTATGGCTCAACTGCAGATTTAGGACTACTGAGCTGGCCGTTAGCTGCTTAGCCTTCCCACACCCGTCTGCATTTTGACATTACAAAGCATGTTCAACTGCATGAACACTCCCAGAATATTCCTGATGACAATTCTCCCCTCCTGCCTGCTCGTGCTGGACACTCACGCTGCAGCAGCATTTTCCAGCTGTTTTTTTTTTTTCCTTTTTTCTTTGACTTATACACTCCTACCAATTTTCCAACCAAGCTCTATGTTCCAGGCAGGGAGTTAAGCTTAATAATACAAGGCTGGTTTTTCTCAGTTGCCTTTTGTAGACCCACAGACCCATACTGAAAGCCTTCAGCCCATCTTCCAGGGCACTCTCATCGCAAATGGTGCAAAGGGTGTTTGTCTGGTGCCCAGGGAACCCCAAAGACCTGGAGCTCAGTGGTGCTAAAGGCTATGGAAGCATAAAGAAAAAAAGCCCAGCATGGGTAAGCAAACCTGGCAGTGTTTTATATCACTGTGTGGCTCTAATGCTGCACTCACACACTATGCAGCCATACGTGTGCACGTGCACCACAGCTTCCACCCTGAGCCATCTGCTCTGCAGGGCAGACACCTCGAGGTGGAAATGCTGCTCTTGTTTGTCCTCTTATCCCGCAATGGCAGAATGTGGGCTTGCCATAAGAAGTGTAATAAAAATATTCCCCACACATAATAGCTGAAAGCATTATTGAGGGATATTTGTCAAATCTCAATTAGAAACAAACTATTCTCTGGCATCAGTTTCGCTTCAGTCTCAGATTGGTGGGGATGTGGCATTTTAATTTCTGTAAAATAAAGGACAAATCCCAATATAAAGAGAAAGGGAAAAGACAGACATGCTGAAAAACAAGAGGATAAAAGGAAGAAAATCTGGCACAACAGCCCTAAACAGAACTAGCAGAGCACAAGGATTAAAAAATAGCACCAACCATTTTTCTTGGTAATTTGCTTAAGAGATTGAGAGCGCAGCCCTGAAACTGCAACAACCAAGCTTTTTAGAGGACAAGGAAACCTCTGGGCACAGCTGCCTGGAGACAAGCAGACAATGTTCATCCTGCTTGCCTCCTGTGCTGGTACTGCACTGGGTTTGTGTCATGACGGTACCCAGAGCTCTCCAGACCTGTGCCAGGCACTGTCCATACACACCCAAATACACACACATCTGTGTAGCAGTGTTCCCAACACAGAGACCCATCAACCTTATCACACAAAGCAAAGCCTGTGACTCCCACCCATCCAGACATTACTGGGCCGTAACTGGGAAACAGTAAAGCTGGAATTCTGCAAGGCAAACATTCCACTTCAGGGAAGAGGTCTGCTCTCACCCTCCTCCTCTATTCAAACACATTTTTGAGTTAAATGGATGAATGCATTAAGCTGACAATTTAAATCACCAGCAGCCACACAGAGGCGGGGAAGATGGGGATTCAGAGTTATGGCTCCCCCTCCATCCCTTCCTCTACCACAGCCCCTGCACATCACAGAATCATGGAACGGTTTGGGTTGGAAGGGACCTTAAAGCTCATCCAGTTCCAACCCCTGCCATGGGCAGGGACACCTTCCACTAGAGCAGGTTGCTCCAAGCCCCTGTGTTCAACCTGGCCTTGAACACTGCCAGGGATGGGGCAGCCACAGCTTCTCTGGGCACCCTGTGCCAGCGCCTCAGCACCCTCGCAGGGAAGAACTTCTTCTTAATATCTAATCTAAACCTACCCTCTGTCAGGTTAAAGCCATTCCCCCCTGTCCTGTCACTACACACCCTTGTAAAAAGTCTCCCTGAGGCTTTCCTGTAGCCCCCCGTTAAGTACTGTGAGACCCCAGACCCAGATAGGACTCTACATGCAACAGTCTCAGCACTATTGAAGAGAAATTACAACCCCTCTCCCTGCTTTTGTAAATGTGAGGTAGTAATTTAAAAGCAATCCCCGCACTTAAACCTTTCTGATAGAACACAGCTCCGACGAAGTGCCGGCCTGGCCACCCAGGAAAGCCGCAGGCTCTGTCCATGCCACAGGCAGTACAGCATGCAGCAATCCCACAGGTGGGATTGCCCGGGAGGGGAAAAGGAGGGCCCCGTCTCCCTCCTGTGTCATAACCTAGGGGATAAATAATAGATTTTGTGTCCTTTTGTGTCCATTTGTGCCCAGAACAGCTGGGCTAGTAGCAGAGGCAATCATTTTAGGGGTGCAGAAATGGCCTCCCAGGTGAGGAGCACTACACTGAAAAAAGCACATGGAAGGATGCAGAGAAGCATGGACACCGCCTCTGGGACAGTCCGAGGCAGCAGGAATGGTTTTACCCTGTCTGACCATGATCAGAGCATACTGCATGCTCTTACTGGAGGGGAAATGGATCTAGAAATCTGTCCCAGCAAAGGCCAAGTGCAAGGTCTCTGGGCTAGCAGATTACCCTGTTTTCTTTGGAGGCTGGCAAAAGACCAGTTTTCATCTCCATTACATCCAATGGAAATGTCATATTGTTAGTATCTAGCAGCATGCAAGTGAATGGCACAACTTTACTTAACTTTCGGGGTGGATTTACTAGAACGCAAAACATATTCTTGGCATTAAAACCTCACCCCTTTCAGAGATTCCTGAGCTTTGGTGCTTGCAAAACAGCATCAGGCTCTTGGCTCTATGACATTCCCCATAGGCTGGCGTTTGAAAAGCTGGTGTGTCAGACTCTTTGGGTTCTACCAAAATCTAAGGAGTTGTTTCCCCTTCTCTCTGTCTGCTTCTGATAAGAGATTATTATACTTCACATAGCACTTTGTGATGTTTGGGTGATTTGAACATAATCAGGCTTAAATGCAGGCAATCAAAGAGAATATGCATTTCACAGACACACTGACTTCCACACACTGACTACCAAATTGGCACAACTTACTACTTTTATCCCAAAAGACGGAAATGAAGGGGTCAAGATCTTTTAATAGACAGAAAGGGGAAAATGCATGAAAAAATACTGCCTGTTTAAGAAAGTGCTTCATTTTTAAAGGAGAAGGCTTAGAAAGTAATAATGAAGTGAAGGGAGAGAAAGAAGCACTGAAGGTGCACATACACATCTCTTATGCCCAAAATTCCCACTTGAGCAGTGGGCTTATTCTCATTTCTCCTGTTCATCTTCCCATTAGTAATTAAAAAATACATACTTTTATCCAAACAGCTGATGGAGTTGAAAAGGCACAGCAGGGTCAGCCGCTAAGGCAGGGGTAATAAAAGATACTTCTCCCTACCAACTGTACTTCAGAGAGACAAGCAGCTCAGAGCTCAGTAAAGGAGGAGATGCCTGCTTGGGAGGGTCTCTAGAGAGAGTTGCTGCCTGGTGGTCTCGGTCTGCTTTGTGCTTGTAAAGCATCAATGGGAAAGATTAAATGCATCTTTCAAGAAAAGCAGAAGAGGCTGCTACAGTGGAGGTAACCCGGGGTCCCATCAGCTTTGTCATCCTGCAAATGGTCTAGAAAGACCCAGCTCTCCTCAGCCTGAAAGACTGCAAATACCTATCTTACAAAATCCATCTACAAGACGGGAAATAATTTTCCTGGCTTCACTAATTATTGCCTTCAATCTTCCCAAAGGAAGAAACAGAAAAGCCTTGGCCATTTATCTTGTCCTCAGCTCAATTTACAGATACCCACATTGATCCTGAAAGCCTCCATCACTCAAGTAAACCCATCGTAGCAAGAAGCGAGGATTATCACAACAACTGCAGAATTGAAGCTATTGTTCTTATTCATAACAAGCTTCCCCTCTTTTTTGTCTTGCTAAATTTGTTGCTCTGACAGCATCTTCGAGCAACAAGTTTCTACAAGCTGCATTAAAAAGCACTTCCTTTCACTTGCAGCAGACCTGTTGCCTTTTAATTATACCAGGTGCCCTCTGCCTTTGCTTTGGGAACAGGGGCTAACAGGACCAGGCAAACAGTCTCTTTCAGCACATTAATGGTTCTACCTTGTTGTGTCTTTGATTTTCAGAACTCAATAATCTTAATCTCTTTCATCTACATTTTAAAACTGGAAGAAGAGTGATCTGGGGAATTAGTCTAATTTCAAGCCTTACTGAAACAGCGGAACAAACATTAAGAGAAAAGCCTAAAAGGATAATGGAATTGAACAATGAGCACCAATATAATGAGACAAACTTGATTGCTTTCTTTTACAAAATTACAAAATCAGTGATCAAAGGAGAGAGGTAGACGCCACATTCAGTTTTTTGCGGAGCTTTGATACACCCTTGTTCTCAAGAACAAATTACTGTTGTTTTCAGTAAGAGCGCTGTTACTTTAGCTGAAGGACCAGAAACAAAGAACACTGGGTCACTGTTTAGAGCGGAATCCTATTAATTAACCCTTTATAAATAATTAGCAGAGGTTATGAGCACACCACAGCAATGAGCAGTATGCGTTACAGATGGTTAGCATCCCTCAGCAGACCAAGTTCCAAATGATAATAAGATACGGCTGTGGGTGACCTGCTGACCCCTCTACTGAGAGACAGCAATGAATCATTCATCCTCCCATTATAACAACAAAATCACAATATAAAACGTGTCCAGAGGACCAAATCAGAGAGGGATGCAGTGAATGGTGTTCCTACCATGAGCTACTGCTTCTCCATGACATGACCAGGAAGAGAAGGAGGTGCGGCACCCACCGCCTGTGAGACCAATGTTTCTAACACAAGTTATTTGGCAGTTATCAGCACAAAGGCAGCAGAAAGTCTGAAATTGTATTAAAAAAAAGAGAAACTCTTAATTTGAAATTTGCTTAAGTAGGTAATGTAGATGGAAAAGGGCTGTCTAATGGGACTCACTGCACTTAAATACTTACAGCGATTGAGAAGTGGATGTAGCAAACCAATTAGGAGATTACAATAAGGAAAGACAGCAAAAAGCCCACTTCAGCTGCAGGCTGAATGTGCAGAGGAGGCCTGTCAGGGAACAGAAAGATTCCTCTTTACCATGGGTGAGGTGTGGCTGCTCCTGGTACATTCCAGATTCTGCACAACTCAATTTTACAACATTTTTAGTGCCCTTTTTCACTCCAGCAGAAGCTCTGGATTTAATAAAGCAGTAAAGGAAATCTTAAACAAACCTCAATGTCTGAAGAGCTACAGTCCACTGGGGAAAACACTCAAGTCCCTCAGCTGCCCCACCATCAGCTGTTCACCTGGGGCCAGGTGAACCCCACACTGGTGTGACCCCTATGTCCTGGAGGCATCTGTTGGATTTATGGTAAAAATCATCCAGATTGATTCTTTCCCTTCTCTAACATGTTGTCCTACACATTACTGTCATCATTTGGCAGTCCTCGTGCTCCTGTTCAGGTTCCCTGCACTCCCTGTACTGCCTGCTTTGCCGGGTGAGGTCCAGCATGTGGTTTTAGCACTTGGCCTCCCTTGTTTCCCCCAGCCTCCTCAGAGGCAGCATCCTGACAGCAGTCAGCACCCGGCCGTCGCTGACCGGAGCTCTCTGCTGCCCTAGCTGCATGGCTGGGTTGTTCCCCGCAACCATGAAAAAAGCCAGTTTAACAAATCATGTGTTATTTTAGCTCTGGCACATGCAATCCACACAAGACCTATACAGTAAGCTGGAGACGTGCTGTTCTCCTGATGAGTTCAACAAAATCTGTAAGACTCCCTCCCTCCCTCCTGCTCGGCTTGGCTGGAAGTCAGGAGCGGGTGTCCTACATGCCATTTGCAGCTTGTCTTCTACCATTCCTGCACCATTGACAACCCTTCCTCAGTTCAGAGTGTGAAAGCCTGCTTTAGCCCTCACAGACAAAAAGACCACCATACACCCAAATCCTGGTCCCTGTTCAGATGGGCCATCGAGTACTGGCACTGGACTCTGTCCCGTCGAGTCTGAGTATGAACAAGGATGGAGTTTCCCCTACTCATCCGGGCAACCCATTACAGTGTTCAACCACACTGGGTAATGGGAGTGCTGAAGCACAGTTACACCATCTTCCCTGGTGACAAGTGGTGACATACAGCTCCCTGTTGCAATCCAGTGACAAAAGATTGGGCTTGAAGGTATTTGCATGCAGGTATTTGTATGCAGGTATTTTTTTTCCTGAATGAAAGGAGGCTGAAACCCTGTGTCTTTGGAGCTGGAACACTGAAATACAATGGAACATCACCTAAAACACAGGCTCTGTATGTAAGGCATGCCAGAAATGGGAGTACATGGGCAGCCAGCATTACGCTGGCTGTTGATTAAAAACCATTTGTTTCACGGGGTAAAGAAGGACATAGAACAAAGGAAGAAAGAAGCACCAAGAAAGAGATGACTCAAGGGAAGGTCTCTAGACAGAAGAACAGGTAGGCTTTGGTACTCACAGGAGCTTTAACCACTCCTGCAGCTACTGGAAGGCAAATATAGCAGGGTGCAAGCAGTTCAATGTGACCCTAGAGTGCGCTGAAACTAAACTCTTTTTGGAGGTGCACCAGGGGAGGATGAGAAGCAGTGGACACAACACAGCAAATTCTATAGTACCTTGAGCAAATTGATCTAGTGTGAGGCATCCCTGCCCATGGCAAGGGGTTGGAACTAGATGATCTTAAGGTCCTTTCCAACCCTAACCATCCTATGAGTCTATGGTTGGTCAACACTGGAACAGAGACCCAGAGCATAGGAGCTTCACCCTTGGAGATCTTCAAAGCCCAACAGACAAGGCCCTGACCAAGATATCTAACCATCCCTGCTTCGTGCAGGGGCTTAGACCAGAATTCTGCTGTATTGCCCAGGATTTTAACAGCTTTCCAAGCACTGTTCCAGCAAGAATTTCACACAACTGTGAGCAAAGATGTTGTATCAGCAAAACCAGCTTTGGTGTGCGATCTCGGGAGCGAGAAGTGCATCACTAGCCCCATCATTAGTTCCTCCTCCTAATGAGGCAACCCACAAGCATCAATGTATTAGCTAAGCAGCTATACCAGAGCAGCAGCAGTGCAAAAGAGGTTCAGGTCCAAACTGTCAGAAGGTTTTGCCTGTGGAGCTGCTCAGTGACACTGAGTTGCTCCCATCCCAATCATCAGTCACAGCAGAAAGCAGAAGGCACAAGGAACGGCTCCCAGCTCACAAGATGTCTCAAGCAGTGTAGCAAAATTTGGTTTGTTCTGGTTTTCACCGTGTTCTTCTTTCCCATGAGATGCAGGAGAAGCTGTTAACCTGCCACCAATCAGTTGAGCAACCCATGTGAGAACAGGTTCACACATGAGGTCCCAAACCCCACAAGAAGCAAAGTGAGGTGCTTTGCAAGAGGGAGTCAGATTTGGGCTATAAAAGCCTTCCAGGTCCACAGTAGCGGTGACACACTGGGGGCTCAGGACACTTTACGAAACGTCTATATCCTAACAAAGTCCTCTCGGTGTGGCTCCTCCCAGTGAAATTAATTTTCTTAGAAGCTTGCAAATGATGTTTTTTCTTGTTAGGATATCACTGATGTCCCTGGAGGTTAATTCTCATCTGCCCTCACCAGGGACAGAGGGAAGAAATAAGCAGGAAATAAAGCAGAATGTGAGATTATCATTTCTTTTGCACCCCAAATGGGAGTGGAGACCACTGATCCATGCAGCAGAGGAGCCTGTCTCCCTCTCAGGGGCACGCTCCCCCCTTTCTCTGCCCATGTAAATGGCAGCTGCAGTGTGCTATGGATTAGGTAAATCAGTCGGCAGCTCTCTGCAGTGCCGCAGCCCATCAGTGCCCGCTCCTGCCTCACCAGCCTCAAGCCATCAGCAGCGAGCCTCATCCAGGAGAAGGCCTGCAGGTGTTGGATAGCTGGAGGAGTTCAAAAGCAAGCACCTTGCAGTCACTAGCTCTTCCCAAGGAAAGGCTATGGCTGAAATCCTGCCATGAAATATTCATCAGACTTTTAAGATGCTCTCTGGCTGGCCAAGCCACTTGGCTTACTCTCCCCTTCTCTAAAATGAGGACAGTGACAGCAACCTCCCCAGGAACAACTGATTTCCAGGGCAGCGTGCTCCAGCTCACCATGCTTTGAGCAGGGATTCAACTGGGTGATCTCCAGAGGTCCTGCTAACCTCAGTGACTTGGTGATTGACTTGTATTGCTGCTCTGGGTTGTGGCACCAAAATATGTCACCCGGATTCACTGGTACAACATCATGCCCCTGTCCTGCCTGTAGTGCCTGTTGGGAGCTAAGCACACAGGACACGGCTGACACCTCCAGCCGTGTCAGTACAGAGCCACCGAAAACACAGTACTCCTGTGACCCAAGCTGCACTGCACTCACCTGCTAAACCCTGCGTGCACTGCCATCATTTTCAGCCCAGGATTGCAGCAGCAGACTCTATCTAATTTGCCTTCATCAAGGATAAATTTTAGATAAAATTCAAACTGATTAATGAAGAGGAGGTTAAGCACTTCCAATCAGGGTGGTGAGAAAAGTGCAAGAACAGGAAAACTGAATCCCAAGCTGTCTATCTCTCTACACCTTTTAAAGGTGGATAAGCTGGGAGGACTCCTCTAAGCTGCTTCCCTGCATACTGTGGATGGATGAGACGTGCTGATGGTCCACAGCACACTGGGGCTCCACCATAAACAAGGTGTCATGGCACACTTCCCTATGGGATGCCTAATGCCAAGACCCATGTACCATCAACAATGCACAGTGAGAGTTCCCTTTCAAACTATTGCCATTTAAACTCCCCACTCTGAAACTTTCATATTCCTACCAGCCAACTGCCAGGACTGCAAACAGCAACAGTACTGCGTGCTGGGAAATACACAGCCTGGCTTTTGTCTTGGTTGCTGCCTTGGAATTCTTTGCAACAACTGTATTTTGCAAACCCTGTTGGAGGTGGCTCTACCAGAAGAGGAGAGCTGCCCAGTGGGATGTGGCAGCTGGAGGGTGAGCAGAGCAGGGCTTGCTAACTGGTCTCACCAAACACGCTTGGGTAAGGCAGCAGCTCTGCTGCTCTAGAGACTTGAGGGCCTGCTAGAAAGATTCATGATACCATGCCCTCAGATGCACTGCGGGCATCCTTCTCTGCACAATGAAGAGCAGGAAGCCCAAGGCTGAGCTGGTGACCAAGCACATGCAAGTAGCAAGGTGTCCATTTCTATGCTATGGTATCACTGTGCACCAGGTCCCTGCCTCACACACACGCTGCCCCCCTCTCAGGAGCTGTGACAGCAGTGTTCTGATCTTTACAGAGCATGAGGAGGATGGGAATCAACAATGGTCCCTAGAAGACCTGGCCTCCTGCCCAGCCATGCTGGGGAGTGGACAAAACATGCTTCCTCCAGCAGCTCTTCTGCACTTCCAACACAGCAGGACACAACAATATTGAACCCCAGTAACCTGGGGTGACTGCAGCTCTCAGGAGAGATCAGAGAGCCTCTGCAGGAACTCTAGAGAAGACCCACTTCTCTGTCGGTTGTCTGGGACATTCACTGCATAGGAGAGCAGCCACAGCCTTTCCACTCATTGCTCTGACAACACTTGTTCACCCGATGGTACCAAAGACAGACCAAGTGCCTGGAATCAAGCCCACATCTTCCCATCACTATTGGCTGCACCCTGCATTCAAGCTCTGGAAGAATGTACAACCCAGAACTCCAGTAGGTTCTCCCTTGCCAAATCTGCAACCAGCCTGAGCTCGAGGCACTCCAGGATTTATAGTACAACAGCTTAACACAGTGATCTTGAGGGGAAAAAAGAGGAAAGAAAGAGAGGGAAAAGATACTTATGGAAGGAGCAAGGGGGAAAAATTTTCAGTAAAGACAGACATCCGCTACAGAATGGCAAAGATGACAGTTCCCGCCAGCAATGAGAGGATGGAGAAATACCATGTTCAACGAATACAATGCATGCAAACTATGCTGTCCTTCAACTCCTATTAAAACGTGAAGAGCAGCAAACTGAAGCTCTTCTCAAAATTCTGTCCCTGCCTCTCTGGCAGGGTCTTAAAGATATGAACAGCACAACACAGATTTTGGTATGTTATACAGTACTTCTAATCCTCATGTCCTCAGGAGCATGCATACAAAAAGGAGGTGATGGTCTTTATTCTGGAGGACCCAGAGGAACTTCAAAGCCTAAAAGAAATTTTCCTCTGCATGGATCTCCAAGAAGCATTCACACGATAAAACCACCCTGGAAGAAGCCACAAAACCAAACATCTGCACCCATAGACAAAAAGCAGCAGAAGACTTGTAGTGGATGTGCCAGCAGAACCTCAAGGCATTGGATTTTTGAAAGCATCTTCTCAAATATATAAGACAAGGAAACATAGAGTCCTAAAGGAAACAGCAAATTCAGCATACCACAGTGTGATTAGTCTGAAGTCAGTCCTGATGGTGAAACAAAGATAAACACACTGGGTATCTTCTAGCTCAGATTCAACTGTATCTAAGCACACCTGCATGACAACACATACAATAACAATGGAACCAGGAGGCTGCATACAACAGATTGGTGAGGGACAGCAAATGATGGGCTGGGATAATCTTTATGCACCCAAATTTCTCCACACTAATGATACAGTTGTCAGATGTGTCCTAGAGCGAGCAAGGGGCAGGAGGAGGAGCGGAGGATCATCTTCCTCACCACGTAGTGCAGGGCCTATTTCACCATCCTTCAGTGTTTCCAAATCACAGCCATGACTCCTGCACCTAAAAGACATCCAGAGATTTTGAGTGTCCCTCAATCTGGTCAAACGGTGAAGTTTTTTCAAATCAGGTCCCAGGTTTGCCCTTGGCAGAGGCAGAATTGAAGCAGAAATGCTGCATCTTAATTCAAAACCAGGCAGAGCTGATGTGGATCCTGTGCAAGGTCCCCTGACTGCGCTGGTGCGGGATGACGTAGCCTGTGTCCCCTTTGTTAAGAGATATAATAAAGCAAAATTGCTGTCCTAAATATTACTAAAGCACTAGCTGGCATGTTTAATAAACCTTTCCATTTGGGTAAATTAGCACTCATCTGGACAAGTGCTGAAGTGCTGTTACTTGAAGGAAAAAAAATTCAATGCTCAGAGTCTAATTTAAATAATTATCAGCATATTTCTGCTCTGACTGTTTTGCTGAAATTACCAGGAGACTTGATGTAGTCTGAGTGGAAGTGCCTTTTGTCTGCATGTAATGTATTGACCCCATTTCAGTCAAGTTTTTGGCCCACTCTTTGCTGTGCTGGAGCACTTCACACCATAACCAGAAAGGACTTTATGGTTGAACACAGTAAAATCAATAACAACTGATCTACATTATAGATCTTGAAAGGGACCTTGACAAGTTACCTCCTCATGTTCTCCACGAGCTAAATCTCAGATCTGTGATAACCTGCTGTTCCTTTGGGTGCCGTCTGGGGACCATAGACAAGACCAATACATTGGCTCGGAATGATGGTCACCCCATCCCGGCAAGTCAAACTGGGCTTCAGGCACAGACAAAAACACTTGCAACAAGCCCGTGCAATAGTGGAATGTATACTGAAATATTTTAATATGCCCTCCAAAAACCAGAGTGTGGATATCAGGACATCAGCACTAAATGCTTCACCCTACAGACCTACTGCCATCCCACTGCTGTGCTTTGAAAAGGACGAAGCCTGCAGCACCAAGCAGCTACAAGCTTGGGTTTTAGGAACAGAACAGCCCTGGGGATGCAGCACTGGCCTGCAGCCACACTCTCAGCAGAAGGCCTTGGTACCCAGCACACCAGCCGGTGTTTTATTTCTCGCAAGGAAAACACAGAGAAAACTCCTGAATTCTTTTTCTCCATTTTTTGTTGGGAAACAGCACTGATATTTTTGCCTTTTCTTCTGCTCTACCTCCAAAATTTCCAGCAGAAAGTGTCACAAGATGATTTGCTCACCTGAAACACCCCCTTCCCTGGGAGCAGCTCCCACCAAGCCTCCAGCACCGCTGGTCAGGAGCACGGAGCCATCCCGCATGTAATGCTCTGCAGCCCTCGGCGCTGGATGCTGCTGCGAGGGAGGGGGCAAGGCCTGCCCTGAAGAGATAAAGGCGATGCTCCCACCTCGCTCGCTGCTTCCCAGGCTGTGTATGCATTCAGCTAGTGATCCTGCCATCTGCACCTTATGGCTGCTGTGACGAGGCAAGCTTCCCTCCAGGGCACGTTCTGCAAGCCTCGCATCCACCAGCTCATCAATCCTTGGCTCTCATCAAAAGAGAAACTTATAAACAGGCCCAGACGCTTCTCTCAGGTTTAATGGAGGCAGCTAAGGAGCTGTGATCATTCGATGTTTTCCAATGATAGTGGTGATGCCTGAGGCCAGCAATAATATTACCATGAAATAAATCTGCAGTGATATAATTAGCAGGGATGCTATTATGGCGCAGGTTTTAGGGATGCTCAGCACAGAGGGAGCAGAGCAGCTACTCAGAATGGGACCTTGCAGACATTGTGGGTTTGAGTAGGGGTGGAAGAGGCAGAAAAATGCTGATACCAAAGCAACCGGGACCACCTGCATTAGTCTGTGTGCAAAACCCATCTAGTTCTTTAGAGGCGAGGGGTTATGGCAAACATGGGTCTGCACAAGTCTAAGGGTTAAATCCAGCTGACTTTCTTCTCACTTCTCCAGGTACTGAGTGACTTTCAAATATTCGTGGCAACATTCAGAAAAGCCAAGTTCTGACCAAGGCCACAAGCTGGTCTGGAAGCAGGAGGTTGCTGCATCCACCCATCCCTCCCCAGTCACTGATCACCCTTCTGTTTGCATCTCCGTACCACCCTGCGCAGCACGGGGGGCTGCGGCATTCAGACGGTGTTGCAAAGCAACTGCTTCTTCCAGCATCTGGTCTGCGATGTGCTTTAGGGTTATCTAAACCAGGGTAAATGAAAACAACACAACTTGGATGTCTAAGTTTGTTAGGGGGAGACGACTGCTGTTTGGCATGCTGCATCCAATGAACGGCTGAGGCGACTGAGAACACCACCTTGGTGACTTTGTCATTGATACATATCAAAGTAGACAGGTATCACTAGGAACAACTAGGAGGAAAAGATGGAAATGGATGGGCTGGGATGGAAAAAGGGAGGCTAATGGTATCTGCAAGGATTAGCTAAGAAAAGAGTCAGCCCAGTGTTTTTATTTTGCTTGCAGACGTAGCACTAAACAATAAAGGATATAACTGGAACAAAACGTTTTAGGAGCAATGTTCACGGGGGAGAGGAAGGAAAGGAAGAGTCAACATGTGCCAGGATTGATCCTCAGTTTTGACACGAAATCCTTAGGGCGGCTGTTTTAAAGCCACATTCAGGGAACAGGGTGTTCCCCAGGACAACCAGCTGGGATAGGTGCCCTGGAGGGTTTTTGCCCCATACACAGGACACAGACTCATGAGCTTCTGTGCTAATGTCCACATGGTACGTCATTGCTCGATTATAACAGGTGACAGGCTAGGGCAGAGTTTGCACCAAAATCAGGAAATCATCCTTTAAACCTGCAGGGCAGGAGATGCCCTGGAGGAAACCCTGAAGCAGGCAGCCTGCCCTCAGCTAAGGCTCAAAGACTTCGTAATTTTGAAGTGTGTTTCCAAACCTGCACTCTAATCCTACACCTTCCCTCTTATTTGCTACAATAAATTTTATCTTAGAATGCAATCTAGTAATAAAAATGCTTTAAAAATGATCTGACAAGCACTAGAAACCCTATTCCTTTTAGAGTGACAACTCTATTTACAGCCGCACATACATACATTCTGTTTTCTATTCTATGTGCACTCCAGGCCCTCAAGATTTGGGATATATCCTTTCCATCCACTTACAAGAATCAATTTCAGCCATGAAAAGAAGTTCCTCAGCAGGCAGAAGGTAGGAAGAAAGATTCCCGCTAATATTGGGGTCTCTGCACATCTCCCAGGACAGGGGCACAGAAGGACAAGCAGCATCCCCCTCCATTTCACAGCCGTCTTTCTACCCTTGAGCAACCCTCCCAACTCCAGTGGCCACCATTCAGCAAGCCCCACATGCCCACCTGAATGGGCCAGAGCACTGCTTGCATTTAGGGGAGGCACAAACAGCTGGGCGCCAGCATGCAGGGAGAAGATTTATGGATGCATCCAGCTCGTACTCTTTCAGAAGGGTGCATTTCACATTTTCTGCTACAAACATTCACATTCAAAGGCTGAACTAGCCAGAGAACAATAGTGCCAAACCTAAGCAGAGCAGAGAGAAGCAGCTTTGAGCTCCAGGGAGATGTTATTGTAGCAACCATGCATGAAGGACACCTTGGAGCTAAAAGTCCCAGAACTTAATTAGGAAGCACAGCTCTTGTTCCCGGGTGTATGAAAGACAAAGCATGATCTCTTCAGGCCTCAGTTTCCCCATGCATAAAGCTGGAGCAGTCAAATACATCTATCCTAAGGGAATTCATTACTTGCTGGAATGTGCTTGGGAAGCCAAACTATCGCCACCTTGAAGTTTGTTTATCCGTTTCCACGCTCACCCAAGAGCACAGTTGCTTATCTCCTTGTCCCCACCAGGGTTTCCCACTGCCCCTCAGTGCCACAAAGCTCAACATCTTCTCCTGTGATCTTATCCAACTTCCTCTATTACAGGCAGCCCAGCAGAGACATCTTCATTCGTGTGAGGAGAGCGAGGCATGGCTACGATCAGCAATAGGAAGGGCACAGACCCGCGTTTTCTCCCTATATAATTAGGAGATATAAAAGCTGTGCCATCCACTGGCGTGCAACCTGAAACACTGCTCCCACCACAACTCTAGTGAAGTTGTTGCTACAGCAGCTCTTTGTGTACAGTCGGGGTGAGATTTCAACTCACACCTCTTACAAGTGGTGCGCACAAATGGCAAACACAGGGCAGCCAAAGACAATCATTCATTTTGCAGTGCCAAAGGCAGGCGATGGGCCACAGACAGGCAGTGCTGCTGGTGTTCACAGGAGCCCTCTGTGAGCATCCCACTCTTCAAGAGTTACTCAGTCCCAGCTCTGTAAGGAATTCTGCTAAGGAATTACCAGCTTTACTTTCATGTCTGCAGGAAACCCCCACCATTTCACTTGAATTCCCATTATTACACTTAAAGCTGTGGGAAGGCATTTTGTCAGGCACAAACACTGACCCACAGCCATGAGTTGCCACTTCCAAACCCACAAGGGTACTTTCCACAGCCTTTATGCCATGCTCCTCGGCTGCTTTCAGGCATATAGCACATCTGGAACAGCAGCGGAGGGACAGAAAGCAAGGACATAAGACAGGATACCAGGCAGAGACTCTGGAGGCATGGGGAGCCCAGGCTGGGTCACGGGTCAGCCCCCACGTCCTCGCAGCCCAGCTCCGGCTGCCAGCTGCCCCAGCTAACCCAGTTCCAGCCCCACACATCCCAGTTCAGCTGCGGCTCCGCGAGCACCACCGGGCAGGCAGGCACACGGTTAAACATTTCTGCTCACATCCGTTCCATCTTGCTTTCACTTCAGATCGTGCCTGTGTACGCTGACAGATTTTTCATCACGAGGCTGTATTAAGCTGCTTTTTAATTGCATTTTGAGCGACCCAAGGGCCAGCAGGCAGAAAGAAGGGCACTTTATTTTTTTCCAAGGAACATTATTTGTATTGTAGAGGCAGGAATGGTTTTCATTAATCCCCAGAAAGCAGACAGCTTCCATGCAGCACGCTGGCTGCAGGGACGGCTCGTCTAGAGGACCAGGATGATTTGAGCATCTGCTGGAATACCACGGGCCCCCAACAATTGCTCTTGAAAGAGCAGATCACAGGCTTTGGCACTAAACTTGCATTAAATTGATACGATCTCTTTAACGTTATCTCTGGCTCTTTATCACATTTGTATGTGCAATTTACATTCTTGGTTTTTTTTTTTTTTTCTTTTTTTAAATTAAGATTTGCTAGATCCTTATCACAGATATTTTACACATTGTTCTAGCGTCACTCAAACATTTAATGGACATCAGCTGCTCTGCGAGTGTATAATAGCTCCTTGCTACGGGGTAGGGCTGGATGCTGATGGCTTTCAGGCTCACCCCATTTAAGCTTCAGCGGATGCAAAGCAAAGCTGTGTGGAACAGAAAGCACAGTCCCCTCTGGACACCACACTACAAGACAGGGAGCGTGCTCACGTGCCAGCTCGTGTGTAACAGCACAGCAGCACTCGCCCAGAGTCAACCAAAATGCTTGCTACATCCGCCATCTTCATGACCACCTCCTGCTCCTCACCTGCAGCCATCCCTGCTATCAAGTCACAGGATGCTCATGCAAAGACCTACCAAGATAAACTGTACCCGAGCTGATTTGGGTTTCGTGGGCTGCAGAAGCGAGACTTGCCAAATTCACTTTCTTTAGGAAAAGGCGGTGGGATTTGAGGAGAGCTTTTGAGACAAAAAGCTTCATGCAAGTCCATTAACCTCCAGGACCAAACCTCCACCCCCTCAATCATTAGAGTCTTTAACTTCGCTACTTGTCTGTAAACAGAGCTATGCAAGTAATTGATTTTTAGTTCAACTAGGGGATGAAACCCTTAAAAAACCATAATCCTCAATCTACCTGAATTGAATTCAAAATGATTCAGTTTTTCAGCTGAGGTCAATTATTCCTATTCAATATAAGAGCCTTCCATCCCTGATGATGCATTTCAAACATTCAGAGGGGAATAAACACAGAACAAGAGAATAAACTGGTGGGAGCCTTTTCTGCCCAAGATCTTGGGCTTCAGAGAGCTCTTCAAGGATGGACAGCAACACGGAGGGCAGCGCCTGAACTCTCAAGGACTAAGAGCAGATTTCTAAGAATAGAGGTACACACTCCCTGCAAAACTAGAGGCAATCCTGGGGAAATAAGGATCCTCCCCTTGCCCTCTCCCACCATGCACGGATTACAAAGCCACAGGACAGGACGCAGAAGCAACTCTAGCTACCAAACTGCCATGGAAATGCATTTTCTCACACCAAAATTAACCAAGGAAATTCAAATAAATCCCCTTTTTTCAGTGACATGGTTTCTTTTATTTTGCTATCATTGCAAACACATCTTCCCAACCATGTTTAAAGGTTGTTTTGTAAAGAATTAAATGGCAATTCTCTTCCCTAGCACAAATTCCCTCAGAGACCCTCTCCTCTATCGCGTCACTAACCATTCTTTTATCTATATCTACCTATGTAGATGAGTTAGTCTTACCCATCTTCTTTTACCCTTTCAACCACCCCCAAGTGCATCCCCTTAGCGCACAGAATAAGGCAGCCCCACCGGGCTTCAGGAGCTTGAGGGGATAAGGACCAAGCTGACAGACCTGAGCTTTGAGACAGCCAAGAACTACAGCTGCTGCAAAGCCCTTGCCAACACTAATGGCCTTAGTTACCTCTAAGAGCGCTGTTCCTGTGCTGAAGAAACCAGGAAAAACTGGAAAACAACATGCACTGCTGTCAAATACACAACACAGTTTTAGGAAGGGAAGTAAAACATCCTTTAAGGACTATTTCATCCTTCCCTTCACTTGGTATCAGAAGTCTCTGGGTTCTTCACACTGCTGGGTGCAGAGCGCAAAAAGACAAGGCATGCACAGTGATTAAACACTCAAAGAGAAGTTAGTTCCCGTTAGGAGTTCATAGTCTTCCTCCCTGTGTGTGCAAAGCAGCCCAGCAGCACACACAGAGCCAGGGCAAGCTTTGCTGAGGCTAAAAGCCCAGCTAAAGCTCCCAGCACTGCCGTGTGACCTGAGACCATGAACCTCAGCCCTGGCTGCGATGCAAGCACCAGCAGCGTGCTGCAGCTCCCCTTAGCGAGCCTGCCCCAGGGATGAGTGCAGCACATAGTACCTGCCAAAATAAAGATGCTCTGAGGCAGGGAGGAATCCATAAGCCTAAAACAAATCCCTCGGTAAAGGCATCGGGTGCAGAGCTGACTGGTACAGACCTGGAGTGTGAGAAGCAATGTAAGTTCATCTCCTGGCTAACAGCTAGCTGCCAGGGATCACAGGGATATTCCAGTGTTCAGGTAAGGGAAAGTCAGGAAACTGTTTATTTGCACAGGAAAAGTAAGGTAACTCCACTCTGCACTGGAGACCTATACTAAGAGACATCAGCTCAATTGCAGAACTGGTTTTGCCTCCTCTTTTGCTCCGGGCCCTGAGAGGGCATCCCCAAAACCCCCCAGAGAGGTCTCTTCCCTGAACAGCAACTGTCCAGGCTTCTTACAGCGAGTACCCAAAACCAACAGCCTCAACCTGCCAAGGGCAAGAGAGGACACAGGTTTCTTGCTCTTTACCAACAGCCAGGCAAGCCCACAGTGCCTGACAGCTGATGGCCTGCATGCAGGGCTACTGACCTGCTAAGGAGACTTACTCGATACTTTATCAGGTCAGCACCATCACTTTTCACTCCCCCATCCGTTATTCCAGATGCATTTGTGGTACTGAGCCCGTACCTTGCACAGGTGCCCACAAACGGGATCATCCAACCTCCAGCACATGCGGTGCCGGGGGAGCCGCAGCAGGAGCCGCGGTGTCCTCACAAACCTCCTGCTGCAGAGTGCACCAAGCAGCTTACAAAGTTGTAAAGCCCATCGGGCTGGGCTGCTGCCAAGTGCTCATGGGAGAAGAAAGGGAAACCTTCAACATAATCTGCATGAAAGTGCAGGAAGCCCTAAATCGTGTTAGTGCTATTAAGAAAGCTGGTTACATGGCTTGGCAAACTGGCCCAATACAGTTTTGATAGACTTGTTACAAACATCTGATTGTCCCTGATTAGATTAGACAATAAACCCCCGTCCTGGTGTGCAGGCATTGTATAGTTCCCCTCTGCAATCTGTGAATTAGAATTCCAGACCTGGGAGATTGGATTCAAATTGGATTACTGGAGCAGCTCCAGCACAAGAACAAATCGCGAGGCAGGAGAAGACACGCACACATGATTGAATAAATAAATACATATATGAATACATAGGGACAGGCAGCCAGGGCCTGATTAGGAGCAAATTAAAAATAGAATTAAAAACAAAAGCCACCAACCAATCTGCAAAGCAGCGGGAGGAGGGATGTATTTGTCACTATGAATTAAGCGCAGAGATAGTACCTTTAAACGTTCTGTACTTCAGCATGCACAAGGTTTATGTTGGTTGTGGTCCCTCCTCCATGAATGGAATTGCTCCTGTCCATGGCCATGTGGCTGGAACAGCGTGGGTATGCATGGGGCAATGAAGCCCCACATCCCACCACAGGCTGCATCTGAGCTCACTTGAACTACATTTATTCCCTCTTTCCTCCCCCATTTTGCTGTCTAGATGAGATGGGTAACATACACCTTAGATTGGACACTGGCCTGGGACCCAGCAGGCCAGGGAGCGACCACTTGTGGTCTTCTGTCATGCCCAGAAATCCCCCACCAGGTAAAACCCAGGGCCATATATCACACTGCGGCAGGAAAACCCACCAGGCCCATGTGCGCAGCACAGCACGGTGCCACCCAACCCAAACCCCATGCACTGCAGCTCAGGAGGGGCTCTCTCCTGTCCTGGGATCCCTCTAGTTAAACACACCAACGACTTGGCCAACGAGTGCCTGGAAGAACTTGTTTCAGGCAGCTCAGCAGGGCAGCAAGGTGGCACCAGGACCTTGCACTGCCAGCAGCAGAGGAGAAATCCAGTACGACCCCAGGGCTGCTCCTGCTGAACACTGATCCCCTTCACTGCCTGCCCTGAACACCACATGCCACCAAGACCAGAGGAAGGCAACATCCCCAACAGCAAAGGAGCGAAGACAAAGCTGCTTTGCCCACACTGCTCACTTCCTACCAGCCCATGTCACGACAGAGGTCAGTGCTGCCAAGAGAGGAGGGAGTGGGGAGATGCTCTGAACTGGGCTGAGAGATGCTTTGCTGCATGCCAGTTTTTGCAGCTCTTCAGACAAATGAAACCTTTTATTGTCCCTATCAGGGAGCAGAAGAGCTGATAAACACTCTGTTCACCACATACCTGCAAGGGAAATCTCAGGGCTATCAGAATTGTTAAAGGGATAAACCTGTCCAGTTAAATCTCCTCTGCACTCTTGATATATGCTTGTGCCAGATGTAAATAGAGCTTGGAACTTGTCCCAGCTGAACAGTAATGCACTGAGCCGGGACTAAAAGCACAACCGGTCTGAGCTCCTACCCCGCTGACCAGCTCTCACCCCCAAAGAGCTGGCTTGCTAAGTACTTTGTGGTAACACACCAAACTCCCACCTCATGCTCCATCCAAGGGTCCTGAAGCATGGCCAAGTACTAACTGCACCATCACACCAGAAGGAACACACAAGAAAAAATGCCAGTAAGCAGGAAGACCCCAAATGAGGGCAGGGGATGGAAATCAGAGACAAATCTGAGAAATTTGGTGAAGGCAGTATAAAACCCCAAGCCTTATTCATTTCCAGATCAATCATCTTCGCTGTGCACCAAATCCCAGCTCTTCCAGCCACCATCCCTTAGGATCCAAGGTAAAGGAAGATGGGAATGCCAGACTCCTACAGCCATGTTCAGGCTTCATAGCCACAGGAAACCCAGCCAGGCATCCCTGCAGTATGCTTTCAAAACACAGAAAATACCCAGTCTTGTCCTCTGAATTAATTTTTCTGCCAAAAGAAGACATCTAATGCCAAGTGTAGGTTTTCCTACAGGAAAATCTGAAAGCCTACAGTGAAATGTATTGTGAGCTTCTACCCCTTAGCTGAAGGAACAGGAGCCTTGAACCCTTCTAACAAAGCCCTGCTTTCCACTGAGGGCTTATTCTACGCTGGAGCCAAACACATAGCAACAAAAATCATACAATCACAGAATGGTTTGGGTTGGAAAGGACCTTGAGATCACTTAGTTTCAACCCCCCTGCCATGGGAAGGGACACCTCGCACTAAACCATGTCACCCAAGACTCCATCCAACCTGGCCTTGAACACTGCCAGGGATGGAGCATTCACAACATCCTTGGGCAGCCTGTTCCAGAGCCTCACCACCCTCACGGTAAAGAACTTCTTCCTTAGATCTAACGTAAACTTCCCCTGTTTAAGTTTGAACCCAAAATATGCAGTTAAATTCCCCAACAGCAGAATAAACAAACCCTGCAAACTCTTCTCTTAACTACTGGTAAGTGCTGTTAGTTCTCACATCACCAGAGTCACGCAAGGTGCACCAAGCCTACTACACATATATACATCTATGTAACACACACACACACATATATAAAATACACATAAATTCTCCAAGACATGAAATGCCACCTCGCTGCACTTCTGCTCAACACGTGGTACTGCACACAGCTGAGGTCCACTGGGAAACTATCAAACTTCACCTTAAGCCAAAAGATTTTGCCTGTGATGTACAATATGCAAAACTAAAACAGCTCTTTGGAAAAGATACCAGCCCAGCCATGTTGCCAGCATCCCATGGGGGCAATGCCAGAGCCTGCAGACATTCATACCATGTTTTATGGATCAGGAGGCCTCTTCTTAGAGATGGGGAAGACCACCAGCACAGACAGCAGTCTTTAGGCTGGTCACGGCGTATTAATAGCTCACCTCGGGGCATAACCCACTCAGTAAACTGTGGGATGTGCTGCTCTCAGGAGGCAAAGCAAATTGTCTGTGGTTAAGTATGTGAAGGATGAAGCAGTCAGCATCCAAAAGCAGCCTTTGCAAGAACTGTATAAAAAGTAGAAACAAGCCTAAAACATAACCTAGGATCTAAAATTTCCATCTCTCAGCCTCCTCCTCCACCAAATCACAGTCTGCAGAGCTTCAGGCAAGGACAGACTCGGGAGCATCGCTCACGCACTTCACCTGGTATTATAAAAGAATCAGGTCTGGAGCATCTGTGACCTGAATGAGAGAAGGAAATACCCTACTAGATCCTGCACCACAAGCAATGACCTCCTCCTGTTCCCTCAGCACCTTTTTATGGCAGAGATGCTTTTGCAGCAATAGAGGAATCACCTGAGGTGCTGGGCTTGCACATCAGAAATGGTTCAGCAACCCCTCGGCCACTTGCACAGACACTTTCCAAATCCTTTCATGGCCTCAGCAGCCCCTCTACCACCCCCTTGCTTTGATCCATGCGTTTGGCATTGCCAGCACAGGTGAGGAAGCAGGGCTGGGCTGCCAGGACCTCCTTAGTGGCCACAAGCAGCAGAGCTGGGGCAATCAGGGACGTGGTGTGGCAGGAAGAAGCAGTCCTGGTCTACTGGCAGAGCACAAAGTGGGAATGGCAATAGCACAGGCAAGGGAAAAAGAGATTCCCTTGTGGTCTGGGCACATGGAGAAGGCAAGGAGCTGGATTTGAAGGCAAGGGAGGCTCCTTCCAGTGCCTTTTACCTTTTCTACTTCCTTTCTCTTCTATGGAGAACTTTCTATGGCTCATCTTCACCAACCTCACCAAACAGCCACTGAGGCTTTCACTACGGGTGAATTGGGGAATCCTAGAAAGGCTACACAGAGAGAAGAAAAGAGAAGAGAGAAAAATGCCCCTTGGGTTTCGGAATCCAGAGCCAGAAGCTGCCTGTGCCCATCCCCAGGTGATGGTCTTGCTTTGGTTCACTCAGTGCTCCAACAGCATCCAACTTCAACATCTGGTCTCCTAAACAAGATCACCCAAGACGCTCTAGCCTGCACACGTCCCCCTGGGCACATAAAAAGGCAAGGAGAGGTCTGAACACACTGAGAGATTGAAGAAGAAATAAATTTAAGTTAAAGAAGAAAAGTGGCAAAGAATCTATTTGGCAACCAACCATCCTGCTGAGGTCTAGTCTCAGATGATGTTGAACCACAAGCCAGCCAGCTGCGATTCCCAGCACAAGGAAAACACAATGGGGATTTGTGATGTGGCAACCTGCCACCTTGTTCCTTTTTCACGCATGAGGGAAGATGTCTGTATTAGCCCTAACAAGGGCAAGCTCATGAGCATGGACAAGAGCAGCCCCTTAAAGCACCTGGTTGGGAACATAGGTACCATTTCCTTACGCCTCACCTATAGCAAGACCTCTGGAACTTCTTCACAATGCAATACACAGGGTAGAAGTTATGTCATCTCCCTCAGGAGTTACTCCACCTTAGCAATATCTATTACTTGCACTTCACATGAGCTGTACTTTCGAAATTGAAGACGATCCTTTCTACCTCCCCTCCTGCTAAACCTTGGGAATAAAGGGCAGCTGGAACTACAGAGCCCAAAGGAGACTGTGAGTACAGGCTTGAAGCAGTGAAATCATCATAGAGAAAAGACACTGGAGGATGCTGGGGAAAAGGGCAGTTAGTGCAAATCCCTGTCAAACAGAGGCCTGTGTGGGACACAGGGTGCAAGTCCCCCAGGGCCCAAGTCCCCCAGGGCCCAAATGCAGATGCTCTTTTCTAGTGCCAGCTGGAACAGTGGGGATTGCAAAAGATCTTCCTAGGAATTTTTCTGTCCCATGATGAGACTGTCATTGGATACAATGATCTGGAACAAAAACCGAGGGACTGCATCCAAATAACGAGCCCCATGTAGACGACTTATTTTAGGAAGCAATTACCCTCTCTATACACACACATACCCCAACCTGGCTCCAGCACTCCTCCGAAATGCACATGGGAAATCAGTGTCCTGCTAGTATCAGACCTGTGCCACGAGGCTGCACCAGGGCTGTCAGGGCCAGAGAGATGAGTTTGGTTTCCTTGTGCTTGATTTCTGCTTCTTAGAAATGCAACACACAAGGCAAGACCCTATGTATTATTAATAAATGCTCTGCACACAGTTTAATAAAGACATGTTAATATTTTCACTTAGAAACAGAGCAAAACAGGCTCTTTGATGATCGGATTGAATCACCACATAATCAGAATGGCACTCTTCAACTGTGTGCCCAAAGGCTGGCTAGCACCTCCCTACAAAGCCCCAAAGCACAAGCAACATCCCTTCTCTCTTCTGCAGCAAGGGAGACAGGGATGCCTCTTTTCAGCAGAGTGAGCACATGAGTGACCTGGTAATTCATACACCGAGGAGAGGCTCCATTTCTCCCTCCCCACCTGCCCCAGCTGATACATGGAGTCCCACCTGACTCAGATGCTGAAAAATGTATTTCAAGAAGTCATCATTACTGTTGTGAGTCATGAGAGAAGGGGAGGAAATGACTCCAGGAGAGATGATTCAACTAAGGGGAGAGTTGAGGCAGAAGAAAACACAGGCTGCAGGGTAGAAGAAGCTGTGGGAGCCCCACTGCTTCAGAGGAGCTTGGCACAATGTGGAAGAAATTCAGAAGATCCAATTTCTCCTCCCCCATCAACTTCCCCATTTCCAGCTCTTGTTGGCAGTACCACCAACCCAGCATGTCAAGAATCTGTGTGCAAGCTGGATGTAAGAAACTGCCCCATCCAGAGACTGCACTCTGAAGTCATCCTCTTGAAAGGACTAACCCAGGTCAACAGATCATTGTTCCCACTACAATAAGCCAGCCCCAAGTGCTCATTATCTAACCAGCACTGCTGCAATCACTCCTTTGTGTCAGGTCCAGCATCAGGCGAGCCCTTAATAACACACCAACTAGTCCTGCCCAAACCCAACAGGAAGTATTTGAGAGGACACTATGACTCTGTGCGTGAAGCTGTTTCATGGCTCCCATACCCCTCTGCAGTGGGGAGGATGTCTCAGTCTCTGCAGGAAGGCAATTAGTTGTCTCTTTCCCAGCAGCACAGAATGCTGTAGCAGAGCACAGCCCTGCTGCTGCCTTGCTACAGCCACCACTGACTTTCACTGAGCTGGCACCATGAGCAGGTCACCTTGCTCCACTACAGATAAAATGAATTCATTTTAAAAGGAGAGTTACAAAATAGGATGGTAGATTGGAAATGTGTGCACACACGAGGGCAACTCACACACAGAGTCACAGGATTCAAGTACCAGGCGCTGGCACAAATGTTTCAGTGCATCTTCCCCTCAATGGGAAAACCCCCACTTGTCTGAAACACATCCATGAGCTGTTGCAGGGACACTGCTCCCATTCGGCACACCTCAGTTAAATGAGAGGGTAAAATCTGCTGCCAGGCTTTTGCTGTCACTTGTATTCTTGGTGCAGAACCTTCAGGTGCTCCCATGATGGTGGGAGGAGATAAAAAGCAAGATGACTCCTATAGTAGATCCTCCTGTGATACGCCCTCGTCTCACACCCCAGACACACTCCATATGAATGTGCAACTGCAGGATGCAGTTCCCAGAAAAGGCCACACAACCACTGCAATGACTTTGAAGCTGAGATCATAATGCTACACCAGCATCAACCCTCTTCTTTAAACTGTCTAAGGATTGGCACCAGGGCCATCCCCTTACCTTTAAAGCACGGACTTTCTTGGCCAAGAGGCTCTCAATGTCCCCCGCGACCTTCTCCACCAATTTCCTGGGCACATTCTCCTTGACTTCAAACAGGTTTCTATTCTCATTGTAGATCTAAGAAGGGAAACAAGAGAAAGAAAGACAGTCAATATTAGAGAGAAGTACAGCAGTCTTCCCACAGAAAAGCTGATCCTCTAACACAGAATTTTAGCAACACGGATTAAGGAACAATCTAAGCTTTGGAAATGAGTGGAGCAAGAAAGAAAGGCTTTGCAACCAGGGGAAAAAAAAAAAGCATTTGACCTGCTGCCCACACCACTGGCTTTATAGCTGCCTTCCTTCACGCTTGCAGACTGTGAGCATCCTCCGCTCTCGCTCAAAAGCTGAGCTGCCCATCACACTGCCCACCCTCCGCCCCTGTTGAGCCAAACCAGCAGCACAGGCAGAGCCACCACGCTCCTCCTCTGCTCTCCCTCACCCAAAGGCAGGTGAAGCCCGCTGACCGCTCACTCTCCCCCTCCCCAAGGCCACTTGCTGAATGCCACAAGCATGAACCCAGCTCCCTGCCTGCCCCCAGCCCCTCTGTGCTGCCCGGAGGGCTCCTCAGGTGTGGAGCACAGCGTTGTGTCCACATACATCATTATTCCATCCTAGCTCTACTCCAGCCAACTGTTGGGGTTTTTTGCCCCAAAAAGCCCCAAGGGGTTCAGGTGACCTGCCCTGCCTGCCGGATAGTGACCCACCACCTCCATCAGTGGGGTGGCACATAAAAGGCTCAGAGCTGCTAATTTCTGCACTTTCTGGAGGAAACAGCATTTCTGCGAGCTCTCGTGGCTGCTGACGGGCAGGAGCATGGCCCCTGGGCCAAGAGCAGAGATGCAGCAAGCCAAACCTCTGTGATCCTTTCCAACAAGTCAGTCCCTAAGGACCACATGGAGCATGGCTCCGGCGCCCGCCCCGAGGCTCTGCTCCCACAGGCTCCAGACCTGCCAGTCTTCAAGGAAAGGTAACTCCAAGCATTAAGTTTTCAGCCAACCTGATTCCAAGGGCTTCACCCAAATCATTTAGGTCCCCAAACCACCCATGTTTCACATCAATTCAGCAATTTTGTTTTATTACAGGTCATTGTTATGTGAATGGAGCGACTTCAAAAAGGCATGTTTTAGAGGCATCCTCAGGCTCCAGCAGAAATAATTTCTAGGTGTTCTTCACATCAGAGCTCCATCACACCCCGAGCTTGAGACTAACAAGCACATATTGCCAATAGCAAAACATCCTGTGCTGAAGAAAAGCGCCCTGCATCAGCACAGAAGGGGTTAAGGCGAGGAAAGCTCCACACAAAGCAATATTCTCTCATACTCTCTATTTTTCCCCCCCCTTTGGTAAGTAATAGGATAACAAAATAATGTGTTTGGAAGATGTGCACCACCTCCAGCTGAGCAGCGGCAATTAGGAAAGTGAAGAGGAGCAATCTCAAGGAGAAAGCTTTGGGTAAGGAGGGAGTCCTGACATTAGTATTTCCATTATGAAACAGAAAATTAGTTCCTATTGGTTACAGACAGAAATGGTGCCTGTCCACAAGGGAGGAGAAAGAAACCAGGAGATGTTCCTCCAGCCTCTCTGTGGCTGCAGAGCTCTGCAGTCTTCTTGGCTGAACAGTTCATCAGCGTTAATTAGAAGAATCCAACAAGAATTAACAGTGACCATACGTGCACAAGAACGTACCAGACAGGCAGGGGAATGAATGGTAGTGCTCCGGGCAACGCAGGCAGCCTCACACTCCCCACTGCAGCATTTTGGTGTGGGTTGCTCAGAACTTGGCTGGGCTTTACTTATCTAAGGTGACATTTCCCATATTGGGGTTTTCCTTGAGCTAAATCAAAGTGAGGATTTTCTGGCCAAAGACATCCCAAACATTCCTCAGTGATGGCAAAGGCCCTTAGTTTCCTCCAGGTTAGAAAACCTTTCTCATTGAGATTCTCTTGTGATCCAGTGCTCTGGGACCTGGGTTTGAAATTTCTAAGAGCAGTGACCTCGGAGTCAAGAAACCGCTGCTTCTGATTCCATGTAGAATCATGGAATTCTCACATTCAGCTCACATTCAGCTGTACTGGCACCCCAGGGGGAAGGGGGATGCAAGTTACATGCTCTTGGTAGTCTGGGTATTACTCTGCAACCCCTTTGTAAACAGAACCCATCCCCTCGCAGCCTGCACGTACCCCAGCGGGCAGGCGAGGGGGAGGCAATGCAGGAACATCAAAGTGAAGCAATCACAGAATCAACAAAGTTGGAAAAGACCTTTAAGATCATCAAGTCCAACCATTCCCCCAGCACTGCCAAGGCCACCACTAACCCATGTCACTAAGAGCCTTATCTACACAGGTTTTGAACACTTGCAGGGACGGTGACTCCAGCACTGCCCTGGGCAGCCTGTTCCGATGCCTGAGCACCCTTTCAGTAAAGAATTTTTTCCTAATACCCAGTCTAAACATCCCCTGGTGCAGCTTGAGGCCATTTCCTCTTGTCCTATCACTTGTTACTTGGGAGAAGAGACCAGCCACCTTCTCTCCCCATCCTCCAGCCATGCTGAAACAAGATGTAAGGCCCCTGCTTTAGCCCTGCTCAACATGGCTGGCAAACTTAAAGTTACTGCACAGACAGTGCAAGACAACCTGCAACATGGAAAATGTAATTCCAAATATTTCCAAGCATCATGCAATTATGAACAGCTGAGCAGATGAGCTAAATCAGCACTGCAGTGCTGAGTAGCCTTACTGAAAAGCAGAGCTGGTAACACTGCCAATTGCCAGTACATGTTCACAGCAACCATATAACTGAAGAGGCAGATCTGATACTGCCTCCAACATCCATTCTCTAAATTCACTTGTTAGCCTTGCTCCTAATGCACAACAAATGATGCTGATCTCTGCTATTCATTCCCTGCGCCTATATATCCAGGGAGCTGCCGGGGTTCAGAGGAAGCATTTGCCCTCCCTGGTTCCCCATGGACACACCCAGCACTATGAAACTGGGCAGCCCGGGAAGGAAAGGGTGCAGGAACGCTTCCATGGGTGCAGGAATCACTACTCAGTGAGCTGCTGCAAGAGGACCCAAAACCTCCCCATGAGTCAAGGTATCTGATGATAAAACACGAAGGAAAAGAGACGCCGGGGGAGCTCCCTATAGAGCACCCTTAGCACTATGTGTGCCTTTGGGCACCATGAGGAAGCAAAGATTGTCTCCTCAGCCCCATCCTCACAGTGTTCCGCAGGCAGTGGCCTCCCTTGCACAGCAGCAGGATCAGGCTCCAGCCTCCTTGCTGAGGACAAGAGGGAGGACACTGACAGGAGGGCTGGATGGCGTGGTACACATGCAACCCCAAACAGCTTCCCTCTCCCCATAGATCCATTCCCCCAAGAAGCAGCCTTTCCCCACAAATCAAGCTACCTGTGGGGCAGCACTCTGCTGTGCTTGCACAGCACCATCTCCATGGCAAGACTCCCCTTCCACCCCACAGCAGAAGAACAAGAACCATCACCAAAAAGCTGAACCCTCACATGGCAGCTGGGAACCCCAGCAGCTCTCAGCCCCACTGAGCCAGGATACAGGCCATACCCACAGCTCAAACCCCAGCTGGGGTTTGCTCAGCGCCAAGCCCAGCAGCTCCGCTGGGAAAAGCTCCGGCTCCTGCTGCAAAGGCATCTGCTCTGGGTAACAGTCATCTTCCAGGAATTATTCCCCCCCCCGCCGCTGTATGAATCCAATACACCTGGTTTGGACAGCTGCAGTCCAAACACCAGCCTTTAATCACAGTGCAAGCCTGGCATGTTTGCCAAAGAGCAGAGTACTCCAGGCAGAACAGAGCACTGCCTCCCTGCGCCCAGAGCATTGCACTCAGAGCACGGAGGCCAAAGACCAACCACACTTGTACAGGCACGACAGCCATGTACACCCGAGATAACACCCCATGCCCCAGAGATGGGGCTGTGCCACATCATGCCCTACTAAGGCCATGCACCAGAAAAGAAAAGGTTTTTCTCACTCGACATTATTATGGGAGGCAGGGAAGGTCTCTGTTCAGGGGGATAATGCAAGCTCCCACAGCCAGGCCCATGCTCATCACCTTCATACAGTGACCCAGATATGGTCCCTGCAAAGGGAATTAGTCAGTACAACAAGTACTGCAATAGGATACCTGCCCTTGGAGGCGCTGCTTGCTCAGACACTCATCTAGTGCTTCTCTAGAGCTTCAGGATCTGTTGGTCTCTACCACACAAGCAGAGGTCTGGCCCATTTTGAGTCACATACTACCTATGATGGGGTCCTGCCATTTCCCCACAGCTCAAGGTATCACTGAAGAAGAAAAGGGGGAACTCTTGAGCAGACTTATGCCTTGGGAACAGAGCAGACCCCTCTGACAAAGAGGGAGCTTAGAGAAGAATTGCCCAGCAAGAGCACCGTGAGATGGTCCAGGCTGATCAAGGAGCACTGTGGCTGGGAAACAGGGAGGAAAAGGAGTGCAAAACCCCAGAGATCCTGCTGGAAGATGGAGACTGCTCAGAGCCACAGGCAGAGAGCAGAGACAGCACAATTCCCATCTCATCCCTGCTGCACCTACTGCTGTTAAATTTCATCGTCTGGTGCTTATAGTTCTTGCAATGATGGTAATCATCATGGTGTCTGTATTACATTAGGAGGATGTCAGCCTCGGTGCAGCGTCAGGGATAATCAAGCAGGCAGTGGTAGGAGCCACACCGGCCTCGCTGACAGCCCGCCAGGACAAGCCGTGCCGCCTGTACCACGTTGTGCAGAGCAGATCACGCACCACTGCAGGGACGAGGGGGACAGGGGCTGGTAGGGGGCATGTGGAGCATGCTGGCGAAGCAGCCATCAGCGGGAAGGTGCTAGATCCTGGTGTTCCCTGTCAAAGAGGCAGGAGGGGGGAAGGCAGATGGAAGCAGCCACAGGTAAATCCACCCCACACCAGCTCTCAGAGCTGGTATCATGGATGCCACCAGCCCTGAGGACAGGGCTCTGAGCACAGCCCCGTGCCCAGGCACTGGCCTTGCTGACCCCTCTGGAGCCATAGGGGCAGGTGGCTGCCCCTTGCCACCACCTCTGCCTTGTCCTCAGCGAGAGCTGCAGCTCCTGCTGCCTGCAGATGTGCTGGAGCATGCGCGGGAGGCAAACAGCTTGACATTCATAACCCCAGCTCCCCGCTGTGCTCCTTCCTCCCACCTACCTAATAAAAAGCAAGCACCCTCTGAGCAGCTCTTCACAGCTCTCCTGCAGAAGCAGGACAGTGAAACGCGCAGTTTAGCAGCTCCTCAGGGATGGACAGCTATAATTGAAGCAAACAAACCATAGAACTGAGGGCTCCTTCCTTCACTAAAGAGCCTGCTAAAAGGCAGCAGTACCGCAGAGGACATGAGATGAGAGGAAGGCAGCCCACACCACCAGGGATGGAGAGGTGAAGCCCCTCCAGTGCTCCCTGGCCAGCACCAGCACCCACATCTCCCATGCTCTGTGGCAGTGGCACCAGGAGGACTTCTGCTCGCTCAACCCAGGATCATGAGCCTCTACACTGAGACTTCAGGCCTGCCAGCTCTGAAGCAGACCTGAGACTGCTATGCATAATTTAGCAACCAGACAGGGATAAAGGGCTATGAACAGTCAGCCAGGATTAGGGAAAACCTCTCCTGGCCTGGAAAGCTGCTTTTAGTCTTTAGCAATGCAAACCCTTGTACAGGAAGCTCTCAGAGCAACAGACTTGCCTGGCTATCGGCAGAGAGTGAATCTTCTGCAAGGTAATTCAGTACCACACAACTTCCAATGCAGATGACTCCTTTATCTAAAGTGCTGTAAAAATAAATACTGAAAACACGAGGTCTCCACTAGGACGGGAGCTCTGCCCAGGCACTGCTCTGCACACTCACAGCCACTTGGGTGGTGTGGGGCTCACTGTCAGGTCAGGGGATAAGCCCAGCACAGACTGCTGTACTAGTGCGTGAGAGGGAGAGAACAGCTACAGCACTTCAGATAGATGCCCAAGTGCATTCAGAGATCACACAATCTCTAAAAACACACACTTGTACACTAAAGAAGAAAAAAACCCCCCAAAACCCCCAACCTGATCCTTGACTCTGGCTGCTGGCTTGGTTACATGGACATAGCAAAGACTTCTGTAAGGAAAACACAGTATGTTTTAAAAGCTACCTCGACTGTTTTGTTCAGGATATATGTAGAAGAGTTTAACCAGTTTAAGTCATGACTACGCAGAACAGCTGTACTTCAGATCAGCATCATTAAAATTGCACCTAAACACCCTAGGTGCATCCTAAGAGGGATGCTGTCACAGATAAAGATGTGCTATTCTGCTATGTTTCAGCTTTATACTATCAGAATAGGGCCTCCACACGCTGGATCATACTGGGTTTACCCCAGTGTCACTAAGAGAATTAAATCATGCTGTACTGAAGCAAGGGATAGGTCAGATCAAAAGCTGCATTGACACAGCAGTGCAAACCCTTCCATGTGAAGCTCTTCCAGAAATACATGCTTGATGTATATTGGGTCAATGGAACTCAATTTCCCACTGGTTTACCTATAAGCAAGGAGGAAAATCAATTTTGGAATGGATCGCCAGTTTAACCGAGAGAGGCTCAAGTGCTCTCTCAGGCAGACAGGGACACGCTCTGCTGAAGCACCATGCTGGAGCACCAGGACAATGCAGGGCTTGGGAGGAAGGAAGGGGACACTGAAGGGCGCGGAGGAGAGGGGGAATGGAGCAGGGAGCCCAGGGAGGGTTTGTGCTTTGACTGATGGCTTCAGAGCGCATGTGAACTAGATGAATGAGAGAGGATGATGAAAATGCTTAGGGAAAGACAAAGCAAGAAACTTCTCTGTTTCTCAGATCAGCCTTGGACTCTGTGTGTGCGGGCAGCTCTGCCTTTCCTGCAGTTGCTGGACAGTCTAAACCTTTGTTTTCCTTTATTTTGCTGCTTCTCTCCAAGGCTAAATGTTTAGGGCACTGAAGGTACAAAAGCTAATACAGACCCAAAATGGGATCTCACTGGACTCAGTTTCCCCAGCAGCAGGGAGGGAGGATGAGGAAGGGACCAGCACCGCTATGAGAGAAGATAGAAAGCGTTTCACCCAGCCTCTTTTGCTGAAGCACACTGACAGTGATGGTGCTGGGGTAGGGAGGCTGCAGCCAGGCAAAGGGTGCTCCCCATTCCCTGCAAGCACATCCCAAGCACACATAGCTCCCTTGCTCGCTCTGCACTGAGCCATGCAAGACTCCCGGATCCTCAGAGATTTGGCTATACATAAATAACCAGGCCTCTTTCCCAAAACAGCTTCATCTTCTGTGCCAGAAAAGCTGCTGCTTCTTGTAGGAAGGGCTGTGGAAAAAGGCTTGTACTGTGCAGGCTCAAACACTAAAGCTCCCAGACATAGTTTGCAGGCTTTCCTTCTAACTACACAAGAAAAAGAGTAACAATTACCTTGCACTGCCTTATATTCTTATTGATGGCTGCTACTGGCCAAATTCAGCTCTCAGCTGCAGTGATGCAAATTTGGGCTAACTCCACTGACATGGAATTAAACTAAATCTCTTAGAGCTAGAGCAATTGAAATCTAGGCCAGCATAAGTCAGCACTGTCAACAGTTACCCCTACAGTTTTCTGCAGAGTAATGATCTATTTTAAAGAAATTGAACTTTTAGAAATAGCAACTTGGCAATTATCTTGATTTACCTTGTGATGTAAGTTTTGGGGCTTTCTCTGATCTTCAGGGAGTCGTGTTTATAAGCTTTTCTCCATAATCTCAAGCACTGGAAGCATTTCTGTAAACACACAGACCTGCTGGAAGCAAGGCTGGAAGAGACCCACTTGTCCAATGCATCCCTCTGGCTCATGCAGGATCCACCCAACCTGTGCTGTTCAAGAGCCCTGCTCTTACCCACTGGTGCTGGAGAGCCCAGGCTTCCCTTGCTGATGCTCTCCAGTGTTTTCCTAGCCAGCCTGTTGGTTACTGTCCCCTCTGTGGTGGCACAGCCTCACAAAGCTTTGCCTTGTGCCCAGAGAATACGGGAAATAGATCTGCAAACAGCTTTCTTTCACGCATTTCCAGACTCATCCTTTCTCCTGGTGGTGCTTCCTGCTCCCTAAGCCAGTGGAGTCCAGAAAGGGAGACTTTAACAAAAATACACCACATACCTGGAGATTTTAATCCAGAGGTGACCCTCTCCGAAGTCCTATCAGCTGAGCTTTTCAACTTAGTCCCATCTCCAAAGCCTCACCAGCAAGACCTGAGCAGCAGCACCAAAGCCTCCAGCCGGAAACCCAGCGCAGGCTTGTTTCCAGCACAGCTTTGGAGGGGCACAGGAGCAGGACTGATAGGTACCCAGAAAGATCCCATGGGATGTCTCTTCTGAAGGCAACCTCAGCCTTCAGGTATGGAATGCAGTATCATGGATGTGTCATTTCTAACATAACTATGACAGTTATCTCATTCCTAACATGTTCCTGCTCTTAAAGACATCCAGTGATGGAGATTCCTGTGCTTCACAAGCCAAAATACTGCAGTACTTCACAAGCCTATCTGAAAACTTTTTATGATGCCTAAACTGAAAAACCCTTGTTGCAATTTAAAACTATGTTCTTCTTGGAAAGACCCAGAATTAATGCAGAACAGGCACTTTTGCCTCGTGCTGCTGTGCCTCGTTCTATATCTGAAGATTTGTCCTACTTTAGTTTCTACTCCTGGAGGCTACAAAACTCAGATTCAGTTGTTCCGTCCCCACAAGTTAATGCTTTTCTTGAGTTCAAACTACAATTAAGGTGATCATTAGGAAATGCTGTTGGTAGAGCCTTCATCAGGGTGCCATTCAAATCAGTCTCCAAAATACCCAGGCTCAAAGTTGGGCACTTTTGGGCAGATGCCCAAACCCAAAACTTTGGGGGAAATAAAAATACAGATCAGGAGTGAGGTGGTGGGAGAAAACAGCAAAAATGGAGTCCTGAGCATAACAAGGCACACATTTTTCGATAGAAGGGCAGAGAGACAGCACAAGAGTGCTCAGACAGGAACTGCAAGAGCAGATTTGAGGATTTCCGAGATCCCTGGTCCTGATTTGATTGCTGACAAGAGCGGGGCAGCGAGTGGCTGCAGCCTGCCGTGGAACAACAGAGCAGGAGGTAAAGATCAGCAGCGATGTGCAACAACAAAACTGCAGCAATGGGGGGCTTCAACGGCATCCATCTGTGCTGTGTCACATCCTTCCCTGTTCCTCCACCCTCCTCATCCTCACAACCTCCAAAACATGTGATTATGCCAACGAAAAACCGCAGTCGTCAGTCAGACACGGCTGTTAAACCCCGGCTGCTGCTGCAACTCCCCATTCCAGGCTATTTCTGTGCAGGATTTGCTAGCACGCAGCCTCCCAGTGCCATGCAGGTGCAGCGTCACATCAGCCCTGCCAGCCTGCTGAGGAGCCCTTCAAATTAAAGGGAAAACACAGTGGGGACCTCTTAGCAGAGCAGTGAATCCCCCTGCACCAGCCACCTTCTCAATCAGCTGCTCGTTTAGCTGTGGTGTGACACATAAGCAAGGCACAGGGCTGCCCGCTGTCACCGGGGCAAGGACCAGACATGGACTCATCCTCGGTGGGAGCAGCAGGTGAGTGTCCATGGATTCACCTTTCACAGACCCCATGAGGTTTCCAGCACTCGCTGGGCTGCAGGAAAAGCTGCTCTTGCTGCACCATCTGCTGCCCTCCCTTCCTCCCTCCCTCCCAAACCAGCCACTACCTGCTTCATCAGCATTTTTAGGGTTTAGTGATGGTATATTCTCCTCTGTCAGCCCCAAATGGTGCAGCAGTGGCTCACAGGCTTTCCTGCCCTCTCCCTGGCATCAGCCACAAGTCAGCTTCAGTGCTTGGAAGGGTGGTCCTCAACACCAGAGAGGAAAGGAAAACTTGCTTTGCTAGATACAGCTGATCCATACAACTAATGTGACTCACTAGGAGATGTGTTACAGGTTTGGGACAGGAATGAAGGGCAAGCTGTTCATTTCCCAGATGGAGCCAGACACACCAGCTTCTGCAAAGCCTGTACATATGGGCTGTGACTTTCTGCTCTCCATATGGCCGAAGAGGAGACAGCAGGATGTTCTGCAGTCCTGGTAGCACTCGCAATGGCCTATGAACTCTGCCTGTGTACACTGCCAGGATCGCAGGGGGGCTGTCCCACAGGCAGGGAAGGACTCAGTCCCCAGGTGCCCCCTGCACCCCAGGAATAAGAAGGCACACTCGCAGTGCTGACCTGCCTGCATCCCGAGTCTGTGTGCTCCCACCGACCTCCACTGTGAAAGAATCCATCATTAATTTTTGCAAAGTGTTGTGGAAGCCTTAGGGAAAGGTAGCACAGGAACGGAGCATTAATATTCCACCAGGAGCCTCTAGGGACCCACCGATGCATTAAAGCTACTACAAGCAGAAACAAAACTCTTGCACGGCTCAAGCCAGACCCCAAAGCACAGGCACATTTTGTTCAGCACTTTCCATCAGCACTAGGAAACACATATGTGGCCTGTCATTATGCATCCAGAGCAACGGCCCTGCCTTGCATCTAAGATAACATAAGATAAGATACCATAAGGGGAGAGCAGGACCAGGGATGGATTCGGATGTACTTGGTGTAACAAAAGGTTGCATCAGGCACTGTGTATGAGGAAGTATTAATCTCCTGCTGTTCCAGCATAAAGTTAATCAGGGACAGAAATTAATCCCTCCTGACAGCATGTTGCCAATTTCTGATTTCATCCCCATTTGCTTGTAGCTTATCATCAAGGGAATGGGAAACTTGTAGTATGGACAAGCCTGCCACATGCCTCCTCCTTTGGTGAGGGCTCACACGTACCAGCCACGGGTTCACATACACTCAAGGCAACACATCTGTGCTCTGCGTGCACACAGGTACCTTCATATCCGAACTGATTCACCCACCGTTACACAGGTGACACAGTGAGAAGTTATGCATATGCTTTAGGCAAAATATACGCTCAACCACCACCTTTACCCCAAAACAGTGGGAGGGAGGGGGGGGCAACAAGAACAAGAAAGAAATCCTCTCCCTGGAGGGCCAGTGCCAGAAGAGCAAAGTGGCATTTACAAATCATAAGCATTTCCCTCCTCCACTCTCTGCTTCTTTGCCCAGAATGTTAAGTAGCATTACTCTAAACAGCAGCAGCAAAAGCCGAAACCCAAACAGCTTCAATTGCTTTAAAGGAAACCTGGTTGGGAATTCTTTCAGAGGAGACATTTAAACTCAAATGGTGAGACATCTGATGGCGATGCAGCAGGTGCTTTTTAATGCCACCTTATCATGTTCCTCCTTTAGGAGCGAGTTCTAAAAAGGAAACTACCATTTCCCAGGGCTGTAGGATTCTGCCTCATGTTCCAAATGCCAGGGTTTGTTCTGCAGCTTGTTCTCTCATCCCACTGGATGCTGGCTCATGCCTGCAGCATGGCAGAGCACCCTGTTCACCCCGAGGCATGTCACTGTGCTCCAGGCTGGGTGACCCTGAAGGCTGCTCTGCAGTGGAGTTTAGCTGATCACACAACAGACAAATGGGCTTGTAATTATGTTCATAAAGAATAGTGTTGAGTTGGTTTTGTGTCTTAAACAAAACTTAGCTGATTATATGGACCACATAGATCTGTGTGTTTGGATGATCAATATACATCTTAAAGTATCAATTTTAGGCACACAAATTGTAGCAGGAAACATGCTACAACTGCTTCCCTTTTAGTGCTGTTCCCTTTCCTACCATTTACGAGTCTCCTCATCCAGCTCGTCAAAACTACTGTTGTCATCAGAAAGATCCTCTGCCCCGAGTGGTCGATGCTGTGTTTCCAGCACCCCTGTGCCACAGCTCACACAGCCAGCAAGAGCCTGCTCCCAAACTCCTGAACAGCACAGGCACCAGGGCTGCTGGAATTAACTCCTGCTGAAACGAGAAACTCAGCATCGTCCCATAGACTGAAGCAATTGGTCCTATACACATGGAGAGTAGTTCCAAGTACCAAACTCATGCGTAGCTTTGCATCTGAGCTAGGCACCCAGAATCTGTGGTGATGGGCTCATCCTGAGCATGTGCACAGACAGTGTATGTGCAGTCATACAATCCCAGACTGGTTTGTGTTGGAAGGGACCTTAAAGCTGATCCAGTCCCAGCCCCCTGCCACGGGCAGGGACACCTTCCGCTAGAGCAGGTTGCTCCAAGCCCCTGTGTCCAACCTGGCCTTGAACACTGCCAGGGATGGGGCAGCCACAGCTCCTCTGGGCACCCTGTGCCAGCGCCTCAGCACCCTCACAGGGAAGGGTTTTTTCCTCATATCTAACCTACACCTACCCCTCTTTCAGCTTGAAGCCATTACGCCTTGTCCATGAAGCCATTATCCTTGTCATCTCAAAGGGTCCCAATACAACCCCATACCAAAACCAAACCAACAAACCTCTCTGTGAGCAGAGTGTGCACCATGCAGGAACATCCTTCACAATGCACTGGAAGCGCATTCAGCCCCACTACCTTAGAAACTGCAGAGCTCTTGTAAAATCAGTGCGAGGGGAATTGAGGGGAGCAGCTCTTGGCCATAAAACCATTAGGAGAGCTAAAGCACGCTCCCAGCCACTTGCTGGGTTCTCCAAGGAACTGCTCTCCTCCGACAGACCCAGCTGCAGATCACAGACCCCCGTGCCACCAGCCCCTGCATCCTAACCTCCTACCTCAGGCAACAGGCAAATCCATAGTGAAACAGGTACTTCTCATCTCCTCTAGTGTAGGATTCCACCCTCCTTCTGCCTTATTTTTGGGGGCCCTCCATCAGGCTGAGGAATCTCACAAGTAAGTGGTTTTGCGTGGGGCTTACTCAATAGATTATAATTGACTCTTGTTGCAAAGAATTAAGTGCTCTCAATAGAGATGTCCATTTTTAATGCCTTTTTTATTCTTCCTAATGAATTAAGCCAAGATAACACCAAGTAGTTCCCAGATGAGACTGATTGTCAAGCGGATGAGGGTTTTATCGATAGATTCTTTTTTCCCCTTTTCTTTATGCTCAACTCAAAAATCATAATAAAAAAAAAGACACAAGCAGCCAGCAATGCCTTTTCCTCCTTGAAAAAGCATAGAATAATCTCTCCAGGAGATTCCTTTCCCAGCTATATTAGTTATTACTGCCTCTGCATGGTTTCTAGTTATGTGTGCATTTGAAGAAAAACGGGAAAAAATGCCCGAGTTCACAAACCTCCTTTATCTCAACCTCAGGATGCTTCAGTGAACATCTGGAGTGAAATGACCCATAAAGTGATTAACAGTTTATTAACTTGAAGGGCAAGTCACACCACTACCACAGAAAAGCAACACACTCTTTCTAGACATGCTGGGGAGTTTGCTTATGGACACTAATGTTCTCACTGCTGCTTTTTCCCTCCCCTCCTTTTTTAAATACAGGCATGCTTCCATTTTGTCCTACTCCTCTCACTTCACTACAAGGCCATGATCCTTCCAATTCATGGACCAGCATCCAGACCTACCACAGACATTGATTCCTAAAGAACACTGCAGAAAACACGTGCTCCCTGTCTTGCCTTGCTCCAAAAACCCCTCACGCGCAGCCTGGAAATGTCAAGTGCTGTGGCTCCTATCATCTGTTCTCAAACACTAGGACTCAAATACTTTTTCAGGTCTTCCTGTGCCCTGCTACTCAAAGCCCTTCTCGTCTCTTCACCTCGCTCACGTTACAGAAGAGGTCCACCACCCTTCACCCCTTCTCCAAGTAGCTCAGGGCTCCCGGAGTAAGAAGCCCCCAGTTCCTCATGGGGAGACCATCCTGGTTATGCAGGACCTCCAACCTGCATCTCCAGATGCAGCTCCCCACATGAAACAGGGACCTGATTCACAGGCCTGCTGTTTCACAGCCAGTACGACTGACTGACCAGGCCCATCTCACCCTCTGGAGAAGGCAAGAAGGGCAAGGAAGGAGAATCGCCCCTGAAGCATTTTATATGCAGAAGCCCAGCAGCCTGTAGGTAGGAAAAGCACAGGACAAGGCATGACAGAGGAAACCATGGCTGGGAAGCTGGGCTGATCTGCTCAGGAATTCAGTCTGCACAGCCAGGCTGGACAGATGCTGGGGTTGAGCTGAGGAGTTTCACATAGCAGATGGTCAAGGAGCTGTGATGTGCAGGTAATCTAATAATCAAGTAGCATATCAGTGAGGATGTGAGCCACAGGGTCACGAGGGGTTGGCACACTTCCCCGGTTTCTGTAGGAGTCATTGGGCAGCATAAAGCAAGGACATTAACTCTTCAGCCCTCAGCTACAGCCAGCAGGCAGCTTCCAGAGCAGACTACTTCAGCCTACACCAGATACAGGGAACCTGCAGCACCAGCAAAGGGGGAAAGAGGAGACAGAAGAATCCCAGGACAAAAATCAAAACTCTGTTTCTAGGAGTGCCTAAATGCCAGTACTCACTCTCTGCAGCCCCCAACGACACAAAACCCCTGCTCAGCTATGGAGTTTTTATTAACTGTCACAAAATGATGTAATGCATATAGTGTAATTATGCTTAAGTGCTTTCCATGTTAAATGTCATTTCAGTTATCACTTTTTAAATGCAATTTTTATTGAGTGCACAATAATAATTTAGCAAGTAAACAGGCAAGTTACAAGAAAAGAGTGGAAGTGCAGAGGGAGGTGGGAAAGCCTCAAGTGTGACAATGAAATGCACTGGGGTACATGGAGCTGCTACTTCTGAAAGCTCACAAAGAATTATAAAAAAAGCCATAAATTACAAGGTTGCAAAATGCAATAAATTACAGCCTCTACAACAGGCAGATAATGGAAATGAGAAAGGATAAAGGGAAGGGGGAGGAATCTACATAATTTGTCACCACTGACCCCAGACATCTGCAGAGCCTGCAAAGAGCACTGGAAATATTTGGGTGTTTCAGTGTCCTCACAAATAACAGTCCCCAGAGGCCAGCACAGGGGTCAGCTTTAGGGATGCCTCCCCTCTACCAGCCGAAATGCAGGAGTTCCCCAGATGCAGTCTTCCCTGCACCAACATTCCTTAGGGAAACCAGAGGAGCTCCAGGCAGGAGACCAAGAGCCTGTGCTTTGTAGGAGCTGAAGCCATCAGTCTGCCACACCAATGGGAACGGGCACACTGAGCAGGGAGAGGTACCAATGCACTTAATCCAGCCCCTAAACATGGGCTTTCAACGCTACCACCCTTACTCATCCCTATTCCCCTTGCAGAAAACGCCCCAGAGGCCTTGGTGGACAACAAGTTGCTCATGGGGCAGCAATGTGCCCTTGCAGCAAAGAGAGCCAATGGTATCCAGGTCTGCTTCAGCAAGAGCCAACAGATTGAGGCACGTGATGCCTCCCCTCCACTCAGCACTGATGAGGCCACTCCTGGAGTGCTGGATCCTGTTCTGGGATCTCCAGTACAAGGGAAAGATGGAACTACTGGAGAGAGCCCAGAAAAGGGCCACTAAGATGAGTAAGGATCTGGAGCATGTCACATACAAGGAAAGGCTGAGGGAGCTGGGGCTGCTCAGCCTGGAGAAGAGAAGGCTCAGGGGGATCTTCTCAGTGTCTGTAAATACCTGAAGGGAGATGTAAAGAAGATAGAGCCAGGCTCTTCTCAGTGACGCCCAGTGACAGGGCAAGAAGCAATGGACACTGAGACACAAGAGGGTCCACGAAATCATAAGGAAACACTTGATTCTATTCCCCCAATCTCCAGCTGACGGCCTGGAGACAGCCCCTGCTCTGACAAAACTCCTGCCCATGAGAAACGCTCTTCAGCAGCAACACCAAAGCCATTTGGCAGGAGGCAAGAAGTCTCCTTTCGGGAGCAGAGGCGAGATGGTGCCAGGTGCTGGGGGGCACAGCTCCCCCTCCACTTCACAGCCCGCTGCATCTCCGGGAATCAAACCCTTGGGGTTTCAGGATTTTCAAAACAAAGCCACCAACAGAAAGGAAAAACCCACCAGAGTACAGCCAACAAACAAAACGAAGGCAGCCAAGTCCCGAGAGTGGGGATGAGCAGGATCTTAATCTCTGGAAAATTAAATCAGAAGAATATGAAACAGGCAAAGATTTTGGCTGACAGAGAGCATCCTCTTTTCAGGAGTCATATGCCAGGTTTATTTGATTAAAACTCTTCAGGATGGAGAGATATGGAACAAGGAGTGACTTCATTACTGAAGTGGGAGTGACGAGGAGGAGAAGGTGGCCTACAATGGCTATAGGACCATTTTTAGTACTAACAGTAGCAAACAGTCCCAGTGGATGGGAGTGAAATGATTTCACAGGTTATTATTTCATTCCCTGGGGACAGAACTTTTTCACAGGAACTGGATGCAGGCTTCCTGGTGCCCATCTGAGCTCTGGGCTCATGCTGCAAGCTCTGATAGAGTCTGGCAGTTGCTTTTACTACCCCCAGACCTCAGGGAAGAGAACTCCAGCCTCAGTGCTCTGAGGGCTTGACTGGGAGCCTAAGATGAGGTTTTACTACTGCAGTGACAAGCCCTGAACATTCCCTCAGCTAACACCTCAGGGCTAGGACAGGCTGGTCATTGCCAATGGCACCTCGAGGGCCTTCCTGAAATTAGTTTGGCAGGACTCAGCTTAACTCCCAATCTGTCCACTCTTTGTCTATTCCAAGTCCCACCTTCTGACACCACCAGAAGAAATGCCTGGGCAGCATCACGAGCATCAGCTGAGGGAAAAAACCAGCTTCTCATCCCATGTGGGCAGACACGCAGAGGGAAGGGGAAGCTCATGCCTCAATTAGAGGAAGAGAAGCTTAAGAATCTCAGGCAGCAGAGCTGGCAGGAGGCACTGCAGCACCAATCCTGCCAGCAATGAGCCTCCTCAGAGCAAGATCTCCCTGGTCCCCCCCTTCCCCATCACTCCCCAAGGGGCCCTGCCTCCTGTGCTGATGTGCTCCAGCACAAGTCGCTAATCAGGGCACAGCACGAGTGGGGACCAGCAGGCGCTGGGCTCCAGCACTTTCTTCCCAGCAGGAGCCGAGTGCTAGCACTTCCCCGGAATTAAAACAACAAAAAAAGCATCTCTGTTCCAGATGAACTGGGGAAAAGAGGCTTCAAAGGTTGCCAAAAAAAAAGAAGTAGAAGGTCACAGGGAATGCAGTTCCCAAGGGAAGAACAGTTAACCCCAGGGGCTGAGTGGTCCTGCCACCCTCTCCTCCATCCTCCTCTCCCTGGCCTCAAATTGCACCATGGCATTGTAATGACAATCTGCCTGCAGGTCCCCAGTTCAGCCCCATCCCAGGAGCTCTCTGCCACCTGCATCCCTCCTCCTACCATGCTGTGGGCACTCCACTCCTCTTTCCCAGCTCTCCCTCAGCCCTGCTCCCAAAAGAGACCAGCTAATGAGGACAGTGCTTTTAGAGCCCCTGAGCATGCTAAGTTCATCAGCGCTGTGATGCCAAGTGGAACAGAGTCACTGAACTTTACTACAGACGCCCAGAGGTGCTGCCAGCCCCTATGCTCATGCCAGCCTCTCCTACAGATAGCCCCTCTGTTGACACTGGGGCCACCAGGTAAGGATGCTCCTCTGCTCACAACCCACTGTTCCCCTACACATGGGGAAGGGGCAGAAGTAACTCACCCACCAGTGAATGCCTTGAGACAAGCAGGAACCAAAAATGCAACCCAGGATCCCTCCACAAGATCACCCCTCTCCAGTCCCTTCAAGTCCCCACATCTCCATGCTGTCCTTGCCTCCCATGTCTAAAGGATCAGGATAAAGTAAAGCCTGTCCTTATGCTCCTTTTTCTCCCACCCTGCTCTCTGCCTCCACCAGAAGACTGTAATGCTGTTGGAAAAGACTGCTCTGTAACCCCTCAGCCTCCAATCTCTATGGACAATAGCTACAAAACCAGTTTACCATCTCATGTCAGGAATCTGCCAGCAGCTACAACATGGAAATGAAGGAGGCTGGTCTCTTTTGCAGCCCTTAAATACTCAGACTCATTTTGGTCACCTGACACTGCTGCCAAAGCCACCTTGCCCTTACCCAAAGCACTAGGGCACACATAAGGACAGGTTTCCAAGGGTTTGGTACCTGGGATAGGATTTTTACAAGGTTTCCATATGGGTTAAGAATGTTAAATAAGGGCTTGGGCACAGGAAGCTGCAAACCCCATCACTTGCCCAATAACCCTAAATGTGGTTTCTACCTCTTTGTGCCTCTGACCATGACATTCCTAGCTAGAAACAACAGAGTTTTAATCTTCTTGGTCACCCCTTAGAGCTGCTAAATTTCTCTCATATCTCTTTCCTTTCCTGCCCTTCTCCAGCTCTCCCTGAAACATCAAGGAGACAGAATCATGCTACCAGCTCTTGATTTTGGGAGACAGTGAGTGATGGCCCACAAGCAATCAAAACGGAGGGCACAGGGCAGGAAAGCAGGGGGGTTGGAGTCAAGCTAGATAAAGGGTGCACACTTCCCAACAGCCCCTCCTGGGATAAGCTGCCCCCCAGCAGCAGCTGTCCCCTCTTAGTGTTTTGACAACAGGGGGTATGGATCAGGGCCTGCTGAATGTCTCATGAAAGTGAGCAGAAATCAATGATGTGCCAGTCGAACCCCGAGATAATCCTATCTAATCAAACAGACCCAGAGAAAACAGCATCTTACGGGCCATAAAACACCAGAGGCTTATTCCCCTCATAAATACTGAGCTGACACCACCACTGCAACAGCCTCTTTGGCTCTTCCTTCCTCCTCTCCCATCCTTCCACTAGAACGCTTGGCTGCTGACAGCTCCTAATGACTTGGCCTCCGATGTGGTCCCTGACTGCCTAATCTGGGTTACATTAATGAAGCAGTTATCCAGCCTGACCCCAAAACTTCCTCAGCAGAGCAGTGCCCTGCCCAGCACCCAGGGAAATGGGTACTTTCAGCACCAGCCCTTGGCTGGAGGGGTCCATCTCCACAGCATGGAATGAGCCTTAGCCAGCCGAGGGAAATCCTGGCCCACAGCAGAGCTCCTTTCACAGCACAGCAGCTGATGTTTCATTTTCATTTCAACCTTTGCAGTCACAAGAGTGGCCTGTACCCTGTCCCTACCCCTCCTCTCACCAAATCTTCCTCTCCAAGAGCCATCAGGAGTTACCTGAGGCACATGGCCATAACAAGGCAGTCTTCTCACACCTTTTAGTTGAGAGTGAGGACGAAGCACATATGAGCCTTGCAAATGCAATGAGTATCAGATGGGGCTTTAGCTGGACCCCTCATAGAATAGAGTATCTGGATCGTTTCCTCTGATACTGAGTTTTTGATTGCTGTCCCAATTATTGCCTTAAAACTGCTAATGTTACTCCTAGCAAGCTCTGAATGCTTGGCAATGTGCACCAAAAGGTGTGACATGCACGTGTGCCCAGTCTTTTCCGTGAGGAAATCTCTCCATGCTAAGCAAAAAGCCATCTGCTTCCTGGAAAAGCAGAACGCAGCTGGGAGAGGTTTTGGGGACCTTTTCCCCCCCTCCTGCAGGATAATGGAGTTTCCCACAGCTCCCCCAGGACTGCAAACCTCCCTCATACCCCTTGTATCTCAGGGGGCTGCAGCAGAGCCCCTTCTCCCTCTCTTCCCTCCCCTCAAGCAGGGCAAAGAGGGTGAGAATAGCAGAGCCAAGGGGAAAAACAAAACAACAAAGCACCGTATAATCTGCATATTTCACCATTTGGCAGAGGGGATTTTTTAATCATTTAATAGTTTTAATCCCTTATCAGATGCTCATCTAAGAGGATTTTGCTGCACATACAAGATTTGGTTCAAATTCATCTGCAGTAAATATACCCATTTAGCAAGTTTATTCCCTGCCTGGGCTCCGAGTGGGGCAAGTTGGCTGCTACTTGGCAAAGGTGGCGAGACCTTCCTGGAACTCCTCCACGCTGTATTTCTCTGGATTTTTGCAAGCCAGCATCTCAGCTACTGGAGACAAAGGACACTGGCCATCCTCACAGCTTGAGTGCTGCAGATAGGGGGGCACAGCTTCCAACAGCACCCAGTCTGCACCCCAGCCATGAGGGCATCTTCTCCCACTGACGTGCAGATGCTCACCCTGCTCTACTGACTTGGTACTACTGGAGACTTGATGGCTCTTTCTACACCAGGAACTAGAGGACCACAGGACAAGTTACAGCACTGTCCACCACCACCCACACCAGAGCAGTCATGGCCCAGACTCCCCAATATATTTTGGCAGAGAGACAGTCCAAGGGAGGTTACTTAGTTTTGGGGAAGAGATGTCAGCCATGATGACATGAACCATGCCACGCTACTTGTCTTCAGAGCCAGAGAATGGGCACTGGCTTATTCTCCTTACTAGAGCAGATATAATGTCTAATGAAAACCCCCAGGCTGAGGCAGCAGAGAAGGCAGGCTGACAGGGCAGGCTGCTGTAACTCGGGGCAGCTGGGTTTCATTCAGTCCTACCGCATTACTGACCTAACCACCTCCTCTTCTGCCATGTGGCCGATAGCCTGTCGAGGCCAGCTCGGCAGAGCCCTGCCTGCAGTGCCAGCCAACAATAACACGTGTTGTGAAGGGCTGCAGCGATCCACTGCGTCTGCAAGGGACACCCTAGAACACAGCCAAGGTACGGCTGCCCCACCACAGCCCCTCCATGCAGCTGAAATCTCAAACTCTCAAGCTATTCTAGGGGGGAGGAAACGGGAATGAACACTAGAGTGAATTTACACCATTCTGAGACTCTGTTAATTTACGGGTGGCCAGGAGGTATCGTCTGTAAGAGCTATGTGCTCTGTATGCAGGCAAGGCAACTGTTGAGGCACAGCAAAGGTTTTCCAACTTGAATAGAATGCACAGGATATAATGATATTTCTATAGATGGCTCAAAGCTACAGCAAGAGCCTGCTGCAAGGCTGATCGTTTCTCATGTTGTTTGTACATTTCAGTTTCTTTATGTCTTTGCTTTCAACCAAATACTTAGAAATACCCCATAGGAACTGAACCTGGATCCCCCAAATGCCAACTCCATGATTAACCAATGGGTCTCTCCACTGCCAGCCTCTCTCCTCTCATCTCACCACCTCTGATCTTCACCTAGAGAATGGAAGGAAAAATTTCTCCCTCCCCACAGCTGCCAGGGAATGCACAAATCCCTCTTACCTAACCTTCAGGCCTGTCCAGCCACTTTAAAAGGAAAGGGCACACATACTTCCCTAACACTTTATACCCTCAGAGGGCAGAAGATGAGAGCAGCATCAATGCCCACACAATGCTGTTGGGCTGCAACATCTTACCACCTCAGCATCTTGGACAGACAAAGGGTAAGAGCCAGGGGGTGAGGGGGTTGTCCTCATCCTCTGTGGAAGTGCCAGCAAACCAAGTCATGCTGATGCACGGCTTTTGGAGGGAAGCGTTAATCAAAACACAGAGGGATCTTGGCTGCATTTACACCAGGAGCTGCCACCCAGCAAGTTCTCTTCCCTTCTCTAGGACACCATCAATGCAATCCCAGATGCCAGGTCAGCTTTTTAGACAAATGTCAAAGCAGCTTTTTGGCTCCCCAGTATGTAATTCCTGCTGCAAGCACTGTGGGGCAGAGAGCACACCTCCCTGGGCAAGCAGAGCGCACCACGTGTGCTGCAACCAGGCATGAACTCCACTAGAGCATAAATAAGTCATAAAAATATTGTGCCCAGTTCAGGCCATGGTTAATTCAAACAAGCCCACCAGTTTTTGACAGCTCAGTTTGAATGCTCTGGTGCTTGAAATGCAAAAACCAACATAGTCCATTACCCTGCATCTGCAGAGAATTATATCTTGGTTTTTTGTAGTTTATTCAACAAATCCAATAGACTGATCCTATCCTATTCCCTCTGCCTTTAAGACAATCCAAGAATCTATTTACTTGCCTCTTTCCACATGGATGGCAGCAGTGATAGGTGCTTTGGGAGAGAGAGTGCCTACTAACATTTATTTATGGTCCAGCAGTGGCTGCAGTGTGCTGAGTGCTGCCTGCGTGCACAGCAAGATACACTCCCTGCCCAGCATCCGTTCAGCTCCTAACACCTCCTTAACCTTTATCTTTGGGACAACAAAGGCCTAGGAGAAGATTTCCCAGGGTACAGTGCCTTCTGCACCTGTCCAGAGTACTGTGTGTTGGCCCCTTCCAAAGCCCAGGCACCAACATGGATTGGTGCAATCCGATTTTGGCAATTGATATGCCCCGTTTTATAGATGGCAAATCTAAGGCATGAAAAGGTGAAAAGCTGATAAGTAAAACAAGCCTTTCAAGCCTGTTTTCTCCTAGAAGCACGTGCTCAACAACATTTTGGGTCTCAACATTTGCACCCAGCAGCATCCAGGGAGAAGCTGCTCCGGGAACTCATTCAGAACCACAACCAAGGCAATGTTCTGCTCTCACAAAGGCACTGAGCTTCGAACTGCTCAAAGGACCAAACAACCCACAACAACTGGGATGTGTTTAATCCACAGCCAGATCTAGATCAAAATTTAGCAGGCAGCTGCTCAGTACAACAGACAGACCAAGCCCAGCCCCGATTCAAACACCATGATTCCAAAAGCTGCAGTTTAGAGCTTTTACCTCTTTGCATAGATAGATCTGATGCATTCAGGTAGTGATGTGTACATGCCACCTCCAGGGAATTTATTTTCCCCCCATTTGCCAAGATAAACAGCACACCAAGCACGGAGGAGGAGGAGACAAAGCAGATTTAAGTGATTTCACTTGGTGATTTTCTGTGTTCTAAGTCGCTTATCCATTTCAGTGCTCAATATTCGGCTCCTTCCCTAATTAGAAAATCGCTAATCTGCTCTGAAAAATGTAAAAGTGAGTCTTGCTTACGTGCACTGCTTGGAATAAGCCAGTGTGCTGGGGTTTGTGCTGTGTTCCAGCTCTTTTTAAAACGCTTCTGGTGTCTCCAGCTGGCATTACTTGCTCCGCTTGATCCCTCCCCCAGTCCACACTCAACCCCTATGTGCAGAGCGGTGCTATGCATACCTAGTGCCTTCAAGATATTATTCCTGCTCTATCCCCAGGACACGGATTAAATCTTTGACACCCCTTTAAGTACATCCTCATCCCTTTCTTTGTCTGGAAGACACCTCCCAAGCAGAACAGAACAGCCTTTCCACACCACATCCCAAACACCGGCAGCCCAGAAATTCTGGAAAGAGACAAGGGCAAGCTGTGAAGGTGGAAGTCCAAGAAAAGGGGATTTTCAAATCAAAGCAGCTGATTGCTAATGGTTCAATAGCAGCACTGCATTAGCCCCATGTTGCACCCACACGGCCATCCTGGTGCCAGGGAGCAGCGAGAGCAGGGCTGCTCTATGCAGGGCACAAGCCCAGAACCATGGGTGACCACAGGGCAGCCCTCACCAGCCTGGCACAGTCCCACCAGATCTGAGCAGGGCTGGGAGGTGACAGGTCCCACGGACAGCCCCAGACAAAGTGAGGTGACAAGTCAGGGCCGAGGTCCACCCAACCAAGCTCAGAGCAAGAAGAGACAGCCAGAGACAGCTATAGAAGCTACCCGCAGCCTAAGACCAAAGTCCATCCGAAAGATGGGGTTAGATGCCACCCTACCTGCAACATCACTCCAAGGTCCATCCAAGAGACCCAGGCAGAGCCAGGGTTGCAGCAAAGACCTGCAGTACGGATCTGGGGTACACCCAGGGAGCCAGCAGCAGGGACCAGTTCCTGAGACAGGGACACCTCCAACACAGCTCAAGAGAAGCATGGGGGTCTGAGCTCAAATGGAGCTCCTGAGGCTGGGGCAGTGGGTGTGGGTCCCAGATGAGGCTGGTTAAGGCAATTGAGGCCCATTAGTACACTGAGGCTCTCGCAGCTGGTCATCATCCATCACCTCCCCACTGCTGGAGATCCCAGCCTGGGTAAGCAGCAGTGGAGGCAGGGATAATTCAACCTAGTGTAGGATGGACAGCAGGCTGGACTGAGCAGCTCTGTGTTCAGCACTGCCTGGTGCATCAGGAATGCAGCACCCGCTCTGAGGTATAAATCTGACTGTCCTGAAGGTCAGCAGCTGGTGGCCTTAGACAGCAGTGTCTAGCCTGGGTGATTCATCACTACCCTCTCGTGGAAAAAATCCCATTAAGCAGGCACCAGCTAAGCCCAGAGGGTGAGGGGTTGGTCATTAACAGCTCAGCCCGAGCAGGCAGAGATCAGGCTCCCCTGCAACAAGTGAGCACACACAGAGAACATGACTGTTCCCCACGAACACGCCTGGTCCTCCTGGGCAGAACTGGCTGCACCCCACCAGAGCACATAACCCCTACACAAACCCCAGCGCTGCTCCGCCAGCAGTTAGCATTGTACTGAGGAAAAAGAACTCACCCACACACTGCACAACCAGCAATCGGGGGGAAAAGAAATGAGGAGCAGCCAGCCTGCAGTGCTCCAAGCCTCACCTCTGACAGGGCACCCACCACCTCAGAGGAATGCCTCAGAAACCTGCCTAGCAGTGTACTATGAACACTGCCTGGTTTAAGGATCATAATCCCCCCCTCCCTTCCCTTCCATCTCTGGTATTTTAGGGATTTAATTTTTAATCACTAGCTTGCCAACACAAGAAAGATCTCTTGCCTAGGTACGTGCACAGCACAGAAGTGGAACTGGAGGCAGCCAAGCACCATCCTGGCCGGGACACCTGCATGTAACTCCTCAGCCTTTGCACCACCTTCCCGAGTGTCACTGCTGTGGTCTGTCACACTTGGCCACCTGCACATTAATACGAGCAACTGCTTGCCCTGCCCCACATCCTGCTGCCGGAAGCAGCCCTCATGCTGTGCATCTTCAGCCTTTTTTACATCAGCTTCTTGGTGCTCTTGTACCCAAGCCAAGAGCCATCCCAGTGCCCTCACTCACACCTTTCTCCTTTGGCTCTGACCAAGGACAGAGTTCCACCATCATGGTGTTTGGGGAAGAGCTCTGTACGTGGCTGTGATGTGCCCACTGCTGTATATCTACAGCTACTGTTAGGGCCACGCTGAGTGCCACGTACCCAACACACCCATTGCCTGGTTGCAGACACGTGCTGGCTTTGTCTGTCCCACAGGAACAGAACCAAAGCAAGAGGGAGACGTTGTGTAGCTATAACTAGAAATAGTGCATCTAAATAACTCTGAGCCCTCACACCACACCATTTTCCAGGGGTGCTATCTGCTCACAAGCTTTTCACAACCAGCCACTTTGCTAGGAAGAAGAGTACAGCTTAAACAGCAATTGAAGAGTCACCCATCCTCCCTTTGTTCCCAAAGGATGCCCAGCAACATTCTGGGGAAAAGACTGGGAAAGCTAATCCAAGGCTAACAATAGACATCTTAGAGCAACACGGACAGTCTTCCCCAAATCCTCTCCTGCGAGCAATCTGGGCAGGAAGGAAGGGAACACAGCTGCTGCCATAAACCTTTCCAGCCAAGCCGCCCTGCTTCATTATAGTTTGTCACCTGCTCAGGGAAATCACTTGTCACAGAAATTTTCTTTTCCACTTAATGACTTCAAACTCAATTTGAGGACTGGCTCGGCAGCCTGCAGCTGAGGCGCCTTGCAGCAGGAGTGTGCACCTTCCCCGGGCACGAGCTGCTGGGGACATCTTCCGCTCGGGATGCGGAGCTGCCGGGAGCTTGGCGTAATGCAAGGCCTGACTCAGCAAAGCACACCAGCCCTGCTGATTGTAAGCCCACACTCAGTGTTTCATAAGGATGAAACCTGGGCTGACGAGACCCTGAGCTAAGTGAGGACTAGGTCAGGCACGGGGTGTCACGACAAGAGCAAGAGGTCAGGAAGAGGCAGAGGCTGCTCTACCTGGCCAGGCTCAAAGCGTTTAGATGCCAAAGCACATGGTCTGTTGGTGGTGGGGCCAGGATCAGCCCCAAAATGCAGAATTTCCTTTGCAGTAAGTGAAAGAAGCTTATTGTCACAGGCTGATACTCTGACCTGCGCAGCACTTCATCACTGACGAAGCACAGGAACAGCTTGTGTTGCCACCACGTGCTCAGATTGGTACAAGATAGCATTAGTGGGCAAAACAGACCAACGCTTCGAGTCATTGGAACTGTAGAAAGAATGCAAATACTGCTCTTGAGGAAAGCCACAAATAATAAAAAATACATTGTGCAATGAGGGGAGCCAGGAAAAGAGGCTCACAGAAGTTAGATGTTTTTCCTACAGTCACCAAGCAAGTTTAAGAGCCAAAACCAGAAGCACCCAGTGCCCTTCCTGCCCCCCCCGCCTTTCCAACATTTTATGCTATAAACACAAAGTCTCCAATACCACAGATCTACTCTAAAATTATTCCTACTTACTGGAATTGCAAAAAAGGCTTAACGACAACTACCTCGGTTGGTCTAGAATGACCTGATAAAATTCTGCAAGTGAATGCTGTTCAATGCAAGCATAAGGTAAGTGAACACCAAGTCCCACATTCCAGTGAAAATAACAGGCCCCATGTTACAATGGAGAAGCAGCAAAATCACTGCTAGGATTGAATCAGAGCCATGATTTATGTATCTAGTTTGCGCTGTTCCTAAGTAGCTGCAGACAGTATATTAAGTGAAGTTAAACACACATCTTGCTACTTTAGCAGTCCAACGATGGCAATCACACCTCATCTAAAAGCAGAATATATTGAGCAGGCAATTAATGGATCTGCTTAAGAATCGCCTCATCAAGGCGCTTCCTTCCTGACAGCTGGGACAGCCACCCTGTCCCACCCTGCAGATCCTTGGCAGGATGGATGGAGCACAGGGCTGCTCCCAAAGCCCACGCTCAGTGCTGCAGGTAGCAGGTCAGCCCCCGGCTCCGTTTGGCTCAGCGCACTGAGCGTGTTGTCAGGAGAAAGCAGCTCAAATTAGCACATTAGCAGAACTGCCAAGAATTGAAAGCCCAATGCAACCAGCTAAACACTTGAGGCTTGTTCCAGTGGCTGCTGGAGTAAACCCTGCAGCAGCCACAGAAAACACAGCATGTCACTTCGTGATACAGACCATGCCCGCAGCCAGCAGTGCTGCCCCGCACCGACACCCACCTTTGTGGGTGCTGTGCTGTGCAGGAGCATCAGCCCAGGTCCTGAGAGCAGCCCCATACTGAAGCAAGCTAAAAATGCTGCTGCATTAATAGAGAGCACCAAACCCTGCTCCAGGGCTAGCTGTACCTCAGTGACCTCATCCCTGCGTTATCCCTTTGCACGACACAGAGCTGTCCCTGCTCCGGCAAGACAGTGCTGGGAGAACCCCGGAGCACTGCTTCACCTCCTGTACCCAACCTCAGCAGTCATGTCTGGGAGCTAGACCACCATGCACCCTCCTCCTCATCTCGACATCCCGCCCGGAAACCCAGGGAAGATTTAAGAGAAAAGGGAATTTTAAAAGCACTTCATCCTTGGGAGTTAAAAATACTTTCTTCAGCCACTGCAAGGAGAGCAGAGGGACACTGTTTACTGCAACGTACGGCTGCAAGCTGAGATTCCTGATCTAGAGGAAGATCTGGTGCTCTGGTGGTTTCAACATGTTCTTTAAACCCTTTAACAGAGACTTATTTCAGCTCCTCTCTCCACAATGGGTCTTTAACTTACTAGCAACCCCACTACATTAGTTGCACAAGCAACCAGTTCCCTTCTAATTGGTCTCTAAGACAGCAGGTCTTCCTTTTTAACAGTTGATTAATTGCCACACTGCCCAATGCAAGACTCTGATTCACTTGTCTCTGTAGAGATTTAGCAGGGAAGCCTCAGGCTTCCATGTAAAGGAAGGGACTGACACACAAAAAACCCCTGATTTGTGATCCAGCCATAACCAAACCAAACAGCAGCCTCCCCCAGTAACCTTCCTGCCACCTCCACTCTGCAAAAGTTAAGGGAAATAAAGATACTCCCACTTTTAAGGCAAAATTCAATGTGCATCAGGCTCATTTCTCTTTTAATGTTTCATTATTTCCAGGTTAAATCCAGGCTGGTGAGCCTGATGTTGAAATGAATTGAAACAACTGTTTTAACATAATCCAGCTTCCTTCCCCAAACTCTTCCATCTCACCACCCACTGCCAAGAGGGGCACCAAAAAGAATAGGGAGATTAAATAGAAACAAAAGTCGGAGTCAGCACAAGGCTGGGTTAAGGCAGGCATGGCTCTGTCGTTGTCATTTTGCTGTTTGTTGTCTGCAATCCTTTTAAGGTGGCTGCAGCTTGCAGCCAGCATAATCCTGATTTTGTAAGAGTTTGGGGTTTTTTGCCCCCTCCTTCCTTTTTTCAAATTGCCAGCAATTGATTTCATTTAACATTTTCATTCCTCTGCCCGCTGTAAATAACCACTTGGCAGTTGAATTTCTCAAGTAGAACAGGCAGCGGCTGCTTACTCTCTTCCTGGCAGCTGGGGGGGAATCTGGCAAGCTCTAAAGCAAGAAGCTGTTTCAAGTAGTTTTGAAATGTGCAGGAGATTACACGGGTAGTACTTGGAGTGGAAGAAGTCACAATATGGAAAGGCTGAGAACTTCTTTTCGAGACACCTAGTGAACCTGGTGGCTGAGAGACTAAATTCACAGGTTGGAGGTAGGTATTTCATGCCCTGTTCACAGCCCTACTTAGCCATGGATGCTTGCAGAGAAGGGTACCAGGCTGCTGTGACAGTTGTTGCCAGTAATCTGGCAGCACATTACTGCACTTAAACCAGCACACAAGGTGCAACCCAAGAAGAAGACAACCCAACCTACCACCTCCACGTGCTCTGCAAACCACACGTGCTCTCCACCAGGCTCTCTGTGCACATCAGCAGGCTGAGGTGCTGCATCACTGCAGGCTGAGCTACTGCATAACCCCCCTGCTGTGCCAGCAGCCTGTCCTCTCCCACCAGCTGGGCTGGGAAAAGCATCTCCACTCTGCCAGGAGATCCTAAGACTCGAGATGCAAAGAACTCCACATTACCACCCAGTTCAGTAGGCACAAATTTCTGTTCTGGCTCACAATCCCAAAGAATCCCTGACCTCATTGGAGCTGGACAAACTTAGGGCCAGAGCAAACTTCATTGTCAGTCAGCCTTCGTGACGGAGTACACATCAATGACAACTGGCGTCAGCTGAAACCCCTCAGGTACACCTTTGTCACACCAGCATCCATGTAAGTCCTTTAGGCTTCAAATGGTTTACTTGTGTTTTACTCAAGGAGAGGTGCTGTCCCACAGTTGCCACGCTGCACCAAACACAGGAGCTTCCAGTACAAAGCCATCATAGAGAGGCTGAGCCGAGCACCCCTGAGTCCCAGTGATGAAGCAAGGAATGGGTATTTACCACCCCAAATGGCTGCATAGCAAAGTGAGTGCAAAGTATTAATCATGAGTAATTTTTAAGGGGTGCTTTTTAGCCTTTGTTCAGAAAAAGTCAGTGTATTCTGAGCAGAGCCACTAACAATACCAACAAGCAGAGCCTGTACCACAGGCTACATGGCCTCATTCCACCCTGCTTTTCTGATGCTGCAAAAAAAGCTGCAGTAAAAGATATGGGCAGTGACAGGATCCTGGCACGCACCGGCCCCCACCTCACATCTCCACCCTGAAATGCTCCTCGCAAGAGCTGCTCACTCCTCCTCAGCTCCCTGCCCCTCCAACCCATGCTGGGAACTACAGTGACGGGCTTTGGAACTGCCCCCGCTGAACTCGAGGAGGCAGAGCCGAGCAGGGATGACAGAATCGGAGCTGGCAGCTCTGCAGAGCAAAGCCTTACAGTAGGTTCTCCTTTCCCTTCCCTGCTCCAACTCATCACGAGTCGGGAGGGCCTGATAAGGACGGCACAGGGAAGGCAGGCGAAGGAGGGCAGGAGGGGCAGGCCGGAGGCAGAGGTGGGCAGCAGCTGCTTTGTTAACACCGTGACGCAGCTCGTCTCCTTGCGCTGAAAAAGCACTCACAAAGGGCACGGGCACATGGTGGATGATAGCAGTAAAAGATTCAGTGCAATCCATAGCTACACAGCAGGATAAAACACTTGCTCCCCCCTCAAAAATACACTAGGGACATTAAGGGGTGCAGGAAGAGTTCAACCACTGTCCTGACCGGGTGCTGGCCGGAGGCTCAGCCCTTGACATCTGCCCATCACAGGGCAGGAGGGCTGCTGTCACCCTCGCTGCTGCCACCCTTCACTGCTGCCCCTACCTGCTTGCAGAAGGGCAAGTATGAAGGCAACCTCAACCCCACAACAACCCAGAGCACACATGGGAAGACAGGCAGGGCTAATCCCCCCCTCACAACTTGCAATGCGGAGTATATTGGAGGCTGTTTTTGTATTCTTCTTTCTTATTATATTTATTTTAGTAACTTTGCTTTCACCCCTTCTTTTCCCCCAGCAGACAAACAGCGGAGTAGAGCAAGCATGGATAATTCTCATCCCATTTTATATTATTTCTCTGTGGCGTTTCTCTGTTTGCTTTGGAGAAGAGGGGGTTGTTGGAGCATGTGTATTGCTTTGCAATTACAAATTAGCTTTTTAAATGAAGTGTGCTGCAAGAGGCCTGATATGCCATGTGCAAACGCGCTACTCAGCCTCTGATGAGAAAGAAAAGTGGAAAAAAACCCCCACCATAGGAACAAGTGCCTTGCTGCTGCTCACAGAGCCTGGTCTGAGCAGGGAGCTCTGCACAAGTGCAGGGTGAGGAGTGGTCATTGTCACGGGCTCTTCCTGGGAATTTGGTTCCCACAGCCAGCAAGGATTTTTTTGCAGAGTAAATGGAAGCACTTGACAGCAGTAACCAGGTCAAAGCACAGCACAGCTCTGCTCTGCACAGGCTTCAGGAAGGCTCTGAGTGGAGGGGAAGAGACATGGAAAGGGCATCCTCTAATCCCATCGAGTGGGACCAGCTTCCCCCATCCCTCCAAACCAAGACCCCCATGTACGCAGCACTCTCTGCACAGGGAGCTCCTGTGGAGCTGCATTTTACATGCACTGGAGTACAAAGGCTGGATACTGGAAAGACCTGCTACTTCCATTCAAATCCTCAGTGGCTGTAGCAGCAAAGGCAGGTCCCACATACACCTCCCAGGGTTTCAGCACCATGGGTCACCACCGCCCTGAGAATCTGCAGGTCTGCTTTGGATCTGACATCTCTGAGGCAGCTGCTGATGGGAAACACACCTCCAAGAGCAGTTCTGCAAAGGCGATTCGATATGCTGTCAGTCTGCCCACAGATTCAGGGAACCAGTAATTGCGTGCGAAGACTGGAACCACCTCTTTCCCAATGTCTGTTATTAGCAAGCTGAATGAGTACCTTACTGTTGACAAATACTCAATTGCAGATGTGCGGTAGCCATGTCCCAGCCTCTCTTCCTTCATCACCTGCAATTGCTGCAGCAGCAGCTAGTCAAATGAGCATAAACGGGGTGAGTTTTCAGCAAACACTGTCAGAGATTCAGCACAAAAGGAAAAGTTGACAAATGATCAAATGCAGTTGTATCTACAGTCTGTTGCTCACAGACAACTGACAAACAGAACACAAATGGTGACATTCCCTCTCTGGAAATTAAAAAGGCAGCCCGAGAGCAGCCATCCAGCTCAGCAGCTGTAACAAAAACCCATACCCCAAAACCCAACAAAACTAAACCCCTTTGTTTGTTACTCCCAGAACTCTGTATACTTCAGTCCAGAAGCCACTCCTCAGAGCTGGGTGAACACAGAGAGCTTGCTCAGGCCCCCACTGAGAACCTTTGGGTACCACTTTGAGGTTTCCCTACAGCTGATGCTTTTTAGATGCATATGGGCTTTTATATCTTATTTTGGTTTAGAATATAGGCAAGAATCTACTTGAAGCATCTTACAAAGAGTTCCCAAGTCCTTCTTCCCATGTCCTGACCACTCTTCCCTGTTCTTTTCCCTTTCATGTGACTGGCTCAACTCATCCAACCATTAAGGAACACATTCTGTAGCACTAACCTGCCACCCGTGGCCCCGTGCTACTGATGTGCTCTCCTCCATCCCTCACCTGTGAAGGACTTTGTCTGCTCAGACCAGCAGGGACTGGTATTTTCCACTGCACCCTCATCTTCTGCCCAGCAGAGCTGGGTGCTTTTTTAAGGCCTCTGTCAACCACCCCCTGTGCATTTTACTGCTGCCAAACTTTATCTTAGAGCTGCTAAATCATGAGCCTCTAGAATTCATGATTTGTGTTTAAGAAAGTAAAACTCATAAAACACTGGCAGAGTTCTTCCCTCTCTCCTTCATTAAGCCTTTTTGTTTCACGTGACATGTCCCCTATGCAGGCTGTAGCAGCAGCAGTGTGCAAGTTCAATGTAGGAAGAATAAAAAGCTCGAGATTCACAGCATATTAAAATTAACAGCCACTGCAGTCAAACACTGTATCTCTCTCCAATCTCATTACAAACAGCTTGTAACATAAAACAGGATCCACTTCACAATATTTCACAGAAAGAGCCACAAAGAAATACAGAAAAGACAAATATATGTCAGAATTTGCTTGAGCGAAGACCAAGAACATGAGGGGAAGGAGAGGAGCCAGATGGCCAGGGAGAGGCCAGCCACGCATTGCTTGTGTGCATGGAGCAGGCTGCACCCCTCTGCCTATGGGAGCACTGCTCGGTGACAAGGGCAACGCATGGGGAACTCAGGTCTGGGCTTTCCACTCCAAGAACAACACAGTGAGAAGTAAAAGCAAAACCACTGAAGACACTCTAAGCCTGGAGCAAACCAAGCAGGCCACGGCCTCTCACCTTCGCCAAGCAGTCATGCAACTCGTGCCCTAGTTTGTCCTGGTCATCTGTGGCTAATTGAGCTCCTGAGGGTTTCTTGACCTCATTTCCCAAGACACAGCCCACAGCTCTGCCCTTCCTGGGCACCTCACTTCAGCGAGCCCCTGCAATCCCTGTGCACATGGAACAGCTTCCCACTTGGCACAGCCAGCCCCACTAACTCCATCAGCCAAAAAGTCAACTTCTTAGCATGAAATGCAACAAAAGGCAGAGTGAGGGAGGCTGCACAGCTAGAGACCCCAGAGAAGAGCCACAGACACAGGAGGTACCCCACTCAAAAGCCCCCTTGCCCTGTGCCTATAAGCAGGTCCCTACCATGCTCTCCTTCCCACCCAAGCGCAATCTTTCACCCCAGCAAGTCACAGTCACCACCTTTTCCTTGATAGCGACTCCTTTGAGGAAGGAAGGGTGGTTTTGCCTCAGAGCACACCCAGCTGGCTCATCCCATCCATCCAGGCCAATTGAGTTCACTAGACATTCAGCAGCCCAATGTTTCTTGGAGAAAAAGTGGTGCTGTCAAGAATTACAACAAGGGAAATTGCTCTGGTAGAAAAACCTGGCAGCACATGCAGCCTGGGAGCCCACAACAGCCCAGCAGAGAGAAAGAGGGAGCTCACTGAGAAACTGGTGAGCTCTGGGAAAAAGCTTTCACTCCCATTCTGCCACTGGAAATCCTTTCCAGCAGCAAACTTGTCAGCAAGAGCTCCCTGGGACCCAGGTCACAGGAGGATGGAAACTGGGGGAACAGATACACGGGGAAGCAGGGGGTATGTGACTCAATTCATTCCCCAGAAACCTTTTGCGAAGCCAGTTACGACCATGCACTTTGTCCATGCAAAACCAGCCCGAGGACACCAGCTCCCCGGACAGCCCCTGCAGGCAGATGCGCCCAGGGGAACAGCCAGATGGATGTTATTTCTCACAGTCATTCCCAAAAAACCACCATTCCCTATAATCCTCAGCAGCCACGTCTCCTTCCTGCAGCCAGCTTCCTTAAGAAACACGCAGAGCTCAAAGCCTCCAGTGCAGCCTCCAGCATCATCAAGTGCTCCACGCACAGAAAGGCCACAGACAGAAGCAGCATTCATCAGGCTGGTAGACACAGCATCATTTCTCTGGGTAGCTGGATGTGGTTGACTTGGATTCGCTCTCTCCCAGGAAATGATTGTGATTGTCAGAGGAGATTGGTATATGATTATTAATAACAACACCACAAGGAAAAATAGAAGGCAATCAGCTGAGCGGGGCGGGAGAGGAAGCGGGGAGGGTTTGCAGTGCGAGCTGGATTCTGCTCAAGCCCGGCAGGCTGCGAGCACCTTGCTACATGTGTTAGGCTGGAACGCAACTTCATTTTGCTTTTCCAATGAACAAATTCCCCAGATGCCACGCACAGCAAGTTAATAAACAGCAGAAGCAGTGAGGAATGAAGAAGCGCAGGGAACGGAGATGAGGCTTGAACAGAGGATTTGCAGAGAGAAAGTAGCAGAGAGTGAAAACTGGTGAAGTTGCCCAGGAGAAGTGTTCTTACACCAAAATTGGGCATAGGAGAGCACACAAAATGGTCAAAAGGCGCTCAAAGCCAGATTTCAGGGCAGCATCTACTGCTTCCATAGAAACGAAACACACGTGCAGTCTCATCAGGCCTCTGAAGAGCTGTTTTCAGAGGGAATGCAGGGGTTTCTAGTGCACGACACAACGCACGGTTCATGGTTGAGTGTAGAGACAGGAGATGAGGTACTTTGGCTTCTCTGCTGGCTCAGGCACCCAGGCAGAGTGGGCTCTGCAGCCACTCTCAAAGCCTTTCACTGCCTGCTCATGTCCCCCAGGCATGAGCAGGTCTCTCCCTGCAGGGTATCACAGCTTGTAACACACTCGCCTCTGCCCCGTCCCTTGGCTCCAAACCCATCCCTATTCTGCACACAGAGGTCCCAGACTAAATCTTCTGCCCAAGATTAGAGAGGGGGGTTTAAAGCAGAAGGCAGCAATGCACAGAATGTGTGAAGTCTCAACTCAATGCCTCTACCCTAAAAACATCCCCCACATCCCCCCTTTTCCCAGCTAATCACCCCGTGACTTGACATCAGCACTGGATTTTCAATTTTATGCTGTATTTGACAGAGAACACGTTCCAATAACAGCAGATAAGCCTGAGACAATGCAAATTAAACCCTTGTCCAAACAGATGCAAACCTTCCTCCCCTTCCACAGCAGAGGGATGGCTGCAAGGGAGGAGGAGGAGGAAGGCAGCTCGCTCTGCCTTAGGGAGGCAGGCTGCCAGGCGGAGGGCTGCAGGTCTTCAGGCTGTAACTGTGCACACACTAATGCTGCAAAAGCTAATTTTACAGAGTTCCACTCTGCGGACTCCTCTTTGTCCCAGGATTCCTCAGCCTGGGAGATTAGCAGTTTAGAGATGGAGAAAAAGAAGTTATTTTAAAATTCAGCATAAACTCGGTTGGACGCAATCAGCAAGCCGGTTTGGGAGGGAGGAGACGGGTGCAGGAGGGGGGGCTCTAAAAAATGAGAAATAATTGGAAGACTAGGAAGAAGAAAGAGCAGATCTGCCACCCTAGAAAGCTCCGCTTTCATGTTTTTCTTGTCTTCATGCCTCTTGCAGCTTACTTTCTAACCTTTCCAAGCTTTTCCTGATCTCCAAACAATATTCCTGTTTCTGGCTGTGTTTAATTCCCTCCAACTGTACTGGATATTTGCTACCATGCCACAGGCTCTCTGATGATCTTCTTGAGGCCATCACTATGATGAGGCTATCCAGCCTGCACAAGAAGTCCCTGCAGTGAGCATGTCACCCCCTGCAGGTTCCTCCCACCACAACCCCAGCAGTACCTACTGGGACCTCACAGATGCTACATCCCCACATTTCCATCTCTGTGTAACTATCCTTGCAACACATCGGAGAAGGATGGAGGGAACTGCTGTGGGAGCAACGAGATGACAGCAAGATCACAAGCTAAAAGCCACAGCCACACATGATGCCCCATGCCTGAGCTCTCCCAACACAGCAGCAAAACCTTAGGACTGAGAGTGCTTGGAGCTGAGCTCCTCACCGACAGCAGCTCACCCAATGCAGCCTGCAGGAGTGAGGCTGTACCTGCACATGCACACACACGATGCGAGGGAAAAATAAAGCAATGGTTTCAGCAGGAGTTCATTACACTTGTTTATCTTCATTTTTCCTGTAACTGCTGAACAGCATAATGCCTTTCCTGGATGCCACAAACCCAGAAACATCCTACTGAAAAATAAATGTATTTAGAGGGAGATGTCAGAACAGCCCAAGACAAGTCAAAGTAATGTGCCTAGGTTGGGAATGAGCGCTTTTATTTCATCACCCCTCCATGGCCTTCAAGGAGCCGAGAGAGAGAAATACTTTAAACAGGAGAGAGAAATACTTTAACCAGAGACCCTCTGGTGATGCACAGTTGTGCAAGACAGGGAATAATTAGAAAATAAATTACCTGTTTTTAGCAGGGTCATGCCAAACGCTGATTGAATTACATTACTTGCCAAACTCCAGACCCATTTCAATATCAAGGGTCCTATCCAAGGAGATACAAGGAACTTGGCCTTCAACAAGAAGCCAAAATACAAATAAATGCGGCTTCAAGAAAGTGTTTAAGATCTGCCTGGCAACCTCCATAAATCTCAAAGATGGAAGGTTTCTTCTGGCCTCGCACCAACAGTTTGGTCTAAAAGCAGGTTATACTCTTCCCAAGACCAAAGGAACTACCGTCAACACAACACATGGGCTGCACACGTGCAAGCACACACGCTGCCTCGGGCGGGCATACATGGGTGCACAGAGGCTGGTGAACTTCTGAATTAATAGCCAAATTCCCTTCCTTATTCCACCCCATGGAACTCCACAGTGCCATCAGCTGACGTGCTGCACTGAGCAAGGAGACTTGTGATTACTTGGAACAGTCTCTCCTTGCTTCATTTTTTGAAGACCATTTGCGTAGATGCAAATGTGTTTTCCCCCATCCTGATTAATTATACAAATGTATGGCTGTACAGGTTGTGATGAATATGCACATGCACTTTATTGTTGTGCTGACAGAGTCTAGGGCTTATGTGGGGAAAATAGTGATATTTTCACTTGTTCTGGTAAAGAGGGTTATGTAATCTCTCCTCCTTTGTCCCCTCTCTGATTTCTGATTTCACTTGTTAGGCGGTTATATACCTGACTTATGCTGATGTATGGGGAAAAGTCCTTTCTCAGCTTCTGAAAACCAGGGCTAGGATGCTTGTAGAGAAAAGCCATTCAAATTCAGGGGAACACTAGTCCACGCAGGGCTGTGTCTTCTCGATGTCACTGTGTGGGCTATACAGACAGAAACCCACCCCCTGCACAGGCACACCAGACATTGCTGGTTAATTCAAGTTGATTGTTTAGGGACCTGCTAAAAAAGCTCTAGAGCCAGAAGTTATTTCAGTTACAATAAGTATATGTTGAGATAGAGCTAAGTGGGAAAAATAATGGCCATTTAAACATGAGAAACCTCCTACGAATCCTAAGGAGTCCAAAAAAGTCCCCCCAAGAGCATTATAAAGCAGGGCAGGCACATCGGTAATTTTACATGAAATATTTAAATGCAACTGTGCAAGAACATGCACAAGGAACTCAGGAAAGTTGATGTTTTAACGCTAAACTGGAAAGAAAAGCTAACAATACCTACAGCCTGAGATGTACCAAAACTACATTGGTGGTAGTGGTAATTATATAATGTGAGACTTTGTTTTTACTTAATATATTATATTTTGAAGTCTGTTAATTGGGTTCTTAAACCTTAATCAGATTGTTATTTTGGTTCATACTATTGAAAGAAGTGAGAGTAGGAACTTTCAGTATGAAGATAACAATGACATAACCACAGTTAATTCACAAACCAAACCAAAACCCCACTCTTCCATGATTCAACGAATTCTAACACAGGTAGACAAATAGTACTAGTTTGGGAGAGGACAGAATTGAGATTTCTTGTGATTTACCCAAGAATTCCTTAGCTGAACAGAATTATACAACATAACGGTCGTTCTTCAATGTGCAAATCCTGGTTTTAGGACTGACCATTGGAACTGCAATGCCTTGTTCAGATGGCACTGATGTGTGCTCTGCAGCATCATTCACCTTAGCACAGTGTTTCCCTGAAGAATACCCTTTGTTTTCAAAATTATTATTAAAAAGTACCCAAGTAGCCCAGGGAGAATTTGCAATGCAGCATTTGTTGGCACTTTGAAGTTAAGCAGCATTCTCAAGCCATTTCAGAAATTGCTTTTAAGGGTAAAGCTACTAACACATTAAAGCTGGGGGAAGTAACAACAGCATAAAAGCTGGATTTGCAGCTGGTTTTGTACCACTAGAGCAGCTGGAGTGAACTCATGAATCTGGCCTTTAATTTGTAATTGATTTTATGACTTCCCAGCGAGCAGAGGGACACAGGACTCTGTGTAGGAGGAGACCAGGGAGCGATCAATCCTCCAGACTCAACAGCCTTGTGTTCTCAGAGCTCCTCACTCAGCCCTTCAGCCCCCCCACCACCGCCGCTGTGGGGCACAGCAGCTCTGCCTTTAAAGATGATAGGTATGTGGTGTCCCACTGCACAGGTAGTCATGGCACACACCTCACCTGCAGCAGCCAGGTGTGAAGCAGCCAGAAGTGTTCTTCATTAGAAGAAACCCACTTCACACAAGTTACCTGTAGAAGAGGTCTAATGTAACATTAGACCCCACTTTGTAGGTGCTACTCAGATACGACGACTCAAGTTCGTTGTATCTGTGTAATTAGATACAACAATCTTTAATAATTTAACCAAAGTATGACCTGGTTGCCTCAAATACAGCCTGAAGCAAGCTTTCAGTTACAGCTACGGAAAATTAGTCTTCATTATCCTGTTGTTAATATCATTTGAAACATAGGAAAAACTAAGACTACTTCCTCAAAGGACCTAATAATGAATAATCAGTCTTGTTCAGTTTTGCTTATAGACTCTCAGAAAATTCCTTCACCCGTACTCCTAAGTGCTACAAACTTGGATGTTATGCTATATTTTCACATTAAAAAGACTATGATTTTAAACTAAATAGTTCTAATTTCCCATAGTTTTGGGAACACCGGCAGCTGTCGGATAAAGCTCTGTACTGAGAGGGTGAAGTCAGTGCTGTACAGCTGGGAACTGCGAGTGCTGAGAAGAGTTTTACTATTTATTATTATTATTGCTTATTTATTATGTATTTGTTATTTGTATAAGTCACCACCAGCCTTCAGCCCCTGGTGCTAGATGCAGAGTGTACCAGGAAGACACAGTAAGAGAGATGGTCCTACTGGCATCTGTCAATCATCACAGGTTTGTCTGAGCTGGCAGCGTGCTTTGTTCAGGATACAGGGAAAGCCTGGGAAAAGCTGGTTGGCCTCCTTTTGCTTTAAAGGAGTGAGGTATAAATATAGAAGCCTTGGAAAGGTGCCTCGAGTTTGCTGCATTGCAATTGCCATAACAATTGGATTATGATCCTCATTCATCCTCATTGACAAACTAATTGAGTTTGGTCAGCTGGATCACTTCCCTTCCTAAGGGACAACATCGGTGATGCAGCCCCAGGTATCCCAGGAAAGCAGCAGAGGTCCAGCTCTGGCTGACACCCAGTGATCTCCAGGGCTCTTCCTGGGACAGTCAGGACAATCCTGTTGATCCATCACTTGCTGAGTCCCTCTGGCTGCAGGAATTACAGCTGTGAGCTGCTCTTTGGAAGAGGGAACAGAACAGATGCAAGAACGATTCCCCTGCACACCATGGACACGACACAGACCCATCCCAAATGTTACACTCTTCTGTTCAGCTGCAGCAAACAAAAGGTCAGAGATGAAGAGAGTCCCCCAGCCCTCAGTCAACTCAGTGTGTGCAATTCCTCTGCCTGGCCTAAAAAGCTATCTAGATTTCCCAAGCAAATGGCCAGACAGGCAGGAGAGCTCTAGATGACAAATAAAAGAAATCATCTGCCACCAGAAACACTGGAGTTGCACAGGGGTGAGAATGGGTTTTGGGGTGGCAGAGACAGCAGAAGATTCGAACAAGAGTTCTAATATTATTCTTAGAGAAGACTTGTTCTGGCCATGGTTTAGCGTGCCTCAATATTTGACCAAAACATCTGCAGGTAAATCCAAAGCATAGAAAAAACAAGCAGAAAAAAAAAGCAATAACAAATGTAATCAAGCAGTAATAGTCAAAACAAAATCCAACAGTCTCCTCCATGAGGAGTTATTCTATTACAGTATCATCTACATAGCAAAAGAGATGCAAAGGAAGAGAAGTAGGAGTAACAAGATTCCTAAAACACCTCCAGACATCTCAAAGCATCAAGATACCACTTGATAACAGCTAGTGTCAGGACATGAGAAATGAATAGCAAACAGGAAAGATTCGCTGGGGAAACGTGCCAGGACCAAAAGCAACAAGCTTGAGACTGTAGCTATTGTAGTTGAATTCCTAAGTATCTTTTGGACAACACACATATGTGAACAGGAGCTACCAGTGAGAATTAGAGGATACTGAGGCAACCAGCACTGTACTGCTCCTCTCCCTTCTGCTCCCAACGCTGCAGATACCGTGAGCAGGAGCTTGCAATGTGAAGTGCCCTCAGCTCACCGGTGCAATGCTCAGAGAAGAACATCTGAGGGAGAAGACAAAGACTTACTGTAATGGGTAAAGGAGAAATTAGGAGGAACACCACACATTTAGGAAAGAACACATCTGCAATAGACACATATTATAAGACCATGGGAAAGTGGATGGAAAGAAATACGGTAAATACTCTATAGCACATACAAGCAGCCCTAGAGATGTACCAGAACAAATAGAGAGGAAGAAATTATTACATATAGCTAACAGAGATCCATATTAGGAATGGTATTACAAGAAAGATTACCTCCGTCAAAGCCAACCCCTGGAGACCTTCTTAGGCTAATGTTTGTCCTCAACAGCTGCTCTTAAGGTCCTTTATGAAATAGGGACACCTTTTATTGCAGTGCCGATTCCACTCCTGCTCAGTCTTTAATGAGAAAAATAACTAAACCTGAGGCAGGCCACAACAGCTAGAAGCAGCTTGAGCCTTAAACCTCCATTTATAAGCTTATTTTTTTTGGGGGGGGGAGGAGGGATTTAAGTGAGTTCACGTGTGATTTTTCAAAGGACCTCTCTGAAGAGGGTTATAATAGCACACGAAGAAGCCAAAAGTGGAAACCTGCCAAAATGCACTTTTCTGTGAATAACTAGCAAAGTAGTGCAAAGCCCTGTTGTGCCCCAAGTTTTTCTTTCCTTTCAGTTCAGGCTAATTTCTACCTAATGGGTGTCAAAACGTGAACTACAAAACACTCACAGTGCGCTTATTTTTCTTTTGGTTTCCTCTTAAGAGTAACCAACAGTGTGCAATTTGTCCCTAGATTTTTCTGGGATGGGCGTTACTAACATTCATCGAACGCCAATTCGGAAATCCTCACTGCGCGCGGGAAGTCCATCAATAGATCTCTCCACTGGATGATGCATGGACATCAAGGACCTACCCAGGCCCACAGACAGAGTCAGGACCCAGCACAGATGTCCTGACCAGCTACTTTCTACCCGAATGACAAAAGTCTTTCCGTCCTTTGCCAGCACAGCAGCTGAAGTTTGTGCCCTATCTGGACTAACTGAAACTTCACAGGCCCACTCATCCAGAAATACATTTTCTATTTGCCATGAAATCCTAAACCAAATGCCATGTGAGGAATAAAGGTCAAAAATCAAGTGGGATGTGTGATTCCTCCAGATGCCAGTGGCTTACTTGGATAATGAGCAGCCCAGAAAGCCCTATGACATTCTCACACCATAGAAATGATCCGATAAATGTTCCTGTCTCCCTTTTCAGCAGTAATAGGAAAGTCACTGTGATTTTCCTCTTCAGTCTATTGCAAGGGTTAAAGCAGGCCACAGAGTTTCGACTGGGATGTTAAGGGCTGTTCAAATGACAAGGTTTTGTTTTCTTTTTTCATTTCAGATTTGGGCTTGAGCACAAGTTTTCTACACTGTAACAGCAATAGTTTGTAATGAATTGAGTTATTTTGTGTATAATAACTTCCCTGGAAAAACAGTTCTTTCTTTCTGATGAAATATGTAGACATGTGCACTGTTACTATCACTGCTTCCCATGAACACTGTTACTATCACTGCTTCCCATGAAACGAGAATCCAGCATGGAATATAGAATTTGCAATTTAACAGGGACTTACACTTCTCCAAGGTTTTTGGTTTGGTTTTCCTTTTTTAACCTAGTCAATGAGCCACTTCTAAATGAAACAAACCTTCTTAATAAGAAACTCATGCTGGATAAAAAAATATGCTACCCTTCTGGATTTTAATATGAACATGCTGCTTCTTCGTGCACATCCCCCCAGTATTCCCTTGTCCATTTTCTCAGCCAAAAGGCTGAGAGCACATTTAAATGGAGAATGGACAGCTATGATCACCATCAGTATCTGTACAACCAGCAATTTTGGTATATCGAACGTCCAGCCCTGAAGCATTACTTTTTTATCACCACCAGGTATTTCTATCCTGCTCAACACAGAGGTGCTGCATGACTTCCCTGCTGGCTTGCCTTCCACTGAGGTACAGCATATAAAACAAACCAGTGCAGCGAGGACTTGATGGGTTATCAGACCAACTGCCTAAATTCTTTCTTGAGCTTTTCCTCTTGCTTTGTTTTGGACTTGGTCAAGTGACAGCAGGAGATCCTGTGCCCAGAGGGCTCTAACTGAGGCACCAGGAAGAGTTCCTGTGCATATGGCATTGCAGCACATTGCCAGAGCAAACCAGCTGCTGAAGGGAAAGATTCAGCTCTTCCCCAATCACACATTTTAAAGTTATTTGCAGAGGGATGTTTTTTACAGGTTTATTACTCCAAATCCAACAGTAAGCTGCTTTTGCCAATACTTCAGTTTATCCATATTGCAGAGTACCGTTCCTGGATACTCATGACCTGAGTGACAAGGCTTTGGAGATGCTTTCTGCCTACGACCAGCTCTGCTGCCTGGCTGAAAAATCCAACAGACCAGAAGCTGACACCCTTGTCTTGCCAAAAACCCCACCATCCAACCAACAACCCCTAAGAAAACAAACCAAAACCTCCACATGCTTCCTATGAAGCAACTGCGAGTGGACTCTGATAACATCAACCTGTAGCTTTATTCAGACAAGTGGAGCTTGTTCAAATACGTGCACTGACAAATACATTCAGTGTTAATTGTGGAAATGTTGGGGCACCACAAATTCAAGCACCTGAGTTCCTGCCCTTCCCGCACAGCAGCGGCACTTGGGAGCAAGTTCATAGTCAAATAGAAATACAGTATCTGCAGTGCAATACATACAGAATTACCGGGAAAGTAATTGCTTTTGGTATAAATGGTCATCTTCAAAGTTTTCTCTAGCACAGAGCCCCTTCAAAAAGAACAAGAATAAATTTACTGCATGTGAATTTATTCAAAGCTAGTAGGTTCAGTATAATGAAATCCTCCTAAGCAAATATCTGATAAAGAAGCAAATGCTTAGCACTTGACCCCAGGAGCCAGGATTTCTTGACACACAGCTGCAATGCAAAGCAGCAGGAACCTCAGGACTGCTGGCACGGAGGAGTCAAGCAGGGAAAATCTCAAACAGAGGGCTCAACTTGTGGGAGGCACAGAGGGAGATGGCACCGTGCATGGAGCTGCACAGGGACCGAGGCAGCCCACACCTCAGTTCCCAAACTGTCTGAAGCCACCAGTGCTACCCGAAGATGTTCTCTGGGGGAATCTGAAGCCCCCTCACAATTCATGCTGTACCCTTCCTTTGCTGAGACCCTGCATCCACCTAGAATGATGAGTTTTGCTGAGTTTTCACCCAGACTCCTTTGTCCTATTGCCCTAGATGTGACGAGCAGCACACTTCGGTTTTCCCTACACAGTCAGATGCTCCTTATGAGAAAAACTTTATTAGTCTGTTAAATAAGAGAGGAAAAGCAGGTGCCGTTCAGTTGCATCAAAGGATCTTCAATCCTGTTACACTTAAACCTTGTCCAGAGCGTTGCATCTCCGTACCAGACATCCCACTGGCTCAGGAGCTGGTGCCCTACAAGGCTAAGTACTCTGCCATTCAGCGGGCTCTCCTGTTCTAGGGATGGGATTCCCTCTGCCACAGATCCTCCCACATCCCAACTTCATAGCCTGTCATGCTCATACAACTCTTCATACAACAAACACCACAGCAGTGCTGTTGGTTATGGGTGATAGCTGCGTGACAAACCCTGCGCCTGTAGAAGTAACTGACACCAAGGGCCAAACCCATGGAGGCCATTTCCATCGTACATACGATGTGTCACAGAAGATGAAATGCAGCAGCACTCTGAATTCACGTTATCTCTGCATACGGCATGTCACTTAATTGCCCAGAAAAGCCTCTTGGAGAAGCATATGGAAAGTTTTCCCATGAAAAATGACACTGCTCAAAGTCTTTTCTAGCTAGAAACCACTCAACAGCATCTATCACTAGTGACATCTGGGACATAAGCTTCAAAGCAGTTAATTTACGATTTTTGCTACAGCCAGTTTCCTATAGACATTGATATCCAAAGTAGATAATTGTTATGCCAGAAAGCAGAGTCACTAGAAGAGGAAAAGGTAAAGAAGAAAGCCATGCAGCAATTCCAGAGAGCAGTGCTGCCACTCCATGCAGTCGCTCTGCCAGGTCACAGTGGCTTCTAGAGCAAACCTTCAACCCTCCCGTCCGTATGAACATCTACACTCCTCCACACCAGTGCTGGTGCCTATTTACCTCCCTCCACACGACCTCAGGCAGGCGGGACGATGCCCTGCAGCATGGAAACACCACTCTGCCGTGGACCATGTATGCGAGTTTTTTCCTACAGTACCCAGACCTGCTAAAGCTGCATTTGGGATTGCTGATGACCCCATTTTAGCCTCCCACATCACTGGACATTTAAGGCAATTCTTCTACAAGCTATTCTAGAAGATACTGCAATGCTTCTACAAGCTATTAATGAACAACCATGAAGACAAGCCCACAGCTAGGTCCCAAGGCAGAAAACTAAAGCCTGTGTGTGTATCTTGTTGGTACAACTGCAGATCACCTATAGCACCGAGCTCAGCTTCTCAGCTTTGCTAATTAATTGCTTAAGGAGTTGTCACCACGTCACCATGACACAGAGTGAGCCACTCACACTGCTCCACTCGCTGCCACATTCACATTACCTGCTCTGTCTCAAGGATCTACTAAGGTGGTCTCCCCAAATGTGCCTTTTACAGACACCACACACCTCTGCTCTGGAAAGGGGTAACTGAAAGAGCCAATTTGCAGCGAGACTTCAGAAACAAATGCTTCCTCTGTGGCTTCATCACTTCCTCATGTCTGTCACCCCAGAAATCAGCAGGAGCTTCAATGCACCTGCAGGGTTTCAAACCACACCGACAGTTTTGGGACAAGGCTGGTTTCTTAGCCTGGTGTCCCACCTCCGTTTGACACCTGCAGCTACCAAGAACACACATAAGGCCCTTAGGACTTTTGCCTAATGCAGCTTCCCCCAGATACTGGTTTGCTGAATTCCGAGTGCTCAGCCCTACCATACCCATATAAATCTTGCGATGGACAACAGAAAAAAACACCTGCTAAACCCCCCCAAAATTCTCTTGCAATAAGGCCCCTGGAGGGGCTGCACAGCTCCCATATATCATTTGTCTGTGAATCCTTTCCCCAACCCCTTCCAGTGGCTCCAGCACTATTTCCAGTCCCTGAGGCTAGGATCCCTAATCCTACAGGCTACAGGCATATGGTGTCCCCCACTAACCCCATTCCTTGGGATGCCCACGGACAGCAGAAGACCTCTGAGAACATTTCACAGCCCTATCAAGCAGGGCATGGTCCAGAAATCACACGTCACGTTACAGGCTGAGAGGTGGACATCCCATGTACAGCTAAAACCAACCCTGTTTTGTGACTGCACCTAGGCAGTAACTAGCTGTTGTTTCAGAACTCGTACCCTCATTTCCCAGTCTTGCCTTTAGAGCTGGTGAACCCAACAGTAATTCAAACTTGATGGTAACTTGATGACTCCCATCAGTGAGTCTGCACAGAGCAAACTGCTGACCTCAAGCCAGCGGCTGACTGAATGGCATCCACATTGCTGTAGGCACAGTCACAGCTGAGGCTGTGCTGTAATACACCTTTCACACATACAGGTACCTTCTTCTGCCAACAAGAAGGGTTGTAGCTTGCACTGGATATCAGCATATGCTTTAGAAATGAATCAGATTGTAACCAATATGTTAGGAAGACAGGCCAGACTCCTGGAAGAGTGAGGCTAGGAGGTGGTTTCTGCTAGCAGAGTGCTTTCAGTTTGAGGTTTGCATTGAAGTTGTTATATCTACAGCTGTGATGAAAAAGCCTTCCTTAATGCTGTTTTGCAATAGCAGGAGAAGCCTGATTCCTTATTCAGTTGTGTAAGCAGAGAGGCTAAGTCTAGAAGTGCCGGAAAACTGCAGTTCCCTGCCCTCCTTTGGGATGCTGCAGGTCAAGGTGGAAGTACAATGGCAAGTACGTTTGCCCTGATACTGCATTTGCTTTGTGGGTAAACAGAGACCATCTACTCCCTGGGCTGTCATTCTGGCATCTTTCATGACACTAAACTCTCCTTTAAAAGAAAAAGGAGGGTTTATTAGAAAGTTAGTGAGGATGTAAATGCCAGAGTGAGAAATCCAGAGGAAGGTTAAGGATTTTTTGATTTTTACTTTCTTGGTAGAGCCGCGCAGGAGGTGAATGAACACCAGAGCGTTTTGATTTCCTGCCTGGTTTCAATAAACGTTGCACTCGCAGGCACCCAAGGGACTGCTGTGGTTTGTCAAAACCAATTAATTTTCTTCCACAGAACACTTCAGGCACCTCAAAATGTCATTCGAGAGCTAGCACACAGCTAAGGCAGAGGGAAAGCCAGCTATCAACCGCTGCTCGGGCTCCAAACTCACCCCAACAGCGGAGGCAGGGCGAGAGCAAAGGCATGGCACAGGGTCATGGGTGGGGAGGGCAGCTCAAACATGCCATGTGTTACAAACCCTATCAGCATAAACAAGAAGCTGCCACTTGTGAACCATGGCACAAATAAGTTTCCTAAGGGAGAACTCCAAAGCTGAAAGTTTGTCCGTCTCACTTGCATTTCCTAGGATCCACTGCTGAGGGCTACCAGATGTAGTAATGAGCCAGAAACAACAAACGCAACAGTTGTTATAAGGAATATGTTTGGAAAATAACCCTTGGAGTCAGGATTTTGGAAGATACCCCCTGGAGTCAGGATTCACAGGTTGCCTCCCCAGCCCTCCACAGACTCACTGTGCACAGTGAGGGCTTCCCTTGCCCCAGCCTCAATTCACCTACTTACAGTGGCCAGGCTGGAATGTTTTCCCTCTCTTGTGTATGGAGATGTTTGCAAGTAATTTTAATAACGAGCCAGGCTGGATGGGGCTTGGAGCAACCTGCTCTAGTGGAAGGTGCCCCTGCCCGTGGCAGGGGGCTGGAACTGGGTGAGCTTTAAGGTCCCTTCCAACCCAAACCACTCCGTGATTCAATGCTATGATTTCTTTTTCACTGAACACCAAGACACAGAGTTTAAGAATCATTGGAGCTATCATTTACACTCTGAATCAGACATATACAATATTGATGCTCTGAATACTCTGTGTATATCACTCATGTCAAACAATTATCACTGGATGTTAAGTAGCCATCCTTTCCCCTCTACGAAGGGCAGGGATGGAGACGGATGTTTTTCTCTGCAAAAGAGGCAGAAGACAAAGGACAGTTTGAATTTTAAACCATTTCTCTCAAGTTCTGTGGGGTCACAGGCAAATCCCTGCTAGCGCAGGAAACAGGAACCGCAGCCAATGTTCCCAGCAAGAGCTACAGCAAGGCCCAGCCTCCTCACAGTGCCCAAGGGAACTGGGAACCAAGGCTTCTTTGAGGATCCCAGGTCCCTAATCTCAGGTCCAGTGTCATCCTTGCTGGACCACTGACAAAAACAGAAACAAAGAACTTCCAAAAGCAAAGATGACAGCATGCTGAGCAGTGAAGTGAGCTTCAGAGTGTAACAAATCCTTACAAGAACAAGCAATAAATCCGCTTGCCTTTCTTTTTCTGTTCATCAACCATGGTATCTGCAATGACCTACTTGTTTTTAAAAGTAACCCAACATTTACCATTACAATCTTCTTCACTCCTCAAGTCACACAGACCCCCTGCTGTCTCCTCCTTCTCTATTTACCTGGCCTTACAGTCACAGCAGGGATCTGAAAATCTGCTCCCTGCCTCCTAGCTACAAGCAAAGGCTTTGCTTGGGCATCCACAAATGATAACTAATGCTCCTGCTTAAACAATCCCCAGAGTGGCTCTTCTGACACATCTAAACATCTAGATCCTGCGACAAATCCAAGACACACCACCCAGGCATTTAGGGAACTGCCCTGAGAGAAACAGCCGTGCCTCTCATTCACAGCATCTCCTCACCCAGGAAATCTCATGTTTCATTCAGACAGGATTTTTCTCAGTGCTCTTACTTACTATTTAATATTTATACTATGGTCAGTGTTCAAAAAGCATGACACTGTTGGTCACGGTAGGTGCTGAACAAACACAGACTGAATCTGTCTTGGATGCTTACAGGTGTGAAAGGTCAGTTAGAAAAGGGAAAAAAAAAGGTCAATAAAATCTGAAGCCCAGTGAAAAAGTGAATAACAAGACAAATACAAAGCCTCAAAAAATGAAACAGAGAAATCCTCCAAAATATATCAAAACAAAGAGGAGATGCTCCACATATGTCAGTTGGCATTGATCAGCCCCAGAGCAACAAAGGGAGAGGAGAATCCATAACCATTAGCATCACCTTCCTGCTACATTTCCTCCTTAGGCTGTTCATCTTCCTTCCTCCCTTCATTCCCTCTGCTCTGGATATGACCTCTGAAGCTATGAGAGAGCCTGCCTTATTCTTAAGACACAAAAGAGCATGGAGTTTTTCAAGCTCACTGCATACAGCATCATAAAAACAAGCTGCAAAGGACACAAGTGCTGGAAAGCAACAGATCCCTGAAGGTTACCAAAATCTGGAGTCTCCTGAGAGGCAGAGCCAACTCCTTCAATAAAGCAACAGCAAACTACAGCTTTAAGCATAGCACAGGTCCTCAGCCTTCGAGCAAAGCTCTCTAATATAAGCACATCATCTAGACTTCAATGAAGAAGGCAAGCTTGATCTAAGACTCCACTCTCTCTTTCTCCCTTACAATAATATTTAACTCTAAATAATTAAAAGGAAATAAGTATCTATGAAGCCAGCAGAATCATTGCAGGCCAATAGGTCAGCACGGCTGGCTGTTTGGAATAAAGGGCTTATTCAAGTTATTCACATCAGATGTCAAAGGTGATCTGTTGTAATGAGAAACGATAAATATGCTCACTTAGCATGCAAGCTCGCAGCTGCAATTTATCAGCTTGAAGCCACACTAGAACATAAAAACCACAACTGTGCCCTTGAGAAGTCACCTCCACCGTGTCCTCCCCACCTTCCCAAGCCCTCCTACACTTCTACATTTGGAACAAAGGAGATGTGACACATCTTACTGCTTCCTCCATACAATAACAATGAGCATCTAATGACAGTTTCCTTCTTTAAACCCTTTAGTGCAACTGTGTATGTGAGCAGGGGCCATTGCAGGCTCCTCCACAGCCCAGTATCTGGAAGTGTTGGATTAGCCCCAAGAAAACCAGGATTCAGTAGTGTCCAGTACCCAGCGTTTGCTTGACAAACCTACCAGGAAGAGAAAAGCAAACTCCACAGCTTGCAGCATCCCGAGTTGAGGGGGCACTTACACTTACAAATAATACTTAAAATCTTAAACTGTGATAGAATATATATACATATTTTCTACTGGTTTGTATCTGGATCCGTGATAGAACTGCATTTTTGGTTATCAGCTCTACTCACAGGAGACCGAATCCCAGGCTATGGCAATTCCCCTGTGAATGTAAAGGAAAAGAACCATCTGGAGAGCATAATAAAACAATTAACTTTCCATTAAAGAATAATCTATGTATGTTTTTAAGGAGGCAAACTTTAATGATCTCCACCTAATTACTCATCCTGCATTCTGGCAGGGCCGGATTGGATTCTGTCTTTGTTTTTAAACGCAGTCTGAAGGAATGGATTTAAGCTGAAATGGATGGGGGGACCACACAGGCTCCTTCAACCAAGGGCAGGACAACCCAACTGAGGCAGGCTTCCAGAAACATCCACCAAGGTCTCATCATTCCCATGGATTCATATGCCTGTGTAATGGCAACACCATCAATTGTACGAGTGTCACTGAATATTCATGAGGATTTTACAAACATGGCTGTTGACAGGCTATGTTTCTGGCCATGAAGCGCAGAGCAGCACACTCAGGAGATGCATGCACCTGAACATCAGTCTGTTGAATGCTGGGCTCATTTAACTTGTCACTGAGAGCAATATAAATCAGAAATGACTCCATAAAACTCAATGGCAACCCACTCCAATTTTGCTAACTCACCAGCTAGCTGCAAGTGTATTATCTTTACAAAGCAATTCTGTGAAGTGAAAAGGTTCAAAGCAAGGGCTTTAAGGACTTTTACTGCGCCTGTTGCCCCTCCAAGGACCTGCTAGCTGTGCCCACGATGGAGCGCAGCCCTGGCTGCACCACGCTCAGCCTAACCGCCTGCCTCAGTTTCCCAGTGGAAACTGGGAACACATAGTAATACCAATGAGCTAGGAAGTGTGCATGCCTAAACGTCATCCCAGTTTACACAGTGCTTTCCAGCAAGGCTCGCAAACATTTGGAAAGGGCCGAATACAGTTTAAGCTAAAATTAACTGGAACATAAATACCAGAACTCAACCACTCAGATCACTGCTTTAGAAAACCTACCTGGAACTCTGGGCTTTCCAGCATGAGAACCCACACACTGAAGAGCTGGTAAATAGTGAGACAGTGCCTAGGCAATCCTTTGCTACTATCTATTGAGTGACTGATTGAGATCAGGCTGTGACACAGTGCAGGCAAGTTTATTCCCCTTCCTCCTCCCGCAAGCTGCTGCGAAGTTTTATGATCTGAAAAAGTCATTTAAAAAAACCCCTCAAAATCATAAAGCTGGCACACAAACTAACAAACTAGTCACACCTGAGTCCTGCTGGAAAAATCCCTGCCTCAGCTTTCAAATGTTGCAGAACATTTTCCTTCACAGCTTCTGTCTGCATAAATGGAGCAAGTTTTGAGTTTAAGAGTCTAAGGCATTTTAGCCTCTCAGACTTCCAGCCTGCTCCTCCCCTACAACTGGAGAAGGCCGTCTTTCTCCACTAAATATATATATACACACACAAAACCACATACATATATGCACACACTGATCTCAAAGCAGGGCTCCTGCATCTGCCAACAGGCTGTACGCTGCATCGGCACAATGGCTCTGGTGCAGGATCTGCACCACCCACTGGAAAGGATTTAGCAAGGGGTGCTAACGTCACACACTGAGCAGCCACATACAGCTATAAATTATTCATACACATTACTCTAATTATGCAAATGTACTAAAAGCTGGAGCATATGTTTCCCTGACATCTTGCAGTACAGATGCAATATGGTTCTAGTAGAGAGGAAGAGTGAGAAGATGATGGGTGTAAGAGGGCTAACAATGGCAGGCAGTGGCCCAAGCAAAGGGTGGCAGAGGGTCTCCCTTCTCCAAGCAAGCCGCTGCAAGGCTAAGGACATTTAAATGCTCCTCCTTGATAATACAGCGTTGGCTTTGCACTCGGTGCTGAACAGAGTGCTGAGGCTGCTAACAGCCCAGGCAGATTAAAATAAACCCAAGCAGTTTGGAACAGGAATGTGTTTATCTGGCATCGCACACTTCCTCTTATCAAACATGAGGAGCAGGGGAGGGCACAGCGATGGTGCGCGGAAGCAGGCTGTGCGCACGCTGGTACGAGAGGGGGAAGGGGGAGAAGAACAGCAAGCATCAGACAGATAATGCATGAGCTTGGGAACCAAGAGCACGGAGCTAGGCATCATCTCCCTGGGGTACAGAGTCTATACTCTTGGTCAGCCCCCAGACAGGCACTAGCTGTGGAAAACTCAATTAGGTCTTTTCTCCCTTGCAGCAGTTGGAAGAAGGCAGGCAGGCAGTGCTGCTGTAACGTGAGCAGCTGGCTGGGTGTGCTGCCCAAGCGTCGGGCTCAGACTCCTTCTCTCAACTGTGCCGAATGCAGTGCAGTCACTGGGCACCACTCAGCTCCCACTCCAGAGGCTGGGGCTCACTCCTCAGAAGGAAAAGGCCAGACGCACTCTGCGACAGTGTTTTCAAATCAAAACTGTGGATCACAGTACTGGATTGAATATCAGAGGATCAGTATCTTATTCCCAACTCTGCCAGGTCAAAAGACCACATCACTGTCCTTGTGTAAATGCCCAGTCCATCTGAGAGAGCTCTCAGGAAGCAGAGGTGCTCCCCAGACACTGTGTGTAGAACACTGTGCTGGGGGGCTTCAAGTCTCTAACATCATTCATATAAAAACCCATGAACACTTTCTGAATTCTCCAGCTCTACTGACTGACCAGGTGGATGTTTCTATCCCCAGAAAACAAAAGAACAAATTAAACATCATGTTACACCAGAGCTACTTGGAAGATTTAGGCTATGTTACTATTACACCAGCAGTTACTCAAGATCAAAAAAGTCGAAGAGAAAACCCTGGCAGCTCCTTTGATAACAGCATGGCTTACCTCCCAAGTGCTGGCATTAAAGAGACTCCCTCGCTCTGTGTTGTAAGGGATGCACTCACACAGCCATGTGAAATACTGGGTACTGCAGAGACCCCGTCACAGTGACTGTGTAATATACAAGGTGGATGCCACTTCGGCTCTTCAGATCCAAGCCAAAACTTGGCTAGTATTACTTTTTTAAAATCCAGGTTCTTGTTTGCGCATGGCTTGACCACAGTTCCTCACCTGTGGGTGCCTCAGCTCAAGGATGGCCAGGCTTTGCAAACAGGATGTGATGTATCAGAGAAGCAGCGCTGAGCAGAAGGGACAGGCAGGCTGCAGGTGATGCTGTGAGACAGATAAAGGTGGGGATAACTGCACAGGTCCTGGTCACTCTGCCCTCAGCCCTGGCCAGCAGGATTAGTCCTTCCATTTCACAAAAGACCAGATGAATGAACAGCAGCACTTCCGCCAAGCAGAGATGCCAAACTGGCAAAACAAAGCTGAGAAAACAGCACAAGATAACATGGAGGAAAGACAGACTGAATTGAAAATGGACTGAAGTAAAACCCAATGTTAACTACAAGGACCAAGCATAGCCAATTCTGCTGTGCCACGCTCAGCAAACCCCTTGGGGATAGCAGGCTGCATCCCAAAGGGTACAGTGTGAGTCTCCCCTTTCCCTGGGCTCATTCCCCTTCCACGCAGTCCCACGTGTTGAGGGCCCAGCACAGCTCACATGGAGGCTCACTGCCTGCCCAGCTCTGCCAGCGACCTGCTCATCATGGCTCACCCTGAGCTTGGTTTTGGGACAATCTGTCCCTCTATGGACTGTGTGTCTCCTCATCACCAAGGCCAGCAGTACCCATATCCCCCAGTGATATGGCAGTGAGGCAGATCCAGGTACTATCTCTTGACTTCCCTCACTAGCCCAGAGGAAAGGAAAGCAGGATACAAACGCAGCTGCCAGACCTGAAGCTCTGTCCATCCAAACCACAGAGGAGAGCAGGCGCAGCGTGGGTCCTACCTGCTACCCCCCACCCCTGCTAGCATTCCTCTTCCAAACAGGTAAAGGCTGCATCACCTCCACATGGGTGCTCATCCCTGATATGAAGCAGTCCTCAGGGAAGACAACCAGAGAGAAGAGCAGAAAGGAGGAGAGCACAGAAAAGGGGGTTCAGCCCTTGCATCACTTAGCTTTTCCCCATCTCTTTCTGAAGGCTTTGGCTTCCTCAGAAACTGTCAGCACAGAAACCAGTCCATTAACAGGCAGGCACAGATAACAGGGAGAGGAGAAGGACATTGACCAGCTAGCTGCTTGCCTCAGGAGACAGAGGGTCAGACACAATTTAGATAATAAGCCAGAGGAGACTTGGAAGCTCAGGCTGGCTATCCAGCAAAGGAGTTCTAACCCAACACCCAGGAGAGCTGCTCAGTGAGGCACAAAACCCAGCAGCACACGACTGCTGCCATCGGTCCCACCACGAGTGCTGGCACAGCAGGACACTGGTAGGTTGGGACAGGGCAGCACCAGCATGAAGAAATCTCTCCTGAGCACAGAGTCTACCCTGGAGCAGGTTTTGCAACATGAAGAAACCATCTAGGCTGGAAACACAACAAATTCATCCACTTTTGACTAATGTCAAGAACTTTTACTTGTGCCAAAACACTGGAAGAAACGCAAATTTAGTGCAGCCTAGCATGAAATGTCAAAATGAAACATTTTTGTCGTGCAAAATGTTGAAGAGTCCATCACAGCCATGAAGAAAGTCACGAACAGGAAAAGAATGGAAGTCAGACTTTTAGTGTAATATTCCTTATTCCAGAAATAATTGTTTAAAGAATTTCAACCTATTCAGCCGCATCTTAGGGTTCCACATATCACTGCCAATAGAGTTAAATTAGCAATGATTTGTGCTCTCAGTTATCTCTGGTGAGCTGCGAGGGAGGCGAGGACAGGGAGGCAAAGCAACATGCCCTAATCTCTGAGTGCTGGGGTTTGTTCTGAGGCACGGAGCAACCAGCCAGCCAACGTGATGCTGCACCACCAGCACCCAGAGGGCTGAACACTGACTTCATTAGGCAAAGAATCTACAGTCCCAAGCCCACAGCATTCAGATACAGGCAGCCCCAGCACAGCCAGTCTGACCGATGGGGACATTTCAGTGTTTTCAAAGTCTAGACTTCAGGAGAGAAGTGAGGTGGTATCTCACAGCCGAAAGGAGAGCCCCTGGCATGACACCCCTTTGCATTTCAGAGCTTCTCACTCTCCTCTGTCTTTGTACAGAAAAACAGTCCACTTGTGCAAAGAAGCACCTGAAGGGTGTAAGCTTGGATCATCTTCCCAGGAGAAGCTTCTGAGCTGACTCCCCCTCCAGCCTGCAGGAGAGGAGGGAAGCAGGGGCAGTTGACGTCTGGTACCCCAACTCCAAGAAACAACTGAAGAGTTAAAATGAAAGTCCTTCTTGGGTGGGCAGCACTCCAGCAAGATAAAATATTCAGCACTTATGTTCCTGGACACCATTTTTCTGACAATAAATTTCATGCCTCATTATGCCACAACAGTTATATGATTTCAGTCAATAACCAAGGAACAGGTCCACAGCCTTTCACAGCAACCCAAGGAAAACTATTCATAAGTAAACCTGACAAACCTCACAGGAGGGTGTGTTTATTATTATTTATTGGTCTGTCATGCCTGAATCGGAAAGGGAAAGCCCATTTCTGGCACAGCACCACCTCCACTGCTTACAGGCTTCACGGACACGTGAGAGCTGGCAGCAGGACCCACTGCTGGGCACGGCAGAGCCCACTTGAGTTCACAAGGACCAGTTTTGTCTCCAGTGACACTGGAGCACTTTTCCCTCTACTTCTAATATGCACTATGTACCTGAAGTCCCCCTCTGCAGACATTTGGAATGTCCCAGGCTAAAATGGCAACTCCAAGGAACATCAGCAAATTTTGGCAAAAAACAGGCTCTACTTGCCCCATTTTTCTCTATCCTTCCTGCCTCACATGGGCCTATTCTTGTTTAATAATAAACCTTCCTGAGAAATCCCAGCGGGTGGGATTTGCTTCCAGCTGGACAGACACTTCAGCTCCTGCTGCTCCTCAGGCAGTGACTTTCCCTTCTCCCCAAGCCTGCTCACTCTGTGTCAGGGCATCCCACAGCACCGCGGGTTGGTGCTGGGCTCCAACACCTGCATCCTGGTTGCAAACATGATGATGGAGCAAGCTACAAAGTCCAACTTGCAAGAAGAGGAGCACAAACCAAGTCCTGACCTTAAGAATTAGCTGCCAACCTCTAAATTTTGAGTGTGGTTGCAGTAGAATATGAATCTTTTCATTATTATTTGTTTAACCCATGTCTCAGAGTGGGTTACAGTACCATTTTATGACATTAAACAGCTCCCATACTGCAACCCAGACAAACCTGTGTGTAGTGGGTGGGTAAGAGGATCCCAGTGAGTACAGCTTCGAGTTCTTTAGGAGGAAGCACTCTGGGCTATTGCACAGGAGTGAAGCTACGCTAGTTTGCACAAGCAGGTGATGTGGTCTTTAAGTGTCATTCACCTGATACTGCATTTATGAATCAAATCTGAACTCCCCATCCCAAGTTTCGCCCTGGAGATCCACACACAGCTGTTTTAACAGCTGCATGTTGGAATTCTCCACAGCTCATTTCTTGGCTTGAGGTGGTTATGCATTCACCAGATACAATAATCACGCAGAGCTCACTCCATGAGAAGGTTCCAAACCAGATTTCAACCCCCCCTTCAATCCCTCTGTAGTCAGTTTATCTGGTACTAATCCATTAAAGCGATGCACTGTGTTCTATCAGAAGAATTAAACAGAAGAAGTGGGAAGCTCTCTTACCTGTAATTGCCTGACTGGCCAACAGAAGTCAAGTGCTGGCAAATCGGAGGTGTAATTTCTGTTTAATTATGGCAGTAAAAAAAACCCCGACAGACCTATTTAACATGCAAAGGAGCAAAACTCAAGGCTAATAATAAATTGGAAGAGAGGACATGTACAAAATGTAGTAGCAGTCTCTTTCTTCTTCTTTTGTTTTAGATGTGCTCTGCTCAAGACTATGCTGGCTGTTGCACCTAGGTGTTGCCTGGAAAACTTGCATCCCCGGCTCTGATCCCCAGACCCTGCCAACATGCAAAACTGCACTGCACAAATGCACGGATACAGTCAAAACTACTTGTTAAAACCAAAGTGGTGTGTCTACACTTTTCATGCTGCACATGAAGTTTGTATCAATCCAGTTGAAGCTCAGTTGAAATGAATGCAAGCAAAGCCCAGATACACCGTTCTAGAGCTGAAGTATGAACGCAAATGAATGGATGAACTATGAAGAGTTTTGCAAGTCTTCAGTTAAACTCATTTTAAAATGCATTTAAAAGGAAACAGTGCAACTTCTGTCTTTAGGCAACGGGTTACAACCAACAGTATAAAACATGAACAGTTCTGTTGAAGCCAGGATAGCTGCTAGTGTAACACAGACAGGAAGAGGCCCATAAATCATTGGCATCTGAGAAGAACATGCCACTGCCATGAGAAAACACAAATATACCCCGCGTTTTTTTCTGGGGTGACATATTTACCATGCTAGAGAAGCCTATTTTCTTTAGATTAACACCATAAACCTAATTTCAAATTACTCAATTTCAAACCAGCAAGTCAGCACAACAGTGCTGGGAAAGGGAAATAGGGTCTTACTGGGAAGAGGAAACAGGGAAGGTCTTAAAGACCCCTTGATCCACAAACCTAATAAGCCACAGCGAAGCTGTTCTGTAACTGCCCTAACCCAACCCAGAGCACTGCTGCTGGGAGAAGAGGAGCTCCGGCTTCTGCAGCCTGCCCTGCCTGGGCCCTGGTGCTAAGTTAGGGACCAGGAGAGGCAGATGCCAGCATCAGTACTAGGGGTTTGTCTCGTGGCACTTGGAAACAGAAGCCAGACAAGAATTACAGTTTTACCTGCGATATATATTTAAAACCACAGAGCTTGCAGCGGCTAGTCCAATTATCCTTGGAACATTTCTTGCTTTGTCAACAGAAGTTTAAAATCAAAACACAAATTAAACTGCCTTCAGTCCCTGAAGGAAAGGTTAGTTGGATTTAAGATGCATTGAGTATGTCATATAGGGAAAAAAAAAACCACAGGTACATGCTCGGATCGTAGTAACATGCAGCCTGAGAGACAGACAGATACAAAACACACTCACTCCCACATACTTGATAGATGCATCAAATTGACCAGCAACCAGAAGCACAGACAGCCATGACCCTGCACATGGAATGAGCCAAAAGGGTGACTTATTGCAAGTGTTCACACAGATGAGAACATTCATTGCCATGAGGAAGGCAGCACAGGTAAAAGACAGACAGCTTACCCCTCTGAGCTGCTGGACTCCACCAAATATCCTCATCACTCCATCAATCTCCTGCTCCAGCCTCCTGGCCCAGTACTGCATACTGCAAGAGACGGAGAGAAAGAGAGAAAGAGAAAGGGAGAGAAAGAGAGAGAGAAAGAGTCAGAGCCCTGACACGCAGCAGATAAGCAAGGGGATTGAAGGGAGAGGCAGGAAATTGGTGCCCTCAGCTAAGTTAACTGCTCTTTCTGCAGCACTGGGTGCAGGCAGAATACCAAGAACATGAGAATTATGGCTGGGGCTGGTTTTAAACTTCAAGACTTCAAAATTTATGCACAAGGCACCACAGAAAGAAAAGGGGAGAAAAGGTACAACAAAAACAGCAAGGCACAGGTTGGGGTTTTTTTAACTCCTTATATGAACAGTTGCAGTAGATGATTATTGAAGCCCAGAGTGATTAATGGGGTGGAAGTGCTGTGGCATACAGGAAACAGCCTACTGCTTCAGCAGGGCTGCGTGGCAGAGAGCAAACACAGAGCCATGGCAGGACCAGAGGTGTCTGTCCTACTGCAGCAATGGATTATCCCTGCAGCACAACAAAAGGGACCTGGGCAGCACCAGGAGCCAAGCATGGGGCATCGAGTGCCCAAGGGCTCAGCAGCTTTGCACCTTCAGCTAAGCCCAGCCTGAGCCAGGCAGTGATTCTGCCAGGTCCACCATGAGCAAAGCTGCCTCCTGGGGCAGCAGAAGGGTCAGGAGCTGCCACACGGCATCTCCTTCGTGCTGAGCCCTGCACAGCAAGGAAGCTGGCTGCCAGTCCTGCCAATAGGCACAACCACCTCCTATAGATCCAACCACACAGATTTCCACTTAGAGCTATAACTCCAAGTTAAAAACAACAAAACCCCCTTTTCTGAACCACGGAACTTCATAACTCTCCTTCTTTTAATGAGCTTTCCAGACTCCAGTTGCTGGCTGTGCAAATATCCAATCTCCCAACTGATCTGGAAAAGCAACGCTCGGTTGCCCCTGCACTGCTTGGCACTGCCCCCAGTGCTTCTTCCACAGCAACATCCATGTCTCAGCTCCACACCAGAGAAAGGAGGGAAGAAGCACAAGGAAGGTAAGGCCAGCATCATGGCAAATCGATGGTGGGAGGGAGCAGACCAGCTCTGGGGCATTGCACTTTGGTTAGGTTCACCAAGCGATTTCATTCCTCACGCAATGAGACGATCCCGAGGCAGCCCACACACGCTCCTCCACCACCAGCAAAGCCACGGGAAGAGGCTTTCCTGGAGATCAAGGAGCAAAGCAACCCAGCGTAGAAGCACAGGGCTCTGAATTATACAGCACGGCCCAAAAGCCGGGCAGAAGCATCAAAGCAGAGAGAAGCCCGAGATGATGGGCAGAACAGAGCTGAAGCATCGCTTGTGAGGGATGGGAGGGACAGAGGGAGGCACTGGCAGAGAGACGCGTGTTACTCACACAGGCAAAATTCATGCCAGTTAATAACACACAAGGCTGCAGAGGAAAACAAGATTTAACTGCACACACCAAATCTTCCCAGTTTTCCAGTGCAACTTCTGCTATTTCCCACATTGCTGCAGAGGTGACGCTGCCTCTTCTTCCCTGGGAGCCTGGCTGGGGAGGAGGGGACATCCAGAGATGGAAATGGGTGAAAACATCTGCAAACCCACCTTTCTGCCAAAGGACGGAAGGCAAAGCCTTCAGTGGGGCTGTCAGTGTAAAGATCATAGAATCCCAGACTGGTTTTGCTTGGAAGGGACCTTAAAGCTCATCCAGTTCCAACCCCCTGCCACGGGCAGGGACACCTTCCACTAGAGCAGGTTGCTCCAAGCCCCTGTGTCCAACCTGGCCTTGAACACTGCCAGGGATGGGGCAGCCACAGCTTCTCTGGGCACCCTGTGCCAGCACCTCAGCACCCTCATAGGGAAGAGCTTCTGCCTCAGAGCTCATCTCAATCTCCCCTCTGGCAGGTTAAAGCCATTCCCCTTGTCCTGTCCCTACAGACCCTTGTCCAAAGTCCTCCTCCAGACAACGGGTCACAAATGGAGCTGAGGGGGATGCTGGGCTGCTTTTTTTTTCTTTTCTTTTCCTTTTTCAGTCAAACATTTTATTCGCTATCAAAGGTACATTCGGGTTGGCCAAAATTACCCACAGATCTTGTGAAGCATATTCACCAAAATTAGTTATTTTTACACAGCCATTTTTTAAATATTCTTTTCTCCCCCTCCTCCAGTTTGTCCAGTGAGCTGCAAACAGTCAATGACAAGCTCATACTGAGCCACAGGTCTGAGAAACTGCTGAGGACTTATGGAGCTGACGCCTTGCCTTAACTTCCAGCTCTGCGCAAGGTCCTCGGTTTCAGTGTCAGCTCCCTCCAGGAACACCTACACCAGCACAGGAAGGGAAAACAACTGCCCATGTTGAGCTGTATCCATCAACATTAACAGCTGCTCAGAGCCGCATAAATGTCATGTCTGGCCAAGCCTTCAGAGAGGATTAGTTATAGAGGAAGACAGAGGCATCAGTGTTACTCTGTTGGCATATGCAGAAGAGATGAAATCCTGTCGGGCTGGGATTTACAATTAATTTAAATTTAGTCAGCAGATTTGTTTTAAAAAAGTAACAATTTAAACTTATTCCACCCCCTGCCTCCGCCCCAAGCAGCACTACTATTTTAAGGCAAAGCCACTGGATTTTTCATTCATGAGAAAGACTGCAATTCCCTTCGATTGTGCAGCCTCATGATACCTGGCACTCAACTCTCAACCTTACAGACCAGCAGTTTTCCAAAGTCCAGCTAAGCCTTGTAGTACAAGCTTTAGATACCACTATTAAAAAGTGTATCACTACCAAAAAGGCAGGAAGGGATTTCTGCACAGCTGACACCAGGCTTCTAGATTTAAAAAGTAATAGCAGAAGCAGATTCTTTTTGGTCTAATATGGCTATACAAGAGCTTTTGCCAGTGGCAGTAAATGATTTCTTTTCCTACTAGCACATCCCTTGCCCATAACACAGCACTGGCAAAAGCTCTTCTGTGTATCTGACCCATTACTATGTCCCTCTAGCATAATGTCCATGACCAGAAGCCTGCAGAGAAGGCCACGTCCCAGAGTACAGAGGTTTCATCCTGCTTGCAATATGCTGGGTTGAAAGCTACCATTCATAAAAAACCCACAAAAAACCCCACCCCCAAAATACATAAACCCCATTATTATTCTGTCTCAGTTGACCTTCTGCCTCTTGTTTCTCTTGCACAGCCACTGCACTTAAAATTTGATGTAAGACAACCATAGCAAGGATGAAGAGGGTAAAGAAACTGCTAGCCCATTATGAACATGGAGATTTCTCTCTGAAGCGTGTCTCCTATGGAAGCTGTAGGCAATAAGACATGACAGTCATTACCTTCCTGGGCCATTACTGCACATCTCAGGTGGCGTTACAGGGCTTGAGGAGCGATAACTCCTCAGAACACGCAGCCTGGAGTGCCCTACTGCTCTTGTGAAATGGCATTTACAAATAAAGCATAAAGAAACAGCTGATGCACTGGCTGGGAAGCCACTAGCAGGGATATAGTGCTGCTCACAGAAAGCCACCAGGCTCCCTTTACAAGCAATGTGCGTAGCCTCCCCCTTAAACCAAGCACCACTTTAGTGTCCTCTGTAGTGAATTAACACGTGTGAGGAGAAAACCTCTGAGCTCAAGTACTTGAGACTGCACTCAGGAGAAACTGTGCCCCTAGGAACCGTGTGCGAGGAGCCTGGCAGCCCCATCATCCCCTTTAGCAGGGACATGCACAGCGCATCCCAGTGACCCCCGTCATCTCAGCTGGCTCTGCCTTTGCTGGGGAGTCTCCATAAGACTCTTCCCCCCAACAGCTCTACAACTATCGTACGCACAAGTATGACCACACACATTCAGGATGTACATTAGAAATCTCTTGCATTGAAGAAGACGGGTTTGTTTCCCTCCCTGTATATTTTACAGCCTCCTGTGCAACATTTAAGAAGGGACAGAAGTGATTTTTGAAAACACACCACCATTTATCACTGCCTCTCCAAAGAAAACTACAAAAATGCTAATTGATTTCATAATTTGCATATTTGATTTTTCTTAAAGACGAGAGAAAGTAGGCTTAAAAAAGCAACAGAGCTTCAAAAATATTTACTGTGACAAGCAGCACATCAGGAGGCAAACCACTGCTGCTGCAGTCATGGCCTGCCTGCCCCACTGCTGCTCCACGGGTGCCTGTGCCTTGCCACTGGCCACAGCAACCCTTATGCAGGGGTTAGGGCACGTTTCATGTTTTAGGTGACCCGAGCAGTTGCAGAGACTTCTGTGCATGTCCACGCTGGTTTGTGAGGCTACACCTCCAGCTGTGTGGCTTTGGAAGCAAATGAGAGTTGCCTGGGAAGCCAGGAGACAGGCTGGCCGTGGTTCACAACCTCCCACACTGGTGCACACCACAGATGGCAGCCTGGAGTCCTGGGCTTTGGTACAGGAGCTGAAGACATCTGCAGACAAGCCACCAGTGCAAGCCATGCACTGACAGCCTGCGGCCAGCACCTTGAGCATGTACCACTGCAGCTCAGCCCCTTGGTGCGTCAGGGTACGGGGACAGACCCTTCATGGGCTGCAGTCACACCACAGCCAACCCAGGGTGGATAAGGCAGCTACACGAACTGCCAGTGACCAGAAGCCTCACTGCAAGTGGCCTCTCACAAAAGCACAGGGAAAAGAGAAGTAAGAGGAAAGAAAATTAAGTTTTCTGCTTGAGGACACTCTTTTTTTGAAGCAGCCTGTTTGGCTGCAAGAAAGAGAGGACGTTAAAAAGAAAAATAGGAGACTCAGTCCTTTTCTCTTGCTGCCTTCCTGGCCCAAAAATAAGAGAAAGATTCACACAAACATGAAAGGACACGAGGAAAAACTACTTGCTAAGTAGATATACTGTCCCAAAGCTTCTTGGGTTCTACACAGAGAGTGTTCTATACAAGTGTCTACACTTCATGCAGTGTGTTCAGCCAAGAATGCTTCACTCTGATTCACACGCTTTGGTTCAGTGCCCAAATACTGCTATTTAATAAGGTTATTAATTACTGTGTTGTCTAATTTTTGCTGTGCAGGAACTTCTTATAATTGGCTTATTCCTTCAAGGCGCTTAATCCTTTAACTATAATAGAGCATGTGTCAGTGCACACACGTGCGTGTGTATGTGCACCCTCCTGCCCCTGCTGAGTCTCTTTACATACCTAGGCTGTAAAACCCCACAAGCTAATGCTTACCCACCAAGGGAGAAAAGGCTGCCTTTCTTTTTTCCTGAAGATAGAACTTCCAGACAGCACTTGTTTCCTTCAGAATAATCAAATAACTTCCTGACCATGCTTCCAGACGTTATCAACCCTCCCATACTGTCATTTTATGACTCCTGTTTAATGTAAAGTATGTGCATAGGTGTTTATGTAAAGGAGGGGTGGGAAAAATTTGCCTGTTGGAATGGTCTTAGTATTTGCCAAGACATTATTTACCTCTATCATCTGGTCTTCCCTGTAGTAAGCAAGTATCTTTGACATTATCATAGGAGGGAAGGAAGGGACAAATGAGTATTAAAACTCTGTCCCAAAGCTCTTTAAGAAACATGAAGGGGAAAGCTAGTGGGATAGTGTGTTCTACATTCAGCTCTATCACCAAATTACTTTGCTCTCCTCTATTCAAACACTAACTTTCTGTGCCTGTTTCTCTGTCCTATCTTCCGTCTGCTTCATCTCTAGTTTTTTGCAGCAGGGTATGTCTAGCAAAAAAACTCAACTCAAACCAAGCGCCAAACCCCCTAAACAGATGAGATGTTCTTTATTCCATATTATTCCATTTAATTTCTGCCTCTTAAGTGCAGCACTCTGCATTTGTTGTCACTGAATTTCATTTTGCTGATATCTGGCTCGCCGCTCAATCTTTCTAGATCATTTGGAATTCTGACCATGCCTTCCAAAGCACATCCAACCCCTCCTGGCTCAGTGTCGCCTGCAAGTTTTATAAGCACATTTCCCATTCCATTGCCTAACTTATTAATGAAACCACTGAATGAAAGCAGGTCCAGGGCAGATCCCTGCAGGACCTCACTTGAAATGCCCTCCCAGTATGACAAAAAGCCACAATAACTATTCTTGGAGAGCTACGTGTCCAATCAAAATATCCTGCGTTTCAAACTTTACAAAAAGCTGATTTGGAGTATTTGATATGCAAAGGAGCTGGAGGCCAAAGGATAATTCAGTGAATAATTTAAAGCCTAAGAGTAGGCTTGAGGAAAACTGCAATCTGTTGGTGGATGATTTGCCAACAGAAAGAGGAAGGAGAAGTCACTGAATGTGTTAGCTGGTACATTTGCCCGGCAGTGCTGCGACAGGCCCCCATGCAGGCACCGCGTTCTCCTGACCAAACATGTGCCGACGCCTCTCATTGATAAAGCACTGAAAAGAACAAATGGCAAAGCAACCACAGCAAGTCTCTTCTGCAGGGCAGAGGACAACGCTTTCCCAAAAGGCACTTCCAGCCACGAACCCCATCACCAAGTTCCTCGCACCCTTATCAGCCTAGAGTTCATCTTCAGGCCATTACTCAATGACGCAGCCACCCTGTGATGGATACTTAGACGTTAAGAGCGTTATTTGGCAGAAGTTTCACATGAAGATCTCCAAATACATTGAAAAAATGCAAGAATTAATCTTCACAGTCTTGAGGCGTAAATCTGATCTCAGCACACTGCCACCAACTCATACTTCTGTAAGTGAAAGCAGACGGGCACCTCGAGATGGTACACTAGTTTGCTATTTTCAACTAGGAGACAGAACAAGTTCAGCAAGAAGCCCTCAGCCATGCGGGGACTCAAATCGAGCCACTTCCCAACTGTATAAGCAAAGCTGAATTTGGTCGCCTTACAACAAGCATGAATTAGTTATTGAATTTATGTCTGGAGATCCAGACTCACTGCTCCTACTACTATGGGGATGGTCCTGCGAATAGGAACCTTAATGGCTTGGTTACGTACTTTGACCTCTCGCGTGATGGTGGCAGAAGCACCAGGAGGCAACTCCAGGACCATAACACAAGCAAAATAAGCCAAAAGCCATGGCTGCCATTACTGGAGTTGTACTGGTGATACCAGCAATGCGCTACCCAAAACAACTGTTTTGTTTGCAGCCAACACTAACCTCATGCCTTAGCCTCCCTGCTTTTTGAAAGCTGTGCTCTAATTTTACATCTTAAAACTAGATTTCTGGGGCACACTTGCTTATGCACATCAGGAGCGAGAGAAACCCGTGGGTTCCACCACGTCTGCACTCTGGTGGCACAGGATTAGAACTGGCCTCCTGATCTCAAAGCCTGTCACAAATCTGGCCTTGAAACACAACGACTTAATAAATAAGTGAATAGGTGTCAGTTTTATGAAGCACACTACGTGCATAAATCTCACCCAGTGCAGCCACCTGTCATTTGCAGCACCCCTCGAGACCCCAGTGGCTGATAACTCTCGCACATCGCTTTGCAACCCATTATACAGGTAAAGTGTTATGATAAAACCTTCCTCCTCACCGATTCCTTCTGGTTTACTGGTGCAATCTGAGTAAAGGCTGGAGAGATCCCATCCCCCACAGCAAAGATAAGGTTACGGAGGGTAAGTCTTAGTAAGGATTTTGCAAGCTGCATGAATTATTAAAGTCCTTTATGATATAATGACAGACATATCGGGTTATTTGTTTATTCTTTGTATAATTCATGATTCTCTTGGGAGCCAGAGAGAGGGAGGATAGTTTGTTGCATCTTCTTGTTCATTCCAGTAAATCCTCATCACCAGATGGAAGGCTGAACCACCCCAGAAGACAAAACAGTCACACCTCACAGGACCTGCACTTCTGGGTGGAGATGGGAGAGCTTTTTGCATAGCCTGGAGAAATAGTGAAGCTGTCACTTGAATGCACCAGCCTGGATGGCTGGAAGACAACAGCCCAGGCAGTGTTTCTGCATCATGCCACCAGTACACTGTCATCTAAATCCTATGCAAACAGCTTTGGGATTAAATGCTATGAGTTGCCCTGTGCTCCTGTATCATTGCTGAGCAACAGTAGGACTATCCAAGCTGATGCAGGCTCCTGCAAGACTTTGTTCACAACAAAGCACCTCCTGGCTATGCAAATAGTAAGATCCTGGACAAAGCAAAGCAGTTCCTCTTGCTTAGGCCATTTGTGCAAAGAGTCTGGTCAAGATATGGGACAAAGCATGATAAAGGAGCACCATGTCCTGGTGGCTGGAATGGAGTTTTGAATACATACACTGTAGTCATCTCTCATTTCTCTAGTGTGCTGTTTAAAGGGTGAAGGAGAGATGCTATGCCACAGTGGCAACCAGGAAACAAGGGCTGACTAGAGGCCCTGCTGTGAGCGAGCTTCCCAGCGTGCTCCCGTTCACACAGGGTACTGCACCCAACCATGCTGCTACTGCCAGCAAGAGCCACGCTACTATGGAGAGCTGAGCAAACCACAAACATGGCCAAGCTGGAAACAGCACACTGAGTAACTCTTACCAGTCCCAGGAGTGCTTTCAGCACCCACCCTTCCCACTGCAGATTTCAGCTGGTGAGAAACAGGCACACGATTGATCTGATCACTGAAACACCAGCCATAGCAAGGAGTGATAGAGGACTACTGCCTAGTTAGACCTCTGCTGAATTTGTATCTACAACTTCGCTCTTTACCAAGAAAAGATATCATTAACCTCTGCCACAAAGACCTCCTGCTACAAGAGCTATTTAGGGGCATCTATTGCCATTATTCTTCAGCCTCTAATCATGTTAATCCTAGTCTCCTGGGGGTTTTGGAGTAGCCTCTCATAGCATCATTTGCAACATTCCTCAGGAGCTTTCTGGGTGTCGCTGTCACTAGATGTCAATCTACTTAAATCCCCCCTCTCAAACAACCCCTCTCCCCACCATCCCCCTGCTTGAGAGATTCCTGGCTCCTAAGAGAGGGTGGTAATCATTGTTATTATAAAGCACTTAGCGATGCTCACTCATTGCATCTCTCCCCAGCCAAACACCCAGACCCCTGTTATTTCACTTGCAGTTGCCTTCATTTGCAGAAGGTCTTCATTGTATTAGTCCCTTTCAGCTATGAAAGAAAAAAGGGGTGGGGGTGGAGACCATTAAAAAAATAAATATTAGTTTATCGCATTTTATGCCATTACCTCACTACTTTGTGATACACATATGAAAGCTGTCTGCAAGACCTCTCCTGTTGGAAGGTGGCATACACACATGCTCTGAAGCAGGGATAGTGGAACCACGAAGCCCAGTTTGGTTTTGTCCCAGTGCTGCTGCATCACTTGGAACACTACAGCAACAAGGATGAAACTATCGACTTGCACAGGTCACCTCCTCTCTCCTTCTCCCCATCCAGCTGGGACAAACAGTGCTCCCTACACAGGGAAAAAGCATATACACGCCACCTTTCCTTTGGAAAGGATACAAGCCTATTGAAATGGAGGTGGCTGAACCAGACTGGAAATACTCAGAAGGTACTACAGGATTTGCTACACATGCTCAGGATATTGGTCCATCAGGTTTAGTTTCCCCGTCTCTAGCTACAGCCAGCTTTTCACACTGGAAAGGATGTACCTCCTGTCCTGAAGGACCCCGTGGAAGGAGGATGCTCTGCTGGAGCATCTTTAGGAATAAGGATGCTGTGCCAAGCACCTTGGGAGTCCCCCCTGCTGCAAGAAAATACCACTGCAACAAGCTGTCTGCCCTTTGAGAAGGGAAGGGCCACTAGGAAACTCTTCTGGAGCCTAAGCACAAATGTGTCCCTCACCATATCCATAAAGCTATTTAGCCAGCAGTGCACCCACAACCTTGCTTCAGCTATCACAGTTACCACAGTCACCATTGCAGCATCACCATTAAATCACAGATACCACAACAGCCCATCAAACACCATTTTGAAGGGCCTGATCAACATTAAACTGTCAAATCCTACTATAGCTGACAAAAATATCTTCTGTTTTTTTCAGGAGGGAAGAATGGAGCTACAAAGGTGAAGTTGTAGTCACAAACCCAGACAGACTTCTGGGAGCAGAGTCAGAACTGCAACTCAGCCTCCTGATGCTGAGTTTGAGGCTTGCCCTTGGAAGACAGCTCTCGAACACCAAAGCAGGAAACCCACACACCTATGGCTATCCCGGTGCAGAGCTCCTCCAGCCCTCACACACGAGCCCTTGCTCATGTGTAACTGAAATCTAAGATTACGAGATAATTCTCTCTTCTACTTTTCTAAATGAGTATCAACATTAAAACCAAAAGCATCTGACATCTGAAAGCCCTACGAATAGAATGCCTTGGACTCTTTTCTGTGAGAGAGAGAAAAATCCCAGTTTCTAATGTGGTCCTCTCCATGGGGCCCGTGACATCACCAGCCCCTTTCTATTTAGAATAATGACTTCTTCCACACGCCAAGAGATTTGAAATTACCTGTGAAATATATTTCCCTAGGCACAGGCTCAAGAAGCATGTAAATTACCCAGCTTAATGGCCTCCAGAATTTCTCACACACAGGGAGTGGGAAATGTTCGGATGATACCTCAGGTACCACCCGAGGGGATAAACGTCCAAGGGATGGTCAGGAGCTACTGCCCTACAGCTCCCCCAGTGACTGGTCCCACCAGTGAGCGCCTGCCACAAGAAGGCAATAAGCACAAGGGATCCAATCCCAAATGAGTGCATCATCAGCACAAAAATGCAATTTTAAAGAGAACATTCCTTGGGAAAGGTGCCTAACTGTGATTTCCACAGCACGAGCAGCCAATGGAGGCCTTACACTGCAGCAGAAGGCACCCATTTAATTTGCAGAAGCCCAATGGTGTCGCACCAAGCACTCGGCAGGAAGCCCTCTCGCCCTCTGCCTAACTGTGCAGAGAACAGCACTGCCCAAGCTCCAGTGCCCAGGCATTTGCCAGAGAACAGTGTCCTTCAGAGAAGCTTTTCATCCACAAGAACAGCTCCCACTCTCCCAATGCCAAAGAAAGGGACAGATACTCTCCCTGGAGTCCAAATCCTCCTGGCCATATTTCTGTTCTTGCAGCTGAATCTGATGTCTTGTTAGTACGTAGCAGAAGAAACATTTATCCCAAAAGGAAGAGCGTGGATTCATTTGGAGGAACAGAGGAGGAGGAATTACATGATCTGAGTTGCATTTCCTGCTCCACCCCTGACATATTGAAGTCTCTGAAGCCTTAGTTTCATCAGCAAACTCAGCAATGGGGAAGCGCAAGTGCTATTACAAAGTGCATGTAAAAAACCATTATAAGAGTGGAAGACGCAGAACAGGACAAGATGCTCACACTGCAGTGGGAAGGGTTGGGGAGGGAGACAATCCCAAGGGCACCATGAAAGAATTACTCTTCTCCCCAGGGAACAAGCCTGAGGCACACCAGTTTTGCTCCTGATGCTAGGCAAGACAGACAGGTTGGCCACCTTTTAACATGTAGTGGACAGAAAGTAGGCCAGGAGATCAACCGGGGATAAGAGAATACCTGGAAGACAGGCCTGGCAATGGGAAAATGGGCCAGATTCCTCAGTTTAAATCTCCCCAGAGCAAAGGTGTAAGACAAGGTCTTTGCTGAGACTCTTCCAAAGTGAGAAGCTGCCGTTGTTCTCAGCCACAAGCATCTTGCTAACCTACATAGTGCCAGAAGCTGTGGTATCACAGCAAGATTAACACAGGAGCGATTTTAGCAGACAATGAGTTCCAAGGTAATTTTCTCCCTCACAAGCATACCACCATGGGCTGAAACCTGTCTGGATTCCTCACAGCTATCTGTGTTCAGGATTAACTATACGTCACTGCCAGTAATGCAAACACTCCACTACTCCGGAACTGTTGGAAGATAATATCACTGCAGCAGAAAAAAACAAATCAGAAGAAATAACATTGTTATAAATATTGCAGCCAAGCAAAGAAACGTAGTTAGTTTCATGTGGAAAATTACACAAAAAGTAACATATACTTGGAATAATCCTGGCTTTGGTCCTGGCATCTGGACTTGAGTGCAGTGAACTGCACTAACTTCAGAAGGTTTCAACAAGCTGCAGTTCACCCAGTACTGCAGGTTGGCTGCTCTGGTGCAGGATGAAACAGCGCTCTCAGCACCAGTTGCACCCAGCCCCAAGCACATGAATCCTTCACCCAACAAGGGGCATACATTGTTAAGCAGAGAAACTGCAGGTATACACACTACCTGTGACCCCAGCTGGAACATCTCGCCCGCAGCCCATAGCAGGTCCCTTTTCAGCTCAGCACACTGCAATCACTCTGCTATTCCTCCATAAGGAGGACAGGTACCATTTACTAAACCTTTCATTTCTGCAGCTGCTTGGTTTTCTCTGGAAGAAACTTGGCATACAAGAACCCTCACGCTATCTTGTGGGATCTAATAATAACTGAAATGCACAAACACAGCAATAAGTAGATTTAACTATGAATGAAAGTTGACTATTATGCAAGCTACCATCAAAACACCACATCTTTCTTCCTGGCAAGTGGCAAACCCACTCTTCCACCAGCCAGCTGTGACTCCAGGGAACAGGATGGGGTCTGGCTGCCACCTCCCCATGAGAAGGCAGCCATGCACTCAGCTGCCTAACAGTCACCAAATAAATGACATTTATTGAGTGGCCCTTATGAAATAAAAAAGGCTGCTTTCAGCACACATAATCACATTCATAAACTGCACAAACCAGTGATGCTTTCAGCACTAGGCTCCACTTGGAGCAGTGTCAAGAGAAGAAAGGCAAGGAAAAGAAGATTCACACACACCAGCATTGTCACAGGCAGTGCTCCACGCTGAGCACCAGCCTTGGGATGCAGCCTCACCTCCAGCTTGGTAACACCGTGCCTGTTTGAGGCAACACAGCACCAGCAGTGCTGTCAGGACAGGGCTGTGGGAGGGGGAAATGGCACGAGGTAGCTCAGAAGCCACCACGATGAAGCGAGGCCTCATGCCAAGCTGTCAGCGCTTCCATTCCTGGCTGCTCCATCCTCATGTCTGGGCAGGGAGCACAGGGAAGCAGGGGGAAGCTGAAGGTATGAGGTTCACCTATGGAAGGAGCCACTTCTCACAAGAGCCCCAGCCCCTAGCAAGCAGGAGTGAAAGAGAGTTGGTCAGATTTTTCTCTGAAGACTAGATCAAAACAAATAAACATAGCAAGGAGCAAGTGACACAGAAGGGTTCGATTTAGCCTTAAGATGATGGGTAAAAAGGCAGTACTGATGTCAGAAGTGCCCACACGTTTTTGCTGCCAGATCAAAGGGGCAGGCAGCTGCTAAATGGGGTTATTTAGAAACTGGGACCGAAGCATGAGCAGACAGTAGATGTGTTAGATGCACTGCATTTCTCCACCTCATAATAAAAATCACATCAGAAACAACCACAGCCGCCACCACATTTAAAAGTTGAAAGCCAAGAGACCTGAAAGTTACCCCCAGCATAATCCCATCGTTACATCAAGGATGAATTTGTCCCAGTACCTTGAATAATTTTTTGACATTTCTCAGTTTTTAAACCCAACATAGCTGTAGCAGAGCACAGCAAGACTGACAACAGCAAGTTCTGCCGCATCGTAACAAACCCAATGCCAGGGAGAATGGCTCCATCACGAGCAGTCCCCCAGCACGCAGCCAAGGAGGGGCACCAAAGCATCCTTGGGCACAGAGGGACTGCTTTGGGCTGATGCTCTTTTGGGCTGTGCCCTTGGAAGTGCTGTCATTCTGCAGGTGGCAAAATACTACCATCATTTGGTCACTGACCAACAAGACTTCCCACAAACAAAAGCAGAATAAATAAAACCCTAGGAGCTGTGTAAAGAGAAAAATACTCTTTTTTGCCATGTCTATGTAATCTACCTTTCTTCCCAGAGCAGCAGAGAGGAGGGGAAAGCAGAGTGCCCCTGAAGCTGCAATGCATACCTGCCTCCCTGTCCTGAAACCCTTTTCAGCTTGCAGGTCTTGAATAATTAAACACAGTTTCTCCCACCCTTTTTTCCCCTGGTATTCATGACATGCTGCTGCAGAAGGTTTACTTTTACCCAGGCAATGGGCATCCCTCCCCCTGCAGAGGTCCTGGAAGCACATGAGCGCACACCATACTTGCCCCAGCGCCGATGCCAAGAACGTGACACTACAGTGAACACTGAGTAGAGATCTCTAATTTATAAGCCTACCTCAGACATGAGGAAATGGTACTTTGGCTCCTCTTGGGTCTACTGAGTTCGTTATGGAGCAATAAAAAGATGTTCAACCACTCACAGCCCAGAATCTGACTCAATCTTCAACACCTGATGGAGTTGAATATTAGGCGCTTCGCTTGGCTTAAGTCTGTCTCTATTTTGGTGTCCATGTTACAGCTGCCAAAAATCTGCCTGCGAAACCCAGCATCCGTTAGCAATGCAAACAAAGCACTGCATTCACGACCATCCCTCTGTCACACTGTAGAGAAAGTATTCACTGGCCACAATAAAGAGATATTATTACATGAAATTTAATAGAGATGAGAATTCAAATACAAGTGTATCTCTGATTCAACAGAAATTGAATCGGTGAGAGCTTTATACATTTTTGAAGCACAAGTGGCTTATACAAGGTCGGCTCTGAAAAATATTTAGAAATATGCCCCTTGGTTTGCTTTCTTATTTGAAGAATGAATGTAAACTCAGACTTTAGATACAGGATTCTTCTGGGCTACAGAGTATTAAGTGCCCACTGGAGAAGAAACGAAGCCTGACAGCAAACCAGGCTGGCAGCTGGTGACAAGAGAAAAGTTTCGGGACACAGCTCTGTTGTGAGTACAAAGGCATTAGTATTTCTAAGAAGAATCATATCCTCATTTGTCACTTCAATGGAGATGGATACAACACTCTCTCCCAATTCTTTCCACCAATTTAACAGTTTAAGGAGTAACTTTCTTTGTGCTTGGAAGACCAAGAGGCTCGGGAGCCTGAAAGCTCAAGGAAAGCTCTATTTATCCACAGATCAGGTATGCAGTGAACCTGCATTGTGCCTGCCACATCACTGATCCTAGCTGTGAAAGGGTGTTCCTGCAGGGAACGAGGCGAGTCTCCTACTGCCTTTGCTCTCCCTTTTGGATAACACTGACTTAATGCTCTTGTGAGACACATGTCTTCCAGGTTATCCCAAGCAAATGCCTCTGGTCCACAGCCACGTGCTCTGCACACTTGGAAGCCTGCCCATCACTGAGTGTCACATAGACAAGCCTGGGCAACTCGGACTTGATCCTTCACTTAGTGCAACTTGGATGAGAAAACCTCACCAAAGTGAGTACATACTTTAACGAAACTACCCCTGCAAATAACATTCCTACACATGGGAAGCTGCCAGTACTTTGGTCACAAGATTTTCACATTTCTCTGTCCTTGTGCCTGTACTCCCCATCTTTCCCCCCCGCCTTCCCTGGAGCATAAGTTGCTTTCTAACACTACACAGATTTTTGCTCCAATGCACAGCATGATCTAACTCGCACTTCATTGCTCTGCACACCTCATCATTTGCACATGAAAACAGCAGTCTCTATCCCTCCACTCGCTGCAGATTTCTTCCTCCTCCTCCATCCCCCACCTCCCGAACCCTCTCAGCAAAACTCTACTACCGAAGCTGCAGTGAAGAGGTTCACATTACCAGGACTCCATTGCTTTTACAAAATTTACTAGCGTGCTGTGAAGCTTCATAAATAATTCAAGATAGACAATCTCTGTCAGGTAAATGAACGTGCCTTTTGTAATCCATCACTCCAGGTTTTCTATCACCCTGATGCACATACTCACTGTAGGCACAACACATATTGATTCATGAACTCCCCAAGTGTCAGTGTGGGACAGGGTAGCACCACAGTTTTGGCACCAGCAGAACACAAGGAAATCCAAATTCTGCCCAGGGATTCATAACAGATACCCACTGGTGCAAAAGTAGCTCCAGCCTGGTCCATGGAAAGAGCAGCTCCATTCCCACCCTTCATGGACAATGCAAGGAGGATCGTGGTTGAGAGGAGGAAGTGGGGAGCAGGGGACATTGTTATTAAAGATCTCCTTTTCATTGCAAGAACTTCCAAGATCTTTTACACAAATCAGAGCTAAAACTCATGTTGCATCCTATACTTCTTGGGTTTAACTCCACGCACTTCGATGGTGGTACTGCACAAAGGCACCTGCCTCATTAGAGAGATGCAAACACTACTTCTGTTTTGGCAACTGCAGCCAAGGCTTTATCACCATCAGAGCTACTGCACTAAATGCCTCATATCCCTATTTAGCACCCAATCTGACTGCTATCAGCAATTACCTCCTCTGGAGCCCTCAGCCTCAATAGAAGTGACAGGGGAAGGCCCTATCCTGGTTCTCCTGAAAAGCAGTCAGGCTCAGGTGCTCCCAGGAGAAGGTGTGCTCTACACAGCTCCTGCACTGTCCTCACTAGACTGGAGCAGCTTCCAAGGAGCTCTAATCACAGGCAAGAATGACGACCTTGCACAGTTAATGAATAGATACAGAACCCACAGACCGTGCAACCTTTGTCTGGCCTGTCTGCATTCAGATCCTGGTGTCTCCTGCCCCTGCAGCCCTTTCACTGGCACGAGCTGATCTGGGTAGATATCCCGATTGCTCACACATCACTCAATGTGAGAAATAATTTACAGTGGAAGAATTAATCCTTTGGTCTGGGTAAACACCCCATCCCTGGCAGTGTTCAAGGCCAGGCTGGACACAGGGGCTTGGAGCAACCTGCTGTAGTGGAAGGTGTCCCTGACTGTGGCAGGGGATTGGAACTGGATGAGTTTTAAGGTCCCTTCCAACCCAAACCAGTCTGGGATTCCGTGAACACCTTTTATTTCTTACTATATTTATAAGCAAAAAGATAACGGCTGAGACAGAACCAGAAGAGTCATAGCACAACTCTCAAAAGTTACAAAGAAAATCCACGTGCATTCTCCAACAGATCAAGTGATTCAGCCTAAAGAAACCCATGCCAATAGCTTGTTGACACAAACCAACTCTCCAGTAACAATAGTTTGTACAACCCCATTCCCCATGCAAGTCAGCAGTAATAAACATGAGAATGAAGTCTGGGTTACAGGAACAACTCGAAAGCAACAAAGTACTACCAGCACCCCGGAGAGGAAAACACAACTTTGCTAACAAAACCCATTTTGCTTTCAAGAGGCTCCTGGAAAAGTAAATATCGCACAGTCAGATACTCTCCTTTCTTGCTGAATATTCCACTCCAGTATTTTGCTTGGTAATGACTTTTTCTTTTATTTTATCCCACTTGAGTATTTCATTGGCTGAAAAAAGCATTGTCTAAATTGTACGGTTTGTGCACATGTACAATGCTGCAGCGTGCAGATGCCCCAGCACTTAAACCCTCAAGAGCCTTTCCGATGGCTTTTGAAGCCAAACACCAGGAAGCTCGTTCAAGGATAAACGTTCAGGTTTCCATTTAGCCCCTACATAACCACATTCAGCTTT